>NW_020954907.1:644673-764129 GCF_900497805.2 Vombatus ursinus | reverse complement strand
AGAGAGAGAGAGAGAGAGAGAGACAGAGAGGCAGAGAGAGAGACAGAGAGGCAGACAGAGAAAGAGAGAGAGGGAGAGAGAGAAGAGAAGAGAAGAGAAGAGAGAGGACAAAGAGGAGAGAGGGAGAGACAATCAGAGACAGACGGACAGACCAACAGACTTCAGTTGGGGCACAAGAAACCGCTCAAGCGCAGAGGATCCCAATTCTCTAGTTTGGCCTGGATGTCCCATGAGCATCATTCTCTCTCTTCATGGGAAATGGTGTACCCCTAAGTCCCCATCTCTAGAGAGGTGTCTAGAGGGAACATGTTTCTTCAAGATCACAGTAACAAATAAGTTAAATTAATTTCTCCTGCTCTGCAGACCCACAATACCTTGTCTCTTAAGGTGAAAAACTCTAGTGGAAAACTAGGGTTCAGTACACCAACGATCTACCCAATTTTTTCTCTCCCCACCCTCATTCTCTCTGTAAATATTCCTAGCAAATGCAAGATGGTAAGTGTAGGAGTGAGCAACCTCTGAAAGTCAAAATATTCACATCAAATAGGCTTCAACTTAGGGGTTGCTGTTCATAAAATAACAGACAATGGGGGTGAGGTGGGGGAGAAAACCAGTTTGCTTTCGTGTGTTTCTAGATCCTAAAGCCTGAGCCCATACTGATGACCTGGTAGATGATATAAATAGTTATAAGTATCACTTCGAGCCCTACTCCTTTTGGGGGAGGAGTTGTTTTTCTCCAAAAAGGGTATTATTTAGGCGCACCATGTAGGAAAAAAAAATTCATCAGAAAGGACACTCACTACTCTCAGCCTGATTCCTCATTTTAAAGGCTAAGGATTTTTTTTTTTTTTCCCAGGGAAGTCGCTCCACACAGTCAGACCTCACCACTAGCCTCCCCACCTCCTCAAAGTGAATGGATATTGGCGAGTAGGCTTTTCTCCTAGGGAAACAGTTGGGGAAGGGGAGTAGTGGAAAAGCCTTTCTGTAGAGGGACTTACAGAATGGCATAACTGGAAGGACTCCTAGGGACCATTTGGCTCAACCTCTTCATGTTACAAATGAGAAAACTGAGGTCCGGGAGGGGAAATGTCGGGAACCGAGGTACTTTGCCTCCCGGTTTCCACTTGGCCTTTTTGGGACCGCTAGCTGAGTGACCCACGATGTGTATGTAAGAGCGGTCCAGACACGAACTATGGGATGTTTGGCCTCTCCACCTGCCCTCCTTGGAGCTGGGGTCGGCCCTAGGGACGCGGGGACCAGGTCAGGCGGCTATCCCGAGCCAAGCGGAACGCAGCCCGCCTGCCCCGCCGCGCGCCTGCCCCGCCGCCCGCCTGTCCCGCCGCCCGCCTGCCCTGCAGGCCTAGAGCGAGATTGGGAGGAGAAGAGGAGACCCAGAGGCTGTGGCCGAGCTCCGGACGTCGCAGCAGACTTACGAGGAGGAGACGAGTAGGTGGCGGAAGGGAACCAGGCGCCGGGCTCCGCGTCCCCCCGGGGGCTAGCCCCAGAAGCTGCAGCGGCCGCCTCCACGCGGGGCTCCGCAGCAGCCCCAGCTGCCGCCGCCTCCTGTCCTGCGTCGAGCGCGTGGCGGCCGCCCCTGGTCTGGCCCGGGCTGTGGCTGTGGCTGTGGCCGTGGCCGTGGCCGTGGCCGGGGCCAGCGTGCACCTCGGGGGCTCGGGCCACCCGGGCAGGTCTGCGCTCCAGCACCAGCAGCGATTCCACGCTGAAGGGCAGCGGACCGGGACCCGGACGCTGCCCAGCGCCCCGCGGTGACGGCGAGAGCGAAAGCGAGGGCTCGGCCCCCGGGCCCACTTCCTCTGTCCCGGGGCCGCCGCTTCGGCTGCTTTCGGCCGCCGGGCCGGCTCCCCTCTGGCCACCAGGATTCATGGTCAGGGACGAGGGGGCCATACACCCCGCAGCCGGGGCCGGGGCCGGGGCCCGGGGAAGGGGCGCTGCCTCAGCCCGCGCGCATGGGGCTCCTGTCACTCTCTGGGCTCCAGAGGGCTCACGGAGGGGTGGGTCTGGGGCGGGGGCGGGGGCAGGGGGAGGGGAGAGGGGGGAGGGGAGAGAAGGGTTCCCTCTGCAGCGGGGCTCGCGGGGCTCAGGCGGCTGCGGGCGGCCCCCCGCCCTCGAGCCTCTTATAAAAAGGCGGCGCGAGCCCTTTCATGCCGCCGCCCTCCAATCGGGGCCCCCCCTGCAGCCGGTGACGCGAGGGACCTGACCGCCATTGGCTGCGGCCGCCGCTCCTTGACTGGAGGAGTTTGGGGCCGCGTGGAAGCGGACAGTAGGGAGGGGGCGGGGGCATGGGTGGGGGCTTGGGATCCTTTGGGGAACGCGGAGCTGCCGAGCAAACCCTACGCAATTAAGCAGTAAGGCCGCCGCCGCTGCCGCTGCTCCCCTGGTCCTGGGACCCTTATTAAAACCATACGGGGGAGGGGCTGTTTTGGGGCTCGGGGGCTGAGTCCCCTGCACTCTAGAATATTAAGCTTGCAGTATTCAAACAAATTAGCGGCCTTTTGGGCTTTGATCTTCCCTAGCTCTCACTTTTGTTTCTCCCAATAGGACCCAAGAAGACTAAGGGATACTTGGTCTGAGAGTCTCTGCAGCCTCGGCTGCTTCGGCCCTCACTGACTGCACCCGGGACTTTTACTTTATTTTAATTCATTACGGACCATCACGCATCTTAAGACTGAGGGCGATTTTTCGTCTTCAGTTTTTTTTTTTTTTCCTTGAACCTTTGCCGCGCCTCGAAGTCTCCTATTTTCCTTATCAAAAGTAATTGCTAATTTATTACCACGGGCCCCAGTCTCTCCGCTGCGGAGCTCGTCTCGGTCCTTTCAGGTTGCTGCGGCCCCAATTGAAAAGCACCAGGCAATCCTTCACTATAAGTCAAAGCATTTAATAAGGCAGACAAGTTATGTTTTGGAAGGCGCCAGCCTCGGCAGGATCAAAAAGGAAGCTACCTCGGGGAGAATAGGCAACAGTTAACTCTGCTTAATTGTCCTCCCAAAGTTTAATGTCTAGTGCAAGCTGAAAGGAGTAAGGATTCTCACAGCCTGCTTTCTTTTATTGGCACTTAACTATGTATACGCCGGAATCTTTGAAAGCAGTTGCTTGGCACTGCTGAGATCAGGGAAGCGTTCGCCAAGGGACAGCGTTAAATCGACCTCAACGAAGGCTTAGGATGCAAGAACTCCTCCTTTTCCTTTAATGAGATTTTTTTTTTTCCCCGCACTTAAAAGGGTTATTTTTTTTGGTTGCTTTCTTCGCTTCGATTTTATTTTCATCTTTTCTCTTTGAACCTTCCTTTTCTGAAACCCTTCTCTGTTTCTTCTTTTCACTAGTTCTCTCTCCCCCTTTCTGAGGCCAAATTTTTCCTTCTTTTTAAAACTACCTTTATGGTCCGTGGTGCTGTGCTTTCAAAACGTGTCTCCCCAACGGTGCCAATAGTTCTAAAGACCTGGCCGTAAACTTGTCCACCCGCTTGGACAAGTACCAGGCCTCCTTCTCCCCAGCTTCTGCCTTTTTTTTTTTTTTAAGCAGGTTGGCTTTGCCCTAAGGAAAATAAATGTTGGGCATTCGCATTAGCGTCACTTCACCCAGCACCTAACTTTCAGTAACTAGCCCTAGAATGGTGATGATGGACTAGTCCCGATTGCGCAATACAGTAATGAGACATTCCACCAAAGCCATACGTGAAATTCAGTCATCCCTCATATTGACCGGGCAAATCCCCAGGGCGACTAAAGAGGCAAATCCCCCTAGGTTCCAAGTTCCAACCATTCTAGGTGATTTGTTGAAAATCAGTTTCAACTTTAGGGAGACTGCCGCCTAACCCAGACTCTCTGTAAACTTCAGGAAGCAGGGAGAAAACACTGTCTTCTCTCAAGGGATTAACATCTTTTCAGAGGCGAGAGGGAAACTTCAAAGTCCTTCCTTGGCTGGGAACGTTTAAGGGCCATCGCCCCCAAAAGTTCAGTTGAACTGGACTGAGTCAGCGAACTCATTTGCGGTATTTTCAGGGACAATGGGAAAAATCCAGGGAAGCCATAAAAATCCCTTGCTTGTCCTCCCGGGCCCCTCTTTGCTGATACCCCACAGCTTCTGACATATGGGGTCCCAGAGCCGTGCTAGACCGGGAGCTTAGGCCAGAACGGGGCCTGCCTCGGCTGAGTTCTGGGCAGAAGGCTCACTAGATCAGACGACTCCCGGGCCTCATTCTTGTACTGGCAATTCTGTCCACTCTTTTCGGGGAGCTCTCCCCACCCCTCCCCACAAGGAAATCTGAGGAACCGTCAGGAAACTAAAAGTCGGGTCACGGGACTTCTCGCAAAGGCTGGCTTTAACAACTGAGTTGGGAATGAATGCAATTTCCCAGAGAAGTGGAAAAATCAGTTGCCTGAACAGCGAGTCATAGAAACAGACTCTGTTCGGGAAAACTGCGGACAGATCGGGCGCTACCTAAGGGCATCCGGCTTCCCTTTCCCTTCGTCGTGAATGTCTATTTGACAACTCCAGTAATCTCTCCTCCAGATGTTTCAGCGCAGAGCTCTCAAAAAAGTATTGCAAACTTCCCTTCCTCAATTCCCATAGTACTAAAAATCAGAAAGGACGATCTCATTTTAATATCTGTTCATCAGTGATCATTAAATTAGTCTCACATTCTGAAATAGGTTTCCACCTGACACAGCCCTTACTCCCCCCGCCCCCAATTAATACCAAGCAGGTAAGATAGAAGGACATTTTCACGTTAGAATAAATGCTGAAAAGCCTACAGACTCAGGATAGTTAGGATAAGGGGCGTCATTGGTGTCCTCGAGAGACCCTGAAAAAACCCACTGCAGGTTATATCAGACACACACACACATACCTGTGTGCTTGGGTGTCTAGAGTATGCTACCAAGTTTTTCTCAGTGGAAGCCCCGGGTTCTGACCAACAAATGAGGCCAGGAAGGTTAGGGACTTGGGGTCTTGAGAAGCTGAATTCGAAGGACAAAATCTGTTTAAAAAAAAAAAAAAGCTCGAGGAGATCTTGTTGGTATTTTAAAAAAAATAATCTTGCCGAAGCTTTAAGAACGAGGCAATTGCAAGCCATAGGAAGAGACGAAGAAAGAAGTATGTAGAAAGCTCGAATTCTGTTGCTCCCGCGCTGAGCGCTCCTGTCCCCCAGCCAAACGATTGTAGTTGATTTTGCTAATAAAAGTTAGGTAGTCCTATGAGTAACGGTTTTATTTATTTTTGTTAATATTCCAGAACTCAGAAACAATGGTCAAAATATATGTGTACGTACATTTTTATTTTGGGGTTAAACAAGTCTTCTTAATGCAATCCAGATTTCGGGTGCCGTTTGACTGCCCGGCTAAACCAAGGAAATTCAATTAAAATATTTTTTTCTTGATGCATATTTAGAAGCCTCGCTGGAGAAATGTCCGCAGACCAGTCGCCTGGGCCCAGTTGCAGTCTCTGAGGGGCACAGATCAGCCCTCTCTCCACTTTCAGACAGATTCCCTTTCTCTAATGTAATAAAGCTGTTCTAAGTCGATTGATGATAATTATGTCCTTGAGACGTTTTCTTTGAAGTTAAGGGATCCTGGGATCCCGTAGTTTATCTCTGCAGTGCTAATCTTGAGAGTGTCCAGGAAAGAAATGTAATAAGAATGACAGGGCCGGACGAGTTGGTGAGTTTCGGGGTGACTTTCAGGCAGGAAGGAATTCTCGAATTGGGGAACCCTGGGTGCCTGTGTCCAACCTGAGAGTCTTGCCGGGGGACATTTCCCACCAGGTGACACTTTTCGTTAGCTATATTCTGTAGTTAAGGGACTGACTGGTCTCCCGAGCATATGCGAGTGTGAGTGTGAGTGTGAGGTCTGGGGGAATCCGGGAGATTTCCTTCCTTGCCAAAAGCTGTTGGGGAATGGGGCCGAGGTGTCCCGTTCCGGGCGCCTTTGCCAGCCACCGAACGCTAGCTAGCCTTCTGTAGGGACTGCCGCCCTCCGAGTTTCCTGAAGAGCTCTCAGGCAGGAGACATGAAAAACCCTCAAGGGGCCCCCCACAGAGGGTCCAAGACCATTCCTGGTTTCTGCGGGCTCGGAGGTTCCTATTCCCTGCGGACCCGCAAAACGAACTTTCGAAAAGCGGTTACCCAGTGTCTGGTGCCTTTATCCGGTTCCTCGTTAAAGCCCCACGCCCTTCGGGTTTCACATTTCGGGTACCTTTTCAGTCTCCCCCTCCTGCCTCCCTCCACCGGACCCCGTGTTTTGTCCGCTGGTCAGTCCTGGTTTCCTAGATTTGGGCGGATCCCTGGGATACTTGGGCATCTCCCTGTGGCCTTGACCCCAGGCCCCTGGCGCCGGACATGACCCTTCGATGCTTTTTCCAATGTTCTTCTCTTTAGGTTTCGGCAACAAATGTGTAGCCCAAGCTACTTAGCACGCTCGAGAGACATCTCTTAAAAACTATTTTGAGATGGAGCCGCATTTACAGGGAGTTTTCCAGACCACCCTGTCCCTTCCTCAGAATCCCAGATCCGGGGAAGTGTAATTGACACGAACTAGGAGAGCAGGACCGGCTCAGTGGGATAGCGCCTAGGGCTTGTGGGGGCTCTATATGGGGTCCCCCGCTTGCCGCGTTTTGCTCTCTCTTCTCTCCAAAGTCCCCTGGAGACTTTATGGTTTCTTTTTAAAAAGACCCCAGGGACCACGGGCACTTTGAATGGCGCAACAAGTGTTCGAGGTTGTCTTTTTGTCGTTGTTTGTTTGTTTTGTTTTGTTTTGGATGAGTTGCAAAGTTACTAATTGGCCTCGAAGAGCCAAAAAAAAAAAAAGTCGGAAATCGAACATCTCTTGCAACAATGGCGGTGAATGACAAGAGACTGGCATGGTGGGGTCAAAGAGCAGGCCCTAACCGAGAAGGGAACGCAATGGGCCCTCAGCCCCCTAGAGCAAGGGGAAAGAAAAAAAGGGAGGGATGGAATGAGATTCAGAGGAAAACAGACAGCTCCCCGACAAGACTCGTCAGTCCTGCCCAGGTGAACCTAAACCAGGACAGAGGCCGAGTCAGTGTTACAGCCCGAGGCAGAGGCAGTCAAAGAAAGGAAGGGTAAGAGGCAGGAGAAAAGAGAGAAAAAAAGAAAAGGGGGAAAGAGAGGAGAAACGGGCTGGGGTAAGGAGAGAGAAACAGGGGCTGGGGTTTGAGAGAGAAGGTTAAGAGTCACTGGTAGGAGAGAGACTGGAGGGGAATTGTGAAGGGGATGAAGAAGAGAAAAGGAAGGGGTGGGAGAAGAAGAGGTGAGAAGGGGAAAGAAGAAGGAAGGAGAAGGGAAAGGCCAGAGAGGTATAGATCTAGGGGAACAAAAATCAGGGCAGAGACATGGCAAGATAACTGATCCACAGAAAGAGTTAAGAAGTCAGAGGTATATAAAGGAGGGGGAATTGGGGGAAGATGACTAGATGAAGAGCTTAAGAGAAAAGGATGAGAAGGTGACAGGATAATATCACAATCTAGTTTCTTTGGGAAGATTCTGTAACCTTTGGGGTCCTTTTTTTCCTTCCTCTTTTGAGGCTGTTTTTACCGCTTTAGAAACAACTAACTTTTCTTTCCACTGAAGAGAAATTGAACTCCTTTCAAGGTAAATATTAAAATCTGATAATTTCTTACTGTCCTGGGCCAAGGTAACTGCATTCCCAGTACTCTCCTAGCTACTTATCCCTAGCCTTTGACTCAATCTCTCTTGATATATGTGTGCACAAGATGTTGAGATGTAGCCTGAAGTGTACTAAACCCCAGAGAGAAAGGAATCAGTTACTCAGAAGATTGCACTCTTCTGCAAGATGGGTTGGTTGAAAAAGCTGAATTTCTGGCCTGTAGGAAGAAAGTTTTTGTTGTAAATTGAATGATTCCTCATCCTCCATTCTTTTGCCTATCTTTCTTCCATGTCTGTGCTGTGTTTGCTCATCTGTCCACTATGACCAGAAATGGATTTCTGGGGAAAGCCTGAAGGCCAACTCAGGTATCAAGTCCTTCATGACATCTTCTTGGTTGAAAGTGGTCTCTCCCTGCTCAGATTTCTCATTGTTTTTGTCTGCATCTCTCCTTAGTATTTTTGTTACCTCCACTTGCATTACACTTATTGATGTACACTTTTTTTTTTATGAATCCATGGGTTATGTCTAAAATTCTCGCAAGTAAATTCCCACTATTGTTCTGTAGTTTATAGACTCAGAGCATTATAGAGTTAGGGGCACTGAAAGCATCAGTGAATTATTTGTTGTCTGTATATAGCCTGTAGGTGTTAGAGACTATATTTGAACCAAGGTCTTCTTGATGCTAAGGCCAACCCTATCCACTACACCACACCATACTCTATCCTATGTATCTTATCTTCTTTATTATATTGATAACTTCTTATTTCTTATTTCCTTTTTCCTTTCTTACTTTCCTCTATTCTCAACACCTAGTTCACTGATTTGAACAAGTAGGTGATTATTGGATGTCCTTTGAATTGAATTGGATTGAAAACCTCCTATTTCTTCATCTATTCATATTCCTTCTACTTCTCCCTCCATCTGTTCTCTCTTCATCTTTTCCTCCTTCATAGCCATGCTTCATTTTACCTTTGGCTAATAAAAATCTTATATAACTTGGTGCATGGCTATAAGCTAGTGAATATATTTTCTAAAGAGTTAACAATGAGCACAGTACTTGGCACACAGTAGGCACTTAAGAAATATTTATTGACTGACTGCCTGAGAATCACTCAGAGGGCCAAGTGAGGCTTGGGCTGGGACCTATCATTGGCCAGATGAGAACCAGAGTGATTTGGATTTAAGGCATGGTCCTTGAAAAAGAAATCTAGCCCATAATCTCCAAGATGTCTTGTGAGGTTTCAGCAACCAAAATTTATTTTGCCATCTGGGTCTAGTGGCAAGATATAGATCAGGACAACTGGATATTGTCACTGGATTCAGATGATTTCAGAAGAGAGAGCGAGGCTGGTGACCTTGCACAGCCCTGCCTTACCTAAATCCAGTTCACTTACAAGTCTTGAGATCGCCTTCCTGATGTCATTGGTCTTCTTTGAGAACGAAGGACGAACAACAACTCAGAGGGCAATGGGAAGGCACATGGTGAGTGTGAGGAGGCTTCAATACACGAGGAGCAAGAAATAGAGACAGAGGAAAGGATGAAATTTTTAAAAAGTATGATGAACCAAAGAAGTTATGTGGTGAGACTGAGGGTGAACTGTTGGATGGCCCATGTCCTCCTGTGAAAGGAAAAGAAAGTGAGGAAAGTCCCCAGCAGGTTAGTGATCCAGTGGGAGGACATGGACAAGAGTCATGTAGGAAGGGTAAGTCTGGATAGGCTGTGAGCTACATCAGGGAAGAAAGAGTTACACAGATGAGACCACACAGATCCATCTGATCATGGTGGTGGAGAGATTGCTGGCCCTGGAGTCAGGAAGACCTGAGTTCAAATTCATCCTCAGATACTCACTATCTGTGTGATCTTGGGCAAGTCATTGCCCAAACTGGCTTGCCTCAGTTTCCCCAGCTATAAAATGGGGATAATAATAACACCTATCTTCCAGGGTTGTTGTGAAGATCAAATGAGATTATCTTTGTAAAATGGTTAGTGCAGTGCCTGGCACATAGTAGGAGATGCATAAATGTTAGTTATTGTTATTATTTAATAAAATTAGGAATGCATATCAATGATGCCAAATTCCCAAATCCAAATTCCCCATCTCCTTACTATAACCATTTAGATGGGAAAGGGGGTAAAGCAGAGCACACATGATTCCTGAATGGTCTCCAGTATGTTCTGTTGACTATACGGGGAAGTAGCGGCTTAGAGACAAAATTTCTTGGCCAGATTATTGCAAGTTATTTAGAATCCAGTTCCTGATTCACCGAGCCACATACAATCATCCAATGTAGGGCTTAAAGGGAACTTAGCCATCATCAAATTTTACATTCATTTAAACTCAACAAATATTTGCTAAACAGCTACTAGTTGCAAGGAACTGTGTTAGGCACTGGATATGCAAAGAGCTAAATGGCAAACAGCCCTTGTCCTCAGGGAGCTTATGGTCTACGATAGGATACCACAAGTAAACAGATGATGTTAGAAGAGGATAACATTAATGACTGAGGGGATAGTGAACGGTTTCCTGTGGAAGGTAGTATCTAATCTGAGCTTTGAAGGAAGAGAAGGCTTCTAAGAGGCAGAAAGGAGACTAAGAAGACACTTCACACTCATTATGTCACTTCCCATTGACCTCTGAGTGACTCAGCGATGGAGTGCAGTCCAGGCATGGGTCACAGACAATGCAGAAGATAGAATGCTGAATTTAAGGACCAATAAGCTAGCTGGTTTGGCTGGATGTGGGTGTTAGGGACTTGGTATAGATTTTATGTTGGGGAAGAATGGAAAATAAGTCTGGAAAGGGAGCCTGGAGTCAGACAGTAAATGCTAAGCTGATCAATTTGTGTTTTATTTTAGAGTCAGTGTTGCTGTTGCTCACTTGTGTCTGACTCTTCATGACCCCGTTTGGGATTTTCTTGAAAGAAATACTGGACTAGTTTGCCATTTCCTTCTCCGGCTTATTTTACAGGAAACTGAGGCAAATAAGGTCATGTGACTTGTCCAGGGTCACACAGTTAGTAAATGTCTAAGGCTGGATTTGAACTCAGGTCTTCCTAATTCCAAGTGTGGCCCTCTATCTACTTTACCACCTAAGATTCTTGAGAAGGTAAGTGATAACTGGTACCAGTGAAAACCAGTTTGACTTGTCCAGACTCAGCTCCTCAAGATGCAGATATGCCAAGGCTAATAAACCCAGACACTGAACATCATTCCTCCTCCCCAGCCTCTTGTTGGATTGGTTATGCCCCTGCCCTGCATTCCTTATTGATTACTCAACAATTAGAAAATATCCTTATCTTCCTGATCCTTTAGATAGCAGGGAAGTGTCTCATTGTAATGTTGTCTCTTTGAAAGTCTGAGCCTTGAAGGGCTCTGGGCCTTCAGCTCTTCTACAGTTCCACCTCCAGAAGCCCCTACTGTGTGCTGCTTTTAGCTGGGGCTAGAGGAATGGGGACTTGAACATGGAGATTGTTCCGTTTGGACATCTGTTGTTCTCCCTGTGTGATCAGTAATAAAGTTTTGTTAACCACTGTCTCCATGTGTCTGTGGAGCTCTTCACCCCAACTCTCCTGTACCTTAGTGAGCAACATGGCTCACTAAGTGCCATGACTGGCACTTTGGTAACATTAATTTGGCAGCTGTGAGGAGGATGGAGTGGAGGGGAGAGGGTCTTAAAGGAAGCAGGTCACATGTAGACGTTCATTTTAGTAGTCCAAGTGAAAGGTGAGCAAGGTCTGAACTAGAGTGGGAGATGCCAGTGGAGTAAGGGGGATGGATATGAGACATGCAAAACACAGCAAGTGATTAGACATGGAAGGGGAAGGAGAACAAAGAATGGAAAATGACACTAAGGTTGCAAACCCAGGCCCCGAGGGGTGATGTCAATTACTCAAGGTCACATAGTCAGTCAGTGACAGAGCCAGAACTAAAATTCAGCCTGCCTGGTTTTTAGTCTAATGCTTTTTGCCATTATACCAATGGCTCGCAGCACTGGAGGCCAGAGAATTATTGCAAAGTATCCTGGAAATGATGGCCTCTAAGATCCTTTCTAGCTCTAATTGCATGACCCAATGAATCCACAAATAAACATTCCTCAAATCCTGGCTCTGCCTCTTAATTACCTGTGTGACCCTGGTTGGGCCTCAGTTTCCTTATCTGTAAAATGATATAGTTGGATTAGCTGATCTCTGACAATCTCTTCCAGTTCAAAATATACAGTTACATGTTTTAAATTTGATCTATGACTACAGGATGCCAAACTACTTGGTCAATCTATAGGAAAAGGATCCTCCAAATTGGGAGGGGGGTTATTTTAAGGGACAAAGCTTTGTTCTATCTGGTGCAAGTACACCACTGTACTTACTGAAGGCTTTCTTGTTGTTGTTGAGTTTTTTTTCACTCATGTCTGACTCTTCATGACCCCATTTGGGGTTTTCTTGGCAATGATAGTAGAGTGGTTTGCCATTTCCTTCTCCTGCTCATTTTACAGATGAAGAAACTGAGGCAAACAGGGTTAAGTGACTTGCCCAGGGTTACATAGCTAGTAAGTGTCTGAGGCCAGATTTGAACTCAGGTACTCCTGATTCCAGGGTCAGAGTTCTATACACTGGCTACTTGAAAATGATGATGATGGTGCCTAGTGTCTTTTTGGACCAGAAGGGATTTGTAGCCTTCTTTGTTCACGTATCCTGAAAGATTAGAAATGGTTGGGTTAATTCTGCCACCCATCTTGCTTATACAACTCCAAGTAAACCAGTTGAAAATGGCAGATGCAGTCAAACAAGTTTTTCTTTGGTTTCCACGATGCCAAACAGGTTGTCTGATCAATGTTTTCACCAAATTAATTGGTGAAATTTATTTGAAAAGACCAAATCAAGCATTTGACTTGAATTGTTGGTTTCCTGTGAATCCCATAAGGGCCTCTGTAGAGAAATGGTGGCTTTGAAAAGATGGTGCATACTTTCCAGTAGAGTTAGCAAGCATGTCTTCAGAGTTGGGCCAGAGGGAAAGGGTCAAGTTTTTGCAAGGGCCCAGTTATTTTTTTCCTTCTATGTTTCAATGGTTCCCTTTGGCGCTGATTTTATAGCATATGAAATAAACCTTTAGAGTTCAGAATTGAATGGAGATTAGAGACATTTGGGGATTAGAGACCCTGGTTATGGGCCTTGTTCACTGGAGTTTAATAAGGGGCTTTTTGGGGATGGATTTTGTTTTGTAGGATTTATAGAGCCAAGTTTGGAATTTAACAGGATTAAAAAAGAAACTTTCCCCCCTCTCTCTTAAAATTCAGGCTGAGCACAGTGTTTGATGCACTGTAATTGAGGTCAAGTTAAATAAAAACATATAAGGGGGAAATTAGAACCACATGGCACTGCTTGATTGACAGGTGATGTCATGTTACCAAGGGAAAGAGACATGTCCCCATTTGGACATTAATGCTTGTGGCTAGTCATTTATAGAAAAATTTCTATCCAAACCATTACAGTTATCTAATAGCCCACTAGAACTGACAAATACATTTATGCTGCTCCTTTGTGCCTTTTTCACAATTTGGAAGTTATCATTTTGATCTCATGATAGCAGCTGACTCCCATGCTCTGGTTATGAGGGCTAGTAAACATGCTTCAGTGCCTCTTTTAGAGTCCTTAATTCCCAGACTGTTTTATCTCCAAGGGAAAAACCATATTGAAAAGCATTGACTTTATTCTAGGTCCTTTTATTTAACACAGTTGCTGGCAAGATCGCCAAACAATTCATCTATTCATTTAGAAAGGTCAAGATTATTTTATTTTCCAATGACATTTCTGTTGGGAGATTTTGATTTTCCCTTCTGCTGGTGAGAACACATAGGAATTGCTAAGACAGAATGGCATTTCAGCTGGTCATTCTGATTGAAGACAGAGCTAACTTGGAGAGACTATCCCAAGAAAAACAGGTGTGAGAAAGGGACTGTGAGGTCCACCTTAGGTGAGAAGGTCCGTGTCTAGCTTTTTTTTTTTTTTTAACCTTCTTTAAGTCTGACCCTTATTAGTGTGAGGAACACTCAGTGTGGAAACTCTTTTCATGAACGCAGATCAGCAATTCATCCATAAATTATAGTCTCAGAGAGTTATTTGGGCCACAGAGGGGCCATCCAGAGATTAATTGTCTTGCCCAAGGTCACACAGCTAGTATGTATCAAAGGCAGAACTTAAACCCTAGTCTGCTTAACTTCAAGGCTGGAGCTCTATTCATTTGGCCAGGTTGTCTCTCACTTGTCTGATACGGTTTTCATAACTGTAGAAAGGAGTTTTTCAGAGTCCAGCCTCAAAAAATGAAAGGGTGAAAACCTCTTTGAAGAAGGGCAGGCACATGAATAAAAGAATTGCTTAAGAATGACATTCTAGTCCCTGAACTTGGGATCTTCTGTTTTGGTGTCAAGGGTGCCTGTGTATTGCATTGCATTTTTTGGGGGGGCTCAGCAATGGGGTTAAGTGACTTGCCTAAGGTCACACAGCTAGTAAGTGTTATGTGTCTGAGGTCAGATTTGAACTCAGGTCCTCCTGACTCCAGGGCTGGTGCTCTATCCACTGCGTCACCTAGCTGCCTCTGCATTGCATTTTATTAATTAAAAATCACTAAAAATCTGTAAGAAGTATAACACTTTAGCAACTGTTGATATTGCTTTCTGATAATCTCTCCCAATTCACAGAACGTCAGCTGGATGGGACCTCGGGACCATCTAATCTAAGCCATACTGGAGCAGGAATTCTTTCTACAACATTCTTGACAAGTCATTGTCCAGACTCATTCTGAAGACCTCCAGTGATGAGAAAATTATTACCTTATGAGGCAACCCATTCCATTTTTGTAAAAGATAGTCTGAGTTGTTAGTAAATTTTTCCTGATAGCAAGTTTAAACTTGCCTGTCTGTAATCTCTACTCATTGCTCCCATTTTTGTCTACTGGAACCAAGTAGAATGTATCTAATCCCTCCATCTTCCACAAGACTACCCTTCAAATACTTTAAGACATCTATCATGATCTCCTTAAAGTAAGACATACTGCAAACCTTCTCTTACCCAGGCTAAACATTGTAGTTACTCCGATGAATCTTCATATAACATAGTTTCTAGTTCTCTCACCATTCTGGACACATGCTTCTATATGTATGCCCTAACACTTGTCTATGTCCTTTCTAAAATGTGGTGCTGAGAATTGAATATGATGTTATAGATGTAGTAAGATCAAAACAGAATACAAGGAGACTCTTGCCTGCCTTACTCTGAATTATTTGCTTCTATCTATGCAGCCTAAGGTATCATTACTTTTTTATTGCATTACATTGTTGCCTCATACTGAGTTTTCAGTCCACTAAAACTCTCCAGGCATTTTTCTAGACTTGCCTCCTTCATTCTGTATTTATATAGTCATTTTTTCACCCCAAATATAGGATTTTATATGTAAAAATATTAAATGTCACCACCTTATATTTTGGCTCATTTTTCTAGGCTATTGAGATATTTTTGGATCTTATTTTTTGTCATCCAGTGGGCTAGATACCCCTCTTACCTCCGATATGACTGGCAAAAAAAGTCTATCAGCCCATTGCACTGGGTATGATCTGTGGTGGAAAAATGAAGGGTCATGAATAGAGCTGTCCAGAAATGGTAGATATACTATAGGCCTCCTTTGCAAATGCTGGGATACTATTAGAGGAAAGGTGTTGGAGACAGAAAATATCCTTCATGAGTGGTCCAAAGGCACTGGAGAGATACCATGGCACAGCAAATGGCGTGAGCTATCTTGGTCGGGATGTGCAATCCAATCCAATCCAATCCGAAATTCATTTAGTAAACACATATGGTATGCAAGGCACTCTGCTAGATGTCAAGATGCAAAGACAAAATAAGAAACAATTCCTGGTTTCAAGGAACTTATATTCTATTGGAGGAAGTAGCTGCATAGAAGTAGATATGTATATGCCCAACCACTTGAGAAGGAAGAGAACATTAATAGTCAGGGGATTTGTTAAAGGTTTCTCGTTAGGAGATGGCCTAAGATTTCAGTGTGTTATTGGGAAAGGAACACAAGCAGGAATGTGCTACAGCCAGCTCATACTGGATAGGAAGAGGGAATCGTTTGTTAGATTTTTCACTGAGTGTTTACCCCTCAGATATTGGCAAATGTTACAAATCAGGGCTTGATTTATTGCTTTGTTGATTGTCTAGACTTAAGAAAGTGATGGAGAAAATGCTAATAATGCAGATTAAACCTAAAAATTGTGTTGTGCATATGTTTCCTCCCTGTTCCCGCCCCTCCCCCCAAGCTGGTTGTTAAATATTTACCAGAGTATTCTTGGCACATCTATGATGAAATCTATCTTTGCTATTTTTAAGGATTGGAGAAGAGTTGCTAGGTATTGCTACAAGCCTACTAGCAGCCAAACCAATGACTTAATGGCCTGAGTACTTATGATGTCTTACCACAGTTACTGCCACTGAAAGTTAGCCATCGCTGTGTGTAAAGAGGGCAGCTAGGTGGTGTAGTGAATAGAGCACTGGGTCTGTAGTCAGGAAGACCTGAGTTCAGATTTAGCCTCAGACACTTACTAGTTATATGACTCCGGGCAAGTCACTTAACCCTGTTTGCCTTAATTTCCTCGTCTGTAAAATGGGCTAGCGAGAAGGAAATGGCAAATCACTCCAGCATCTTTGCCAAGAAAACCCTAAATGGGCTCATCAAAGGCTGAAAACAACAACAAAAATGTGTAAAGCCTGGAAAAGATCCCATGGCCTGCTGCTGGGCAGATGTGGCACTGCCCATTGAGTTTTGCTAGGTCCGATACATAGGCATGAGAAAGCAGAGGCATCCACTTGAGACTTGCTGACTTTTGAGTGAGAAAGTCATAACCACTTGGTGAGTAGAGAACTATGCTGGTGTATTGACATCTCATCCCTGCAGTCTCTGGTGGAGGCTTAGTGGCTGCAAGGTCCCCCTTCTTTAGAGGGGCCGTGCAGAATAATTGCTGAGTCAGGCATCTGAATTGGGATTTTTTTTTTTACTATGGCATAGTTGTTCAAAATGTTTATACCCCAAAGTAAAGGTTTTCTCTAGTGACACTAACCTTCATGAAAAATAATGCCTAGTGGTTCTGACATTGAAGGAGTTGCCTGGGTTTTATGGCCCATGAGGATGGTGATGGGATGCCATAGCCCCTAGAGATTGCTTCCATAATTCAGATGCAGCTGTGACTGCAAGAAGCAGATTGTTCTCCCACATTGACAAGTTATTCTTTGCATCAATTAATAGGATGAGTATGTGCACAATGGGATATGGAGGAGAGCGGTCAGGCCTGTGAGAGAAGGCCCTTCGTGGCAAGGTTGGATGTACTTGTCAAGTATGATAAGGTGTGTACAGTGCCTTGGAAACTTCACTTGCTTAATACGTTTGATCTGTCATCATCTTCACCCTCACCACTGTCATCGCCATCAGCATCCTCACCATAACCATGACTGTAATCATTGTCATCCTCAGTCTCCCTGGGGAATTGTTTATATGGATCTGGGTATATCAATACACTAACAGAGAAGAACTGGACTTTGGGGTCACTAAATGTGCCCTCTGCCTTTAGTGCCCTTTGGAGAGTCTTGGGATCATAGGATCATAGATCAAGAGGTGGGAAGGTCCTCAGAGGTCATTTAGTCCAACTCTGCTCAATAATATTCAGTGGCTTCCTATTGCATCTTGGATAAAAGACAAACTCCTCAACTTGGCATTTCAA
The DNA here is from genome assembly GCF_900497805.2 of Vombatus ursinus. Taxonomy (NCBI): domain Eukaryota; kingdom Metazoa; phylum Chordata; class Mammalia; order Diprotodontia; family Vombatidae; genus Vombatus; species Vombatus ursinus. The sequence goes on along the minus strand of NW_020954907.1, from coordinate 746,725 downwards.
AGCTTTCATGATTTGGCTCCAGCCGATCTTTCCAGACTTAATGAATTTTACTTTCCCTACTTTAGCCAACATGGCCTACTTGCAAGTGTCCAAACTTAGCATTCCATCTCTTTAATAACAGCTAACATTTATATAGCACATTAAGGTTTGCAAAACACTTTACAAATATTATCTTGCTTGATTTCATTTTATCCTCATAGCAACCCTGGGAGGTAGGTGCTATGATTATCCCCATACCATAGATGAGTAAATTGAGGTAGACAGAGGGAAAGTGACTTGTCCAGGATCACATATCTAGTAAATGTCTGTGGCAGGATTTGAATTCAGGTCATCCTCCCTTTAGGTCTAGTACTGTGTCCACCATACCCCCTATTTTTTTCCTCTGTACCCTTGCACATTTTGTCTCCATCTTCCTCTAGCTATCTACTTAGAGCCCTCACGACATAGTGGCTACAGAGCTGACCTCAAAGCCAGGAAGATCTGAGTTTGAGTCCTATCTCTGACCTATGTCTTTTTTTTTTTTTTGCTTTTTTTGGTGAGGCAATCAGGGTTAAGTGACTTGCCCAGGGTCACACAGCTAGTAATAAACGTGTCAAGTGTCTGAGGCCAGATTTGAACTCAGATCCTCTTGACTCTAAGGCCGGAGCTCTATCCACTTCATCACCTAGCTGCCCCTCTGACCTATGTCTTACTGTGTGTTCCAGAGCAAGTCACTTATGCACTCAGAGTTCTACATGGATCTCTAAGGCAAGAAGATGCTGATCTTCATAGAGGGAGTATCCTCACCCAGGAATTCCCCATATCAATTAAATCACAGATCTAGTCCCTATCCCTGTAGATTATATATCTTGGACAGATGCTATGATTGGGCAGATGGGGTTGGATCATATTTTGGAAACAGACATGCTTTCAATGACTCCACATTGTTTTGTTGTTGTTGTTGTTGAGTCATTTCAGTTGTATCCAACTATTCATGACCCCATTTGGGGTTTTCTTGGCAAAGATACTGGAATAGTTTGCCATTTTCTTCTTCAGCTCATTTTACAGATGAGGAAACTGAGGCAAGCAGGGTTAAGTGACTTGCCTAAGATCACACAGCTAGTAAATTCCTGAGGCCAGATTAGAACTCATGAACCCTAGGCAAGTTCCTTAATCCTGCTTGCCTTAGTTTCCTCATCAGTAAAATGAGCTGGAAAAGGAAATGGCAAACCACTCCAGTATCTTTGCCAAAAAAATCCCACATGGGTCACAAAGAGTTGGACACAATTGAAATGACTGAACAACATTGTTGGAAAGATTCACTGATGGTGGGGAAAGGGTATGAGAAGAAACACTTTGTAACAACAAAGTCCAGGAAAGGAGGCTGCTGGCTGACCTTGTTGAGCTAGTCATCCATCCACACTTGGCTGACTTTTGGATCAACACCAGAAGATGTACAACTTTTGTCAAATGTTTCAGCCCAGAAGTTGTTTGTTGTATACATGCTAACATATCCCAGCTGAGAAAACAAGGAGTGTTTGAGGAGTGGGGAGAACTGATTGAACAGGAGTCCTCTGGCTAGAAGAGATGTCCCAGAATTTGTCGGCAGCATAGTATAACCCTTTACGGAGCTCCATTTTCCTGAACTCACACTCCTGACCCTCAGTTCAGGTTTCCATTTGCCCCTTTCTCCAGGACAAATGAAAAGAGACACCCTGACAACCATCCTGCAGTTTTCCTCTGCCTGATATTTTGTGTATGGTTAGGATTTGGAGAATTTATCTCACCAAACCTTTTCCTTTCCCCCTACACTACCTATTACTCTTGAGGGTTCCACCATCCTCCCAGTCAACCTAGGCTCCTTAGTCTCACAAGCTTGGTGTCATCCTCAACAACTCCTCATTCTTTCTCACTTTCCATGGTTGCCAAATCTTGCTGTGTCCAGCCTCACAACCTCTCTTATATACATCTTGTTCTCTCCACTCTTACATTTATCCCTCTAGTTTAGGTCCTCATCACCTCATACCTGGACTACTGCAATAGGTGGGTCTGCCTGCCTTGGAGTCTCTCCCCACTCCAATCCATCCTCCACTTAGCTGTTAGACTCATCTTTCCAAAGTACAGGCATGACCATGTCACTCTTGCCGTCTCATCAGTGAGCTCCAGGGGCTTCCTTTAACCTTCAGGACCAAAGGTAAAATCCTGTCTTTGGCATCTAAAATTCTTCATAACCTGGCCTTTTCCTGTCTTCTCAGGCTCCTTCTTACACTTTACTCACCTCTATCTACTTTGGACTTTGCAGTTCCTTGGACGCAACCCTAGCTCCTGTCTCTGTACCTTTACACTGGCTATTCCCCATTCCTTCATTGGATGCTCTCCTCCATTACCTTCATCTATTAATTTTCCTGGTTTCCTTCAAGACAGTTTAACTCTCACGTTCTAATGGAGGTCTTTCCCAATCCCCTAGTTGCTAGTTTTCTCTCTCAGATTTCCTTCTATATGTATCTAGTTATTTGCATGTGATCTCCCCCAACCCCCCTTTCCCCACCATTAGAAGGGAAGCTCCTTGAGGGCAGCTTGCCATATTCTTGACTTTTTTTGTATCTCCAGCACTTAGCATTATACCTTCCTTAATAAATGTTTGTTGACTGACTCATGCTCTGAAATTATACCTTTAGCTTTTAATTTTAAGTCTCATTGGGAACCTTGGAATTTCCTTTGGTTCCTCTTCTTTGTGAATTTCTCTTTTTCCCTTTCAATTTTGATAATTTGGTTTTCTTTTTCTTTGGGGTGGTGTAGAGAGGACCAACTTAGTTAATGGTTGGTCTATTTTGTTGAACAAATTAAAAAAAAATTAGTTTTATTTATCATCTCACTAGGCTTTGTTGTTTCAACTTTGTTTATATTTTTAATTTCCAGAATTTTTATTTTTGTGTTTAGCTGAGTAGTTGGGGGTTGTTAAGATTTTTATTTTCTAGTTTTTTTAAAAAAAATGTTACATGTTCAATTTGTTGATCTCTTTTTTCTCTTTTTGCTAACACAAGTATTTAGGGATATATAGTTTCCCCTGAGGATTGTTTTGGCTACATCCCATAAGTTTTGGTATGCTGTCTGATTATTGTCATTTTCTTTAATTCAATAATTGATTGTGTCTATGATTTATTCTTTGACCCATTTCTTCTTTGGGATTGCATTATTTAGTCTCAATCTGCCAGAATCCTTTCTCAAATTTCCCTTGACTCTAATTTTTATTGCGTTAGGGTCTGTAAGAATATGTTTAATGCTTTTGCCTTTCTGAACTTGTTTCTGAATTCCTTATGACCTAGCATGAAGCCATGATGTGTCCAAATGCGATACAGAGTTAAGAAATAGGTACTGTTTGAGTTGCTTAAAACTGGAACAATGTTTGAGAACAGTACTGTTAGTCAAAATACTCATATTAGGAGACGGAAGAAATATCTTCCTTCTTCTGAACAAAACCTCCCTTTCCTCCACTTACTTCACCCAGACGTAATTGGGTTGGGAAGTGGCCCCTAGAGGAGGCATCTGATAGCTGGGAGAATAAGTAGAAAGCTTTGAAAATGTTTACAGAATATTATTTTGGGATTACAGTATTGTAAATGTTTATTTGATTTAGGGGATTATCAACTTTTCTTTGGAGATGCTTATACAAGAAAGGGTAAGATCTGAGAACATGAACAATGTCTATCTGGAGAAATGCAAGCTAGAGTTCCCTCATGCAACTCTTTCCTGGACCCCTTGGCACATCGGAGGAATCGGTAGACCCTTGAAGGTAGACTCCTTCAATTGCATCTCCCCTCTGATTGGAGGGCTGGAGGGAACAGCACTAGACTCCTCCTGAAGCCTTCCTTGTTAAACTCCCTCCCTCCCCCCTTCCCCATTAGATTGTAAGTTCCTTGAAGGCAGAAGCCTTTTTGTCTTTCTTTTTTTTTTTTGTATCCCCAGCGCTTAGCACAATGTCTGGCACAAAGTTGGTACTTAATAAATGTTTATTTATTTAATTGAATTGAAGATAAGAGATCAAATGAGATAATATGTGTAAAAGGCAGTATAAATCTTAAAGTGCTTTGGTACAAATGTCAGTTCTTATTATAAGAGGAAGAGAGGTGTCGTGGTTAGAATGCTGTGTTTCTATGATTCTCTTTGATATTTCTTTCTCCACCCAGTAAATAAATGTAATGGGAGTAAAGAGAGGACTTCTAAACAAAATTGAGACATCCTGAAATGAGGCAATACCTGTGTAGCAGGGTGGAATCGGGGGACTGATACCATATTTACTTTGGAGAGCTACATCCCAAAGAAGCCTGTGTGCTGTCCATCACTTTCATTGTGCTCAAGTTCAAAGGGATGGAGTCTTACTGTGGAAAGACACAGACCAGAGATGGAGCTAGGGGATAACTGATTGGAAGCCAAGAGAGGCATGACTGGAATCCTGGTTAAAAGTGACTAGAGAGTAAGGCCTTGAATAAAATGGAGTCTGGGACAAGGGTCAGGCACTGACTGGAGGAATAGGTTAACGAGAGAGAGGGAGAGAGTGAGAGAGAGAGAGAGAGAGAGAGAGAGAGAGAGAGAGAGAGAGAGAGGGATTTGGACTGAAGGAGAGTGATCACATTGTCTGTGAAGAGTAACCAATGTACCCCTCCGGCTGTTATGAAGATCATTGGGTTCATTGGGAGGGAGATTAGTGGGACACAGGTTGAGGGAAAGATGATTGCCACTTGGGAATGTTTGCTAGGAGAGTTTAAAACCTGATTTAGTGTCATGCTATTGATTATTATTCTCTTTCATTAAATGCTTTGCTTTGAATTTGAAGTTACCAGCTTTGACTTTGTTAAAGTCAAGCCAAGTCAATGAGAATTTATTAAGCATCTACTCTGTATCACTGTGTTAAGTGTCGAGGATACAAAGAATGGCAAAAATAGTCCCTGCCCTCAAGGAGCTTACAGTCTAATGGGAGAGACAACATACAAACACCTAGGTACAAACATGATATATACAAGATAAACTGAAGATAATGAAACATCAGTGGGGGTTCATGAGATGTGGATTTAAATAGAAAACTACCCCAATGCTACCAGAGACCTGGATGGTATGTGAAAAATAGCTATACTGAGAAAAGGTAGCAGGTATCCCTACAAACAGCCTAGTGTGTTTATGGCCCTCATGGCCCAATAGCATCATTATTATTTTTGTTCTTTTCTTTCTTTTTTTTTCTTTTTTCTTTTTTAGGCAATTGGGGTTAAGTGACTTGCCCAGGGTCACACAGCTAGTAAGTGTCAAGTGTTTGGTCTGAGGTCAAATTTGAACTCAGGTCCTCCTGACTTCAGAGCTGGTGTTCTATCCACTGCACCATCTAGTTCCCCCTCATTATTATTTTTGAAGGACCATAGACTTTCCTGTTTTTTTTTCTGGTTTAGATGCATAGAATGTTAGAGTTAAAAGGTACCTTAGAAGGCATCTAGTACAACCCTCTTATTTTGCAGATGTTTAAATGACTTGTCCAAGATAACACAGTCAATATCAGAGCCGGAATTTGCACCCAGATTGTCTGATTCTAAACCCTGGGCTCTTTTCTCTGTGCCCTGCTGCTTTCTTGATTTCCCTGCTTATACTGCCTTTGGTACCCCTAAAATATTGCCTGTCTGTCCCTAAGCCTGCATTTTTTCCCTTGGTGCCTCCACTTCTGTCCCTATCTCTTGGACCTTCCCTAGCTTTATCTCTCCATCTCCCCCGAACATCTCTGTCCACCCGAATCTCCAGCCTCTCCCTTGGTTGCAGTTTTCAGATGATGTAATACTTTCTGCCCTGGCTCCAGCCACTGTGGAGGTTTCAGACAATTATCAGTGTCATTTTTCTGTCTGTCTAGTTTCAGTACAAACAGAAGACATTTTTGAGGCATTGCCAAAAATAATCATTTTGATCATGGCCTTGGAAGACAGAGACAAGAAAACCATTTGGAGTCAATGTTTAATCTGTCCCAGGGGCCTATCTTTTTTTTTGAATTGTTTTCTTTGCTCTGATTAAAATCAACTCAATCAGGATAAGAAAGTGAAACTCTTCTGAAGTCTAAAAGGTTAATGGTAGGCAATAACTGCAAAAGAGGTAAACGGAGGCCCTGGTCTGTGTGAACCTTCATCAGGAGGCATCTGCTATGAAGAAGAGGGTGTTGTGAATATCGCTGAGGAGAATGGGCATGGCACTGAACGCCATCTTTACCTCGCAATGATCTGTATGACCTTAGGTAAGTGACCACCTGTTTGGGCCCTTTGGAAAAGGCCATTCGTAAAATGAAGGGTGTTAGACAAGTTAATCTCTGAGGTCCGTCCAGATCTGGCTCCATGATTGTAAGAGGCTAAGAATTTTCTTATCTCTGAGTCTCAGCTTCTTTCTCTGTGAAATGAGGGGGTTAGACTAGATGAGTCTAGAGTCCTTTATAGCTCTGCATCTTTGAAGCTGACCTTAGCCTGCTCTGTCCATCACTTCTCTGTGCCTCAGTTTCCCCACCTGTACAATGAGAGGGTTGGGCTAATTGATCTTTAATTGTCCATTCCAACTCAAAGCTGTTCTAAGTCTGTGAATTTATGAATAGAGGAGCGCAGCCTTCTGATGGAGACCCTAGACAATTGCCCTGACTCATGTCTCCCCACTCACTACCTACTCGCTAGGCTGTTTTGCTAGGTCTGACAAATGATTCTCTAGGAAGGACCCCATGACACCCACCCTTGAAGCAGGTTTTGGTTGAAACTGTTCGAGGAATCATGGATCACCAGCTGGAAGGGATCTTAGGGGGTCTACTGGCCAATATCCTCATTTTATAAATGAATGAACCGAGGCTTAGAAGGTCTTAAGTGGCAGAGTTGACATTCACATCCAGGAAGAACATCATACTGTCCTGCCATCTTTATGTGGAGAGGCAGATGACATGGTAGAGTGGAAAAAAATTTGGACTCAGAAGCTCTGGCTTCAGATCCCTGCTCTGCTAACTGCTGCCCGTGTCATCATGGACAAAGACACTTTACTTCTCAGGCCTGAGTTTCCTCATCTACAAAATGGAAAAGAGGGAGGGAGTTGAATTAGGTGACCTCTAAGGCTCTTTCTGTCTCCAAATTTAGAAAAATTTAAAACAAAAGATCTATTTTTATGGTCACACAATTGAGTTGAAGGTAAAAGATCTTGTGATATTTCTAGTTGATAGATTTCAACAAGTGTCAGCCTTAGTTGAAGGAACCTCATTTTTTCCCAACAAGTGATCATGAATGAATATGTAAGGATCATCCAAGGTACCATGATAAATTTGGCCATAGGGAGAATTGTTTGATGATGCTTTGATTATTAACATCAAATCTGTCAGATAACTGGGAGATTGTGTCTTCATCGAAGGTGATTGCCACCGTCATGGAAGATAGTCTGGTCAAAGTCCAAATGAAACTCCAGATCCCCTGTAGAATCCTCATGGTTATTTCTTTGTTGATGCTAGAGGAGTGGGGAGAATAATGGGGCTTACTTACTAACTCTCCACTGGGCTTGGAGAGATAGATAACCCTGGGGTCCCACCTGAGCCAATGGACCTCTGGCCTTGTCCTTACCAGGAGGCTGAAAATGGAGAATTGTCTCTTGTCCTTTAATGCAGCTTAACATAATAAGTGAAAAACCTCATAAAGGACAGGAATGTCATGCAATGGTTGGATATTTTGGCATGCACATTTATTACAAACATCTCTGTCCTAGAGGTTATGGGAAAATTCTCCATTGGCCGTGTTTTCTTAGCTCCTCACATGGGACTGTGGCTTTGCCCCTTTCTCACTCACTCAGGCAGGCCTCTCCAGTGGCAGTCACTATTCAGGCCAGAACATCAGAGCGGGGGGACTGGACTACTTCCCCTCCCCCTTCCTCCAGCAGGGAAAAGCAGCCAGTGTGACTTTGTCTTCCTCCCCTAGTGAGAAGTAGGTCAGCAGCAGCCTTTGTAGAAGGACGACAGAGGAGCAGGCAGACTGAGGATCTCTGAACCAGTTCCAGAGCTTGCCTGTTGGAGCCCTGACGGTCCTATCCAAACACCTTTTCACTTTGAACCTTCTGAATACAGTACATGAGTCCTACCCACATGTGGACTTGGGTTCAAATCATGGGATTCACCTTTTGAACTCAGCTCCTTTGACTGGTTTTGCTCCTTTATAGTTTGAAAAAACTTTTGAGATTCACTTAAGCCCAGGAATTCTGCTGCTCAACATGAAACAGACCCAGCATTGTAGCTTTGCAACAAGAAAGTAATCAATCAACAAGCATTTATTAAACACCTACTACATGGCAGGCACTGGGCTAGGCACTGGGGATACAAAAAAAGGAAAGGAACAGTCATTGCCTTTAAGAAGCTTATATTCTATCAGGGCAGAAATCATCAGTAAGGCAATGAAAATAATATCAGCACACATTCCTGAATGAGGAAAGAATAAACATTTACTAAGTGCCTACTATGTGCCAGGCACTGTGCTAAGTATTTTAGAAATATTATCTTGTAATCCTCACAGCAACCCTGTGGGGGTAGGTGATAATAATAGCATCTTTATTATCTCCATTTTACATTAGAGGAAACTGAGGCAGACAGAGGTGAAATGACTTGTCCAGGATCACATAGCTAAGTAGTGTAGGAGGCCAGATTTGAACTCAAGTACAAATGAATATAGTGTCCTTCCATTTTCCTCAGAGTAGTCTGAGCTTCTTCAAACTCAAGACTCTAGTAATGAAGGTACGACATGCTCTTTCTCTCTCCCTCTCCCTTCTTTCCCTTTTCTTTCTCTCTTTGTCTCTCCCTGTCTCTGTCTCTGACTCTCTGTCTGTCTCTCTTTCTGTCCTCCTCCCAGTCTCTGTCCCTTCCTCTCTTTCTCTCTGTTTCTTTCTCCCACCTCCTCCCAATCTGTCCCTCCCTCTGTCTCTGTCTCTGACTCGCTGTCTGTCTCTCTTTCTGTCCTCCTCCCAGTCTCTGTCCCTCCCTCTGTCTCTGTGTCTGTGTCTCTCTGTATCTGGAATGTCCTCTTGGGTGCATACCAGGTCAAAGGTTTTGATGATGGGCTGAGTCGATCCCGTTCTCTTCTTGGTTTCACATGGTTCTTAGTCCCATATTCCTATAGTCTCCCTACAGGTCCAAGCTTCATTTGCTTTAGCTGCTGCCTTCATGGTCATTTTCATTCACTGGCCCCAGTGACTTAGAGGGGTCAGCCTCTAGGAAGGCCAGTCTTTGAAGTGGATGGAGTGGGTCACCACCGCTTTGGCATGATATCCAGGCGATGAAGGTGACTCAACATTACTTACCCTATCTGCTAGTCCATACCTGAAACTCCTTTAATAGGAAACAAAACCTTTTAACACAGGCAAAACTTGGAAGGCAAACCCTCTTGGGAATAAATGAATAAATAAAAAAGCATTTATTAAGTGCTTACTATGTACATAGCACTGTACCAAGGACTGGAGATATATAACTAGAAAACAGCACAGTCCCTGCTCTCAAAGGGTCACACTCTAATGGGGGAGACAACACCCACGATAGGTTTTAGTTGCAAATCAGATGGAAAGTCCCAGTGTTCTTGGGGTGCAAAGTATAAGGTAAGGCATCTTTCTGAATCCTTTCTGTGGATAAATCCCATCTGTTTCTGATTTCTAACTCCACATTTGATGATGCCAAGGATTTGGTGGAGAGAACTTCCTTTTCTGGGTTTTTTGGTAGCTATGGCTGCTGAGGAAGCAGGGGCTGAAGCATCTGTAGAAGCAGTTGCCAGGTTACATTAAGCAGCAAGGTGGTGAAGTGGACAGTGTTGAGCTTGTAGTCATGAAGACCTGAGTTCAAATGCTGCCTTAAACACTTGTCTGTATTACTTTAGGCAAATGACTTGACCTCTCTAAGCCTCGGTTTCCTCATTTGCAAAATGGCAATAACAAGGTTGTTGTGAGGATAAAATGAAATAACATATTTAAAGCATTTTTCAAATATGAAATTATTATATAAATGTTGGTTTTTATTACCTTCATAAGGCTTGATTCCCTGGATGATGGTGGTAGGGGCTGGGCTGGAAGGAAGCCTGATGGTCTGGGGATGGGGATGGTTCGCTGCTCTTCCTAGGACCCCCAGGTTCAGAGTCCTGAGCTAGCACCATCTCGGTAATGTCTATCCCTAACATAATTCATTGCCATTAAGGTGTGAGGGACCCTAATGGTCCCTTACTGAGTTCCCTTCTTGAGGTCAGGTTGTCACAGAACGAAAGAGGAGAGACCCGCAGGACACTGGGTACCCATAGTCAGAGAGAGGGCTTTGTATGAGAGCATCAGAGACGATGAAGATCCACTTCTTTACTTTTACAATGCTGTTGAGGCCTGGGAACCATAGAGGATTGTAATCCTTAGCTTTCTGCCTCCTGAAATACGTATATAGACTGTTGCCTACTATGCTGTTCCTGCTGCTATTGTTACTACTGCTGCTACTATTACTGCTGTTACTACTACTGCTGCTGCTGCTATTACTGCTGCTACTGCTGCTGCTATTACCACTGTTATTACTGCTGCTACTATTACTGCTGCTACTGCTGCTGCTATTACTGCTGCTACTGCTGCTGCTACTATTACCACTGCTACTCTTAGTGCAGCTACTGCTACTATTACTGCTGCCACTGCTGCTGCTATTACCACTATTATTACTGCTACTACTATTACTGCTGCTACTGCTGCTGCTGCTATTACTGCTGCTACTGCTGCTGCTACTATTAGTGCTACTACTACTACTGCTACTACTATTACTGCTGCTACTGCTGCTGCTACTATTAGTGCAGCTACTGCTAGTATTACTACTGCCACTGCTGCTGCTATTACCACTATTATTACTGCTACTACTATTACTGCTGCCATTGCTGCTGCTATTACCACTATTATTACTGCTACTACTATTACTGCTGCTACTGCTGCTGCTGCTATTATTGCTACTACTACTACTGCTGCTACTATTACTGCAGCTACTGCTGATGCTACTGCTGCTGCTACTACTGTTGTTGCTACTACCACAAACTACTAATCCTCTGGAGAGTCACTCCCTCTGCCCCTTCAGCCTCCTTTAGTATATTGTCTGTTGGCATTCGTTTGTAAGCTCCTTGTGGGCAGGGGCTGTTACTTGTAATTATTACAGTAATAGTCATTCATAAATAATAGTAACAACTCCAATTCCTATAGCGTGCTTAGGTTCACAAAGTGCTTTTCCCACAACAAGCCGGTGATTCAGGTGGTGTAAGTATTCTTATCCCCATTTCATAGATTAGGAAACAGAGGCTCAGACAAACTAGCCAACTTGCCCATAGCCTCACCCCTAGTTAGTGTCCTGTCTTGGAGATGAACTCCGGTCTCCTGACATTGAGTCTGCACACCCTCTACGATGCTGCTCTGCCTCTTAATTCAACAAATACTTACTGGACACCTACTGTGCTGAAGGCACTGTGCCACGCTCTGCAGGGGATGCAAAGTAGAACCAATCGCTCAAGGAGCATTAAGCACCTACTATGTGCTAGGTATTTCAGACAAATACAATGAATGAAATGATTCATTCTTGCAAAGAGCTTGAGAATGAGATATGAATCCTTACTTGTTTGTGGTGCAGTGGAAAGGAGAACCGGATTTGGAATCAGAGCGACTCAGGTTCAGCTTTTACCACTGTCATATCTCATCCATCTGGGCCTCGTCAACTTATATCCAGTTTCCTCAGCTGTAAAATGAAGGAGTTGGACTAAATGACCTCAAAGGTCCAGCTCTTAATCTCTACTCCTGCCCTCATGGAGCTTATAGTCTGTATTCACTTAGGAGTTTGTCCTTTTGACAATTGGCTCTTGAAAAATAGTATCTCAAGGGTGTGACTCTTCTGCATTTCACTTATTCATTTAGCTTTAATTAAGCATCTACTATGTGTAGCTCACAAGGCACTTAGAACCACCCCGGACTCAAAAGCATTGAAGGAGTCTTTTATTCCAGTTGAGATCAGGAAAGCTATCAGGGTATTAGTTTGATAATATTTTTTGGTCATTGTTTTTATTAAAGTTAGGAAGTAAGTTAGAGAGGTAGGATTTCAACTCAGGTTCTTTGACTCCAGAGCCAATAATCTTTACATTGTACCATACTGCTTCTCACTTTCCCTTTCAGGTCTGTGAAATGGGGGAGTTGGACCAGTTCTCCAGCACTTCTTGGTTTTATGAGTTGCCACCTTCATGGCTTAGCAGTGGGCATGCTTTACTAGGAGGATAATGGGTTGATGTTCAAATGCTCTGGACTTCTGGTTTCCTCATTGTGTCTCTTATGGGATCAGTCGTTTAATTGCCAAACAATAAAACCCCAAGAGCTGGAGAAGAGGAAGAGAAGCTAGTAGGGGTGCTTAGCTTCTCTGTTGCAAAGATACAATTCCAGGCAGTCGGCAATGATAACATCCTGAAGCATCACAGCTGGTTCTCTCTTGTGGCCTTGGCTCTTCCTTTTCCACATTCCGTCGGCATCCCAGAAACCGATGCTCTTGCTAGTGGCGTGGATAACAAGGGTTGGCTTTGGCTGCCCCCAACTGATGAACTTTCTGGGAAGCTACCCCAGAAACTGAGCCAGTAGGATTGCCCATTAAGCCAAAGTCAATAACTGGGATATAGGTTTTGGAGTTAAAGAGCCAGAGGCAGAAAGTAGTATATGGAGTACAAGTAGGATAAAAAAAGGACTGATTACAAAATAGGAGACAGTTAGGTAGCTGAGCCTGGAGTCAGGAAGACCTGAGTTCAAATCTGACATCAGGCACTTACTAGCTGTGTGACCCTGGGCAAGTCACTTAGCCTCTAGTTGCCTTAATTCATAGGAGAAGGAAATGGCAAGCCACTCTAGTATCAGCCAAGAAAATCCCATGGACAGTATGGTCCATAGGGTCATGAAGAATAAGATATAACTTCACTAAACAATTACAAAATGGGCTCCGAGGTAGACTGTAAGTTCCTCCAGGGCAGGGATATTTCACTTTTTTCTTTGTATTTCCAGTGTCTAGCACAACACCTTGCACACATAGCTACTTAACAACTGTTGGACTGGACTGAATTGTTTTGAGCTCGGGTTACGGGGGCTTGATGCCGAGTTAAGTAAGAGGAGATTGGGTTTTGCTATGTTCTCTTAGTTTGCTGTACTGAACTTTCTGTGAGCACCTCAAGGTTTTTCTGTCTGGCCACGCTCAGCCAGCCCTATCAGTCAGCTTTTGAATTCACGTCAGCCAGAAAGAAACTTCCTTGTTCGGTGTGGCAATGGCCAACTCCCACTGATGGTAATGCTCTTCTTCCCCTTCCCAATCCTGCTCCTTCAACCCTAATTCCTTTCTTCCCCATTTCCCAGTCTCTGCTCCCTAAGCCACCAAAATCATCTCCATTGAGGATGTAGAAGGTGCAACATTTTGCACTAGAGAATCAAAGATCTTTAATGGCCCAGCATACACTCAAAGCATTTGTTGCTGTCATAGAAGATGTCTTCCTCAGTAAAACCCACAGCAATTGTCTGAGACTGGCCTAGCCATGTACACTCAGAAACCCAATGAGGATGTAAAATGCAAATCACTCAGACTAGCGAATACAATTAGTTGGGCCACCTTTCGAATTAGTTCATCAGTTTCTACAGTGTATGTCAGACAAATAATTATAGTTGATATTTTCTGATGCTTTATGTTAAGTCATCTCCTTTGGCTACCACAACAACCCTGTGACGGACATATCACAGACATTATTATTCCCAGTTTATAGGTGAGGAACCCGAGGCTCTTTGAGGTAGCTGATCTACTCAAGGTCATGCATCTGGTAAATACCAAAGGTGAGATTTGAATTCAAGTCTCTTCTAACACAAGGAATAGTGGAGAGATTGCTGGATTTGGAATTTGGAAGACCTGGGTTTGAATCGAATCTCAGAGTATAACTAGCTGTATGACCCTGGGTAAGTTATTTCATCTCTCTGAGCCTGAGTTTCCTCCTTTGTAAAAAGGGGGTATATACTACCATTTACCTTACAGAATTGTTCACAGGATCATAGCTTTAGAGCTGGAAGACATCAAGTTCCCTTCGTTTTGCAGATATTAAGTGACTTGCCCAGGGTTACACAGCTAGTATCTGAAGCAGAATTTGAACTTGGGTGCTCCTGACTCCAAGCTCTGTGCACTAGCCATTATGCCACCTATGAACCTCTAGTGAGACAATGTATGTAAAGATATTTATAAACCATAAAGCAACTATATGTGTGAGTATTATTAGCTGTTATCAATATTATACCACATTGCTTCCTAGGTGGCCTTTACAGCTGCAAGATACCTTAGGGACTATTGAATCCAATCCCATCATTTTACTGATAAAAATAGGAGATAGGGTGAGGCTCAGGGCAGATTAAGACAGCCAGGAGGTGTCTGAGGAAGGATTTGATGTCAGGTCTTCTGTTTCAGCTCCCTATCCACTACTTTATGCTGTCTCTAACTGGTTCCAGAATTAAGTAGGAGGAAGTCAGGTTGGATTTTGTTGCTGTTGTCTAGTCTACTAGTTGTGTCTGACTCTTTGTGATCCCATTTGGGGTTTTCTTGGTAAGATACTGGAGTGGTTTACCATTTCCTTCTCCAGCTCATTTTACTGATGAGGAAACTGAGGCAAACAGATGAGGAAACTGAGGCAAATGGCCAGTTTTTTTATTTGCACACAACATGGAACTGATTATATAGAGCCTCAGAACTCTACAGGGGCTCCTCAGTGAGCTCCAAAGTCATTTTGAAAGAGTTTTGACATAGGCAGGTACATGGGAAGAACAAAGTAGATGCATCTTGTTCAGATTATAGCGTGTTGTCTGAGAGATAGCCTACTGGGTTAGACCACCACTCTCTATATTTGAGATGGGCACTGCAGATGTACCCTGAGAGGGCTCAGACTTCAACAGGAACAAGAGATTGAACTATACTGAATTTAAGCAATTGGACATTGCTTTCATTGACCCTAAGCCATTTGATACCACAAAGCCCATCTTTTTCTTTTGAATTAATTTTTTTAATACAAAAATTATTTTCTCTGTCACATCCCCTCACCCCCATTGAAAAAAAAAGAGACCACCAAAATCCTAGTAATAAATGTGTCTCGTCAAGCAAAACAAATTCCTTCATTGGTCACATCCAAAAACCACGTCTCATTCTGCGCCCCAAAATCATCATTCAGGAGGTTGAAACTTAAACATTAAAGTAGCTATTGCATTGATCAAAATTCTCATGTGTCTCAAAGTTGTTCGTCTTTACAATGTTGTTATTATTGTACAAATCGTCCTCCTGTCTCTGCTCACTTTACTGCATCAATCTTCCCAGATTTCTCTCAACCATTTCCTTTCAGAATTGCTTATAGGATAGTAGTATTCCATTCCATTCATAATTTACACAGTCATTCCCCAATGGATGAGCACACCCTTGGCTTCTATTTCTCTGCTACCACAAAGAAAGCGGCTACAAATATTTTTGTACATATGGGTTCTTTTACTCTTTCCTCCATCTTTTTGGGTATAATTCTAGTAATTGTTTTTTCTGGCTCCAATGGTATATATTCAGTTTAGTGACTGTTTGGGCCTGGTTCTAAATTGCTTTCCAGAATGACTGTACTGATTCACAGCTCCGCCAACCATGCATTGACACTCCTATTTTCCTGTAGCACCTCCAGACTTTGCAATTTTCCCTTTCTGTCAACTTTGCCAATCTGATGAGTGTAAGGTGGAACCTCAGAGTTGCTTTAATTTGTACTTCTCTAATTATTATTGATTTGGAGCATTTTTCTACATGGAAAAGACCATCTTTTCTCCATCAATATTCTCTCAATCATGGAGCATCACATTTTAAAAAAAGAAATACAAATTTTAAAAAGGGGCAATGGAAAGGCTTGTGGTGGGTCCCTGCATAGTGCCAACAAGAACTTGGGGTATGTGGCATAAGACTTGATCAAATACATGTTTGCCTGGGAGAAAGATGTGGGCTGATTATATGGCTAGAGTTGGGGATCATAAGAGCTGCCATTTACATTACCCTTTAAAATTTGCAGAGCAGTCTTCACATACTATCTCATTTAAGTCTGACAGCAATCCTATAAGGCAGGTTCTATACATATTGCTGTCTCCATTTTACAGATCAGAAAACTGAGGTTCAGAGGTGTTTAGGGATTGGTGTGGCAATCACACATCTAATAATGTATGTCACAAGCAGGATGCAACCCAGTTTTTCCCAATTCCAAGACCAGCAGTGCATCTACTCTGCCGTGATGCCATTCTGGTATCTAAGAAATAATGAAAGCCCCAAAGGAAGCCTTGAGTGTGTCAAGTGGATTTTTAGAAATGATCTACAGAAAAACATGGTCAAGAACCGTGCAGGATGAGAGGACATAGGATGTAAATTCAGTGCTTGGAGGGACCTTAGAGCACATTTAGTCCAACATTGTCATTTTACATATGAGGAACTAAACCCAGAGAAGTGAAGTTATTTGCTCAGGGTCAAACTGCTAGTATCTGAGGTAGGATTTGAAACCCAGGTTTCAAGACAGATAGATTTGTCTTTAGGTCTCCAAGACCAGCACTCTGACCAGTAGTCTATAGGATAGCTGTAGTCTGCATAAGTAGACTGCTCTCTCCAGTGAGATCCCAGACCCAATGAAATACAAAAATGGTCCTCTACCACCATTAGAGTCTTATTCTGATGTTTCTTCACGGCATAGAGGTAATACACTGTCATTGAGGGCAATGCCTACAAAAAGTTTTTGACCAAGTTGGAAACTCTTCAAGTGTGGACCTCTTGATGGGTACTGGTTTATCATCTCATCTCCAGCTTAGCTAAGGGCAGAAAAGTTCATCTTCAGATGGTTGGCCACCAAAGGGATGAGTTTTTTTAAACCAAATCCATTCATGAAGACCATGAGGCTGGCAGTCTGCCTTACTGGAGAGCATATCCCCAGCAATGGAATCCAGATCTTTGGGAGGGATGGATGTGTGGGGTTTGACAGCCACAATTTCAATGTTTCAAATTAACTATTTTTAAGAAAGAGAAAGGTAAAAGATTCAACTTGCCTGCTTTTAAAATTTACAAGTAGGATCATAGTACTTTATTCACTGAGTATGCACTTTTTGAAAATCAGCACTACTTGGACATGATCACCCAGGAAAGCCTTCCCTAAGGTTATTAAAGCACTTCTAGGCTCTCTAGGCAGTTCCTTAGGTCTTTGGAGTCGACCCAAAGTCAGCTCCAATCTCAGAGCAGGAAGAATCTGGGCTTTGGCAAAGAAGGATGGGCTGAGTTTTTATAGTTCGGGAGTAAAATGTCAAAGAGGGAGCCTGAGTTGGGCTTCCTCCATCCTGACTTCCTGGAATTTGGGAAATGCTGGGGTACCCCCTTAGAAATCACTTTTCAATAGTCCGAAGCATCTGCTAAATCTATCAGACTCTATCTTTAGCTCCCATAAAGTTTCAGACCAGCATCTAATCCTGGGTTACCTCCAGCTCTGAGCACTTAGAAAGATTTTTCCCATCACTGAATATCCATTAATTTGTCTCTCTGAAAATCCAGAGTCTGCATCAGTTCTGGGGACTCTTGGGAAAAACAAGATCTGAACTCTGAGAGAGGGATTAAGAGAAGAGAGGTGGTAGCTCTGCCCCGCCCCCCAACTCCTCCAGCATACTCTGGGCCAGAGGCAAAGTCTGGGGGAGGTTATTGGAAGGCAAGTAGGGCTTATGGTGGCCTAGGGATCAGAGACCAGGTACAAATGGACTCTGGGTGGAAGAACCAGAAGCAGATTGAATAATAAAGATTTGTAATAGCAATTTACACTTATGTTATGTTTCAAGGTTTGCAGAATGATCTACGTGGGTGTTCTTATTTGGTGCCCACCACCATGCTGGGAGGTGGGTGTCAGTATTACCTTTTTACAGAGAAGTAGATTGGAGCTCAGGGAGGCAAGTGACTTGTCCGTGATAATGCCATGAGTTTGAAGTTGAATCTACAGACTTTCTGACCTCCAGTCCAGGGATCTTTGGGCCTGCTATGCTGATTTTCAAATGAGATGATGGCTGGAAATGGGTTTGGTAAACACTGAGCTGCTGCTGCTTTTTTTCTTTTCTTCTTCCATTCTTCCTTCTCTCCCTCTCCTCCTCTTCCTCCTTGTTCTCCTCCTCCTCCTCCTTCTTTTTCTTCCTCTTCATCTTCATTTTCATCATCATTATCACCACCATCCACCCTACCACCACCGCTGTCATCATTATTACCACCACTAATAGTACTGCAGCGTGGTGCAGTGTGCAGCAGGTAGCGCGCTGGACCTGCAGTCAGGAAGAATTGAGATCAAATTCAGACTCAGACACTTACTGTGTGACCCTGAGCAAGTTACTAAACCTTTCTCAGACTTAGTTTGCTCATTTGTAAAATGGGATTACAATAACACTTACTCCCAGGGGTGTTGTGAGAATAAAATTGGATGATATTGTAAAGAACTTTGCAAATCTTAAAGTGCTACAGAAATGCTATTATTATTTTTATTTTACACCTGCTTCAACAACTTCTCCCACCTAGACTATAGTTATTGTTCCTGTATCCATAAGAGGAAAAATCTTGGATGGTTTTAACTTAACAGTCATTTTTTGAGGAGTCTGTGAGGAGATTAAGAATTTAACTGTTATTTTGGAGAGCGAGTTAACTCTTTCTTGAAAAAAACTCTGAGAAGACAGAAAGAAAAATTCAAAACCTGTTGTGACAATAATGATTGGTATTATTGATACTCATAAGTATTGCTTCAATCAATCAATCAATCAATCATTGATTGATTCAATCAATGATTTAGTTTCTACCCTGTGCCAGGCACTGTGCCAGATGTAGTGTTACTAGTACAAAGAATGAAACAATCCCTACTGGAGAGGAACTTCAATATTCCAATGGGTCCATGATCTCATCGCTTCAAGTGCTCTTTCCATTGGCACACCAGTCTCCATGTTTTGTCATTCTCTGTGTTTTTATTTTTATTTTTTGGTGTCTTTTTGTAAATCCCATACCTAAGGGTCTACCTGGTGCACTGGAGACCTTCCTCTGGTTAAATACAGTTAAGTTTTTGTGGCTGCAGGCAGCTTGGGGGTTATTGAAAATAACACATAGTAGGTACTTAATACTTAATGATTTACTGAACAAGTACTACACAATTTCCCCAATTCAATCCAGGCTGATCTTTTCCTATTTAACTATCACATGGCCACTTGCAGTGGCATTTCAAAGGTTATGGAAGACAAGGAAGGTACTTCAGGACTTAAAAAAGGCAAAATTCCTGTTTTCAAAAGAGGGAAGAGAATAGATTTTGGATATGTCAGGGAGATTGACTTTGACTCCTGCAAAATTCTAGAGCATGTGATTTGAGAGAGTTACTGAACATCTAGAAAAGACAGCAATGATCACAAAGAGCCAGCTTGGTTTCAAGAGCTGACTATGCCTGATTAACTTTATTTCCCACCCCCCCTCCATTTTTTTGGGGGGGTTGGGGTTACTAAATGTATGGAGCAGGGGAATAATGTAGTTATATAGTTTATCTAGATTGTAGCAAAGCATTTCAGCAAGTTAGATTATTATGGAAAAAATGGCAATATGGGGCTATGTAATAGCCTTATTAGATAAATTCAGGATTGGTTGAATGGTTTGATCAAAAGAGCACTTGTTGACGGTTCAATGTAAGCTTGTTAAAAGGTCTCCAATAGTCTGCCCTAGGACTCTGTGTTTGACCTTATGGTGTTTGAAATTGTCATCAGTAATTTGAATAAAGACATAGATGACACATTCATTCAATCTGCTGATGACACAAAGCTTTGGGCTAGCTAGCACACCAGATGTCAGAGTCAAGATCTTGAAAGACTAGAGCATTGGGCTGTGTCTAACAAGATGTAATTTAACAGTCATCAGTGGTCTTTTGCTTGGATACCAAAAAAACCCCAACTTCATAAGTACAAGATGGAGAAGACATGATTAGACCTCAGTTTAATTAAAAAAAGAAACACCAGGCTTTTTAGTGAACTCTAGGTTCAATGTGGATTGATAGTGTGCTATGGAGGCTAATAATAACAATAATAATAATAATAATAATAGCATTTACATAGAACTTAAATGTTTACAAACTATTTTATATGTTATCTTATAAATCCTCACAACCACCCTGGGAGGTGAGTGCTATGATTATCCCTATTTTATAGATAATGAAACTGAGTCATAGAACAGTTAAATGACACAGCTAAGTAAGTATCTAAGGAAGGATTTGAATTCAGGTCTTCATGGCTCTAAGTCCAACATTCTATCCACTGTACCATGTGGGAGCACTTTGCCAAAAAAAGTAAATCTCTTCTTAGGTGTTATTAAGTGTAGTATGGATTCCAGGAATAAGGAGATGATAATCTTACTACTCTCTGTCACAGTCAGTACGTGCCTGGGCTATTGTATTCTGTTCTGGGTCATACCATGTAGCTGAGGACAACCAGAATAATGAAGGGCCATGAGTCTTTATGAGGAAGAGGTGAAGGATTTGGGGATCAGTATCCTGGAGAAGGGAATGCTCAGGGAGGAAACAATCCCTGTCTGCAAACATTTGAAGGGCTGTTCTGTGGAAGAGATATTAGTCTTGTTTTGTTTGGATCTAGAAGACATGAACAAGGAATGGTTAGAAGCTTCAGAGAGGCAAATTTAAGCTTCAGTTCAGGAAAAAAAAACAAATACATTGAATAATTGGAGGTATTCATTAGGGTGAAATGTGTTGCCTTGGGAGGTGGTTTGTCCCTCCCATGGGAGGTTATCAAGCAAAGATTATATAACTGTTTTCCAGGAACATTGTGGTAAGGTTTCATTTTTTAGTTATTGATTGGATCACATGACTACTAATGGTCTTTTCATCTCTAAAATTCTGTAATTCTTTGAATTATGGGCCCAGTTCACTGTTTGACAATAGCAATGGTCTCTATGAGAATCATACTAGATAGAGAATAGGTCTTAGCATCAGGAAGACCTGGGTTGGAGTTTCATCCTGGATCTGTGGCTCCTGGTAAGTCTCCTAACCTATTTGGCTTGACACCTCTATGCAACTCTCCAGGACAAGTTGCAGATCTGTGCTTGTCAGAGGAGTGTTCTCATCTGGAGTGCCCTCCGTGGAGAAAATCAGATTAAAACAATGCACACATAGACATATATACAGGTTACTCCAAAAGTCAGTGCAATTTTAATCTATTAAACCTGTTAAACAGCAGTAAGACTTTTGGAACCACATGGGCACGCACACACACACATACACACTGAAGGACTTAGTAATAACAATAAATATCATTTATGTAGTTCTTTAGATTTAAATTTTTTTTTTCTGAAGTGATCCAACCCTGTGAAATAAGTAGTGATTGTACTATTATCTCCATTTTACAGATGAAGGTACTGAGACTCAGTGAAATTAAGTGATTTGTCCAAAGTTACTCCGCTAGTGAATGGTGTAAACAGAATTCCATTCTAACTCTTCTGGATCCTAATCTAGGGCTTTTCTCACTACACTGCTCTGTCCATACAAATACAAGGTACTAGTAGGATAGCAGGCAGCTAGGTGGTGCAATAGTGCATAGAGCACCAGGCCAGATTTGCTGGATTCAGGAAGATTCATCTTGAGTTCAAATCCAGCCTCAGACACTTACTAGCTAGGTGACCCTGGGTGAGTCACTTAACTCTGTTTGCCTCAGTTTCCTCATCTGTAAAAGGATCTGAAAGGAAATGGCAAATAACTCCAGTGTCTTTGCCAAGAAAACCCCAGATGGAGTCCATGAAGACTTGGTTGAACCCAGTTGAAATGACTGAACAACAATAATAACACAAGTAGTATAGCATACACATACACTCATAGTATGTTATTAATGTTAGTAGGATCACTAAGTCACATATATGGAGTGATTTGAGGTGCCCTGAAAGTGCACGACTTCCCACAAACTTCTCTTCCACTGGTTTGTTATTGGGTCTGAAATTCCTACCGTTAGAGTCCCTCCTTTTAGGTTAAGGCATAGTCTCCAGTATGACTGTTTTAAAATGCAACTGTTACCTGGGAAGCAAGACACCTGAACATATTAGCACCAATTGTGTTAGTGTAGAACCGAAGGGGACAAAGACAGTTGATGGGTGTAGGTGTCCCTCCTCCCTCCAATTTATAGGAGATTAGAATGGGCTCAAAGCATAGGATGCTGCTGGGGAGGCAAGTTCAGGTGGGCCTAGGGCAGAGATTTAAGAAGCTGGGAGTATGGGGGTGGGGTAGTGACAAAGCAGGTAGAAAGGTCCTGAATGGAAAGGGGGAAGGCAACTTCTCTTACTGGATCATTTTGGTCAAAGCAGGCACTCTTTGGTTTGTTTACTTGTGATGGTTTGCTTTGGACTCTTGTCTTCTCCTGTGTAGGCCACTGTGGTTCTCTTGTGGTGGTGGAATTCGTGCAACCTCCCACTTTGCCCAGTGGATAAAATAAGCACATGACTAGGAGGCAGGGGGCCTAGGTTCTATGCCAGGTTGTGGAATTCAAATATAAGAGGGTCAATCACACAACTCCTCTCACAAATTGCACAAAACCTTGAATTTCTTTCCTTTATGTCCTTTCGTTTTCTTTCCTTCTATCTTCCTTCCTTCCTTCCATCCTTTCATCTTTCCTTTCGCTCTCTTTCTTTCTTTCTTTCCTCCTCCATTCTTCCTCCTTTCCTCCCTTTTCTTCCTTTCTTCCTCCTTCTCTCCTTCTTTCCTATTCAAGAACCTATTCCTATTCAAGGATCTGGGATGAGAGTGGTATGGGTAATTATGTTTTGGGCACAACATGAAAATTTAGGCAATGTTGATTTAGAGTTGAAAAGGATTTTGAGAGATCATCTAATCCATGTAAATAGATCAATCTAGCCCAGCCTATTGTAGAGAGAATTGTTTTTCACATACAGGTTGGACCAGATGGTCTGTGAGGTCCTTTCCAACTGTGAATATCTGCTACTATTTGATTCTTGTAGGGGCTGACGAGGGGTCGAGGTGATATTCAATAACCATAACACCAGCGACCTGAGTCCAGAAAATGCTACCACCTGGGAATGGCTGAGGGGTATAGAACTGACAATCTCTAAATTCCCTTCCAGTTTTAAAGTTCTATGTTTTAGCATCTATAATATCTAAGTACCACAAGGTAGGTTAATAGCAGGCCTTGCTCCATTTATATTTCAATGAAGTTCAGAGACTTTTACTAAGGCTTTTTATACTTTGCAACTTTTCCATGTTTGTTATCTTAAGTCTCTCCCTGTCCCTTTCTATATAGTTACTTTATATAAAATTTTTTCTGTGTAGTTACTTTCATACATTAAGTGGCTGTGATTTCTTTCATGTGAGGTCTCTCCATTGATGGAAGTCACAATCCGTTTGGCCTTGGTACACTGTCTTTGTGGGTTGCTTTGGCCAAACCTTCATGCCCTGGTGGCCCTGGTGGCTGGTGAGCTGGTTTGAACTTAGTTAGGTCAGTCCTAAGGTCACATAAGGTCAGTCAGTGGCACAGAGAGCTAATACTGAAGCCTGTTCCAGCTTGGAAGGCCTTCCAGAGCCTAGAACAAAACTCTCCTAGCTTAGTCCTTGAGAACCCAGGGTCACCTCCACATTATGAGGGGACCTCCGAGGAGAGTTTTAGTGGAAATTCTCTGTTATTCCTCCCAGTCAACACTGCCAAAGGCCTGGGTGCTTGTTTCATATGGTAAGGCAAGAGTAGGGGAAACTTGCATTCCTTTCTACAATGACTATATGGAAAGAGCCTAAGTGGGAAAGAAGGGTGGTATGGTGGAAGGATTCTATAGATCCAATCTTGGGCTGGGGGCTCTGGGGAGAGAAGACAGCATGAAATCCTTGATGAAGGCAAAGGTTTAGCACCAGAGAAAGGTCCAATATATAATGTATCTCCCATCTGCAAAAGGCTGCTTATGGGAGCATCATGATCTTTTTTGGGCTACTAATGTCTCTACTGAATAATCCAAATTTATGCTAGAACATCACTGGCATGTAGGCCTTTGTTTGTTTATACCATTAAAGAGACAAACAAAATTCTTGTTCATTAGGAACCAATAGGATTGAAACTGAAAACTTCCCTAGAGACCATACAGTCCAACTCTCTTACTTTATAGATGAGGAAATTGAGTAATTTGCCCAGGGTACATAGGTAATAAGTGTCAGAGACAGGTTTTGAAATCAGCACTGGGTCATAACTGTCTATGGTGCCTAAAAGAACTGTTAGCTCATATTTATGGAGAACAGTGATGATCGCTAAACAAATTCTTCTTTCTGAATTTTAACATCCTCCAACTTCATTCCATTCTGTTCAATAAGCATTTATTAGGTGCTTACTATATGCCAGGCACTGTGTTAGAAACCAAGAGATACAGAAAAGAAGAGTTTCTGCCCTCAAGGAATTTATACTCTGTTGAAGGGAAATGAAGACCACACAGTTATATACAAAATATATAAGTAATCTACAAACTATGTATGTAATCTACAAAATATATGTAATCTACTACATATATATATGTAATCTACAAAATATATATGTAATACCTTTTCTGAGTACCCTCTCCCCTCAGGGTGTAGCTGGTTACTACTCCCCTCAGGGTCCTGGGGATAAACCTGAGGGGTTGGGGCTTCCAGCACCAGAGAGTCTGAACCCCCAACCAGTATACTCACCATTATCAACCAACTAGTAGAATTCTATTTGATTTTAGAAAAGAGGATTTACTGAGAAGGTATAGACAGAACAGTAATTTCAAAACAATCTGGAATCTCCCCTTGTCCACACAATGTCCTTAGGGAGAATGGCTTCACACTTAAAGGATATTGGTGGTGAGACACATGTAGAGGACTCATATGGCTGATCTATTGCCTGATTCCTGGCCCTAGTTCTTTTCTCATTTTGAGAAACTCTTCATGAGGTTCCCCTTAGGTATAGCCAGCTCTCTGCTGGACTCTGAGGATCCTTGCCTTTCAAGAGCATACTGCTACCAACCCCTGATGTTCCTGACGCATCTCTGGTTACCTGGGTATTTCTTTCTCATAGTAGTCATTGAGTTCCTAAGATCAAGAAAAAATAAACACAAAAGAAACAGAGGCCCACCATACTTGGAAACTCAGATAAGTTCTGCCTTACTTGCCACCATGAAAGAAAAGAAAAGAAAGGGCCGATAGAGAGACTCTGTAGTTGTTTAATTGTGTCTGACTCTTTGTGATGCCATGTGGGGTTTTCTTGGCAAAGATGCTGAAGTGGTTTGCCATTTCCTTCTCCAGCTCATTTTATGGATGAGGCAAACAGGGTTAAGTGACTTGTCCTGGGTCACACCTGGTAAGTGTCTGAGGCCAAATTTGAACTCTCAAAGATGAGTCTTCCTGACTCCAGGTCTGACTCGGTATTCACTGCATCACTTAGTTGCCCTAGAGAGGGTAGATCATTACTTTTATATGTGACTTTAGTCCCAGTTTATCATTTCCTGAGTCATCACTCCTTTCACTTCCTTAGACAATTATAAGATGTTTTGCTATCACACAATACCAGCCCTTCAGTCATGTATGGCTAGAAACAGGGTCACCTAACTTTTCACACAATAACTAGCAACTTGGACAGGGAACAGGCAGAGGGACATGTACTAAGAATGTCCTAAGGTCTTGGCTGTCATTGTTCATTTGTCCCCTTATATATACATTATGCACACATATACATACATGTACAACATATGTGAATAGAAACACACTTACAGGTATTCACACACATACACATGTATACATGCAAAGGCACACCCATGCATGCATATGGGAACACATGGCTATATATGCACACATGTATACACACATGTATATGTGCACCTATACACACATGTATATGTAAATGTATACATTTACTGGACATTGTGAATCGGTCTCCATAGCAGCATTTGCAACTCTGCTTTACAGTTTCCAGTAAATTCTATCCCAGAGTTCACCAGTTTAGTGCTATCTTTGAACTTGGCTTTCAGGGGCTATTTTGGAGGCTTTCGGAAAAGAGAAGATAGATCATCTCTCCTGCTTGTTCTTGGAAGAAGCACAGTGAACACAGTCAAGTAATTGCTGATTTTTGAGGCAAAGCTTCCCTGACCCCTTCCTCTATGACTCTGCTAGATCCTGTTATGGACAATGGAAGTAGGAAATTGAGGAGTGATGCTTTCCCCAGCCAAAAGCTGATGAAGGTACGAGTGAGACTGCAGTGGAGCTAGAGGGATTTGCCTTCCTGACTCCCGCCTGCCTGTTAAAGGGGCATTAGCTTGGTAAATCGGTAGATGATTTCTTTCTGGTCCTCCTCACCAAGAAAGAGGATAGAGCTTGTGGGAAGAGAAGCTGATTCTATTCCCTATTGAAGCCGGCTCAAACAGCTATTTCCTTACAAATTATTTGTTCCTCAACTGCTTATTATTGTTGTTATTACTTATAAATCTATTCCCCCCCCATGCCATTATATAAAAGAAAAAAATCTAATCTTTGTGTGATTAATTCTTGTGCAGGTAGAGATTCAGAAAAAGGTTTTCATTCCTGTAGAGAAACATCCTCACTTCATGTGACTGGTGTTTTTTTGGGAGGAGATAGGAAAGAGCAGACACTGACAACAATTAGTCTCCAAAGCAAGGTATGTATACTGGTATAATTCCCCCAGTCAAGTGCAAAGTTCCACCAACAGTAAAACCTATGAGCAAAGAGAGAATAATGTAGATACATACACCCTTAGACCTAATTGAGATAAGCCTTTGAGGCAAAAATGAGTCAAGTTTAAGTAGGTCTAACCTTCTTACATATAGAGTGACTGCCTCTCAAATTTGCTAAAAGAGAAACAAAACCCCACGAACAGTAACCCAACAATGCAAATCTTTACAAGTAGGGACACAATGAAATGCTCAGCTCAAAAAAGAAGAGGATAATCTTACTCAGGGGAGACCCACTCTCAGTAGTTTCTAAGGTTACAAGCCCCGAAGGTTGGGAGAAGTGCTGCACTTGGTTTCACACAAGTCTGTGGAGATAAAGACTCTAGACTGGCATTCAAAAATTCTCTCTCTGTCTCTGTCTCTGTCTCTGTCTCTCTTTCCCCTTCCTTCTCTGTTTTTATCTCCTCTCTTGTGGTCATCTCTTGAAGTCTCCCTGCAACCAAATGAACTAAGTTTCTTTTGAAGCTACTAAGCGTCATGCTCATCATTTTGTCTTTCAGTCAGGGGTTGAGTCTCCTTCCATGTATACAGGTGGCAGCACAGAGCTATCCTTCCTTCCCCTCACTTGAGTGGGAGTGGGTATTACAAAAATAAACACAAAGTAATGGAGGGGAGGATCAGATCTAACTTTTGGGGAAATCAGGAAAGGCTTCAGAGAGGAGGAGGAGGGGTCTGAGCTGACCCTTGAATGGAGCTAGAGATTCCAAAGGGCAGAGATAAGGAAGAAGAGAATTCCAGGTATGGAATTCAGCTTCGACAAAGTGACCTAGGTGGAAGATGCAGTGCTGTGGATGGGGAAACAGCCAATGGGATGGTTTGGATGGGCTCTAGAGTTCATTAAGGGAAGCAATAGGAAATGAGTCCAGAAAGATAGGTTGGAGCCTGGTGTCTTAGGCTGACCTTGAGGTAACTTGTTTATTCTGGCCTTGGAATTTTTGGAATTCCCTGGAGAAAGGACCAATGAATGACTCAATCAGCAAGCATTTATTAAGTTCCTGCTATATGCCAGGCGCTGTGCTCGGTCAACAGGATACAAAGACAGGGATGAAACAGTTCCTGCCCTCAAGGAGCCTACATTCTATTGGGGGCATGCAAGGGCTGCACTAGCATCCCCACATGAAACGCTGAGCACAGTACCTGGCACATAGTAGGCCCTTAATAAATATCGATTGATTGTTGGGAAAAAAAATCAAAGAGAACCATAACTTGGCTGGAGCCAGGGCAGAAAAAGGCCCTTTTAAAATGTCTCCCCCTACTTCTCCTTAAAGCAGGGGTTCATGTTTTCCCCTCTCCTCCTGAGACCCGGCAGCCGCCTGCTGGCCAGGAATCCAGAGGAAGCTAGAGGGGAATGGGGGGCAGAGCTCAGTGGTAACTTGATCAGAGAAGTTTGTAACCCACTTTTTGTGGCCTGCTTGGAAGGCTCCTTCCTCTGTACCAACCTACATTCACTCTGCCGGGGGCTTTATAAAAAGGTCATAAAACTCTTTCTCCAGTGGCACTGTGACAGATGTTTGTGTGGTTATAGGTTCTCTTTAATTACTGGAGAGAGAGACCAGGACAAATAAGGAGGCCCGATTGTCCTTCAGGGGCAGCTCCCAACTCTCCCATGTGCGCCCAACAATGGCATCTAGGAATGTTAAGAGAGCCCTGAATAAACAAGCATTACATTTTCTGTGAACAATGGGCGGCTTCGGTTTCAAAAGCAGGGAGGGATTTGTGAAATATACATAGTTGTGGGGCAGACAGATTTCCGTGAGAGGAAAGGGATCCGTGTTCTCTCCCCCCCTGACTTCGGAGCAAAAGCTGAGATTTGCCGGGGCTTTGTTGTCCTGGAGGTTTAATGAGCTGGAAAACACAATTGCACTCCTCCGACTGTGAAAATTGCTTTAAGGGCATCATCATAACTTAGCCGCTGGGAGATACTTAAATTGATTTTCTTTTGTCTGCTTTGTTGCGAGGCTGTGTTTAGGCACATCCTTCTTCCAAGACCCATTGGGCAAATTGGGATCAAAAGCTGGGGTGTTTTCATGCTGTTTGCTCTTATTTAAGGAAAATCTCTCTCTGTCTCTCTGTGTGTCTCTTCCTATCTCTCTCCTCCTTTCCTCCCTCCCTCTCATTTCCTCTCTCTCTCTCTCTCTCTCTCTCTCTCTCTCTCTCTCTCTCTCTCTCTCCCCTTCTCCCCATCCTCCCCTCTTTTTGCAGATTAATGGCCTCATTTAGTAACTTTAGGAATGGTACAAGTCTTAAAAACTTTGAAAAAAGTTTTTTGTGTCTCTCATTTTTTTTTGTTTCCCCCTGTTTGGGGGCCCATTTTAATTGGAACTGAGCACCACCAGGGAAAGGTGGTTTTCTGATTTAGAAACACAAAATATAAATGGTAGACACCCTCCTCCCTTCCCCTATCCCTCATCTTACTGGGTGGATGTTGCCACACTTTCTGGATTCTGGACTCAGGTGGCTCTCAGGGAGAGTTTTCCCTGCAGAAATCCCCTATACTGCTCTCCTAAACTATCAGCATCTTCCTGTGGGGGTAGGTATATTGATTTTTTTGGGGGATGCTTACCCCATCTTGCCCTGAAACAATTCTGGTAAGAGTGGACCTGGTCACTATCTTTCAGTTCTCCCTCTTCCAGAGGGTGTCAGTAGTAAACAAGTCTGTCTCTGAGAGGCAGCTGGTGGGAAAAAAAGAGACTGTGAATCCTTCTTGAAGCTTCCCCAGTCAAATCTTGGATCTCCTTTCTGTGACTCACTGGTATTTACAGCCTTGACTCTTGCTTGGTCCAAATCTCATGTTGTCCTTTTAAAAAGAAATGCTCTGGGTTGACAGAAAAAGGGTTCTGCAGGGAATTTCCCAAGCTATTTCTCAGTTGGAGAGGATACAAATTTAATAGATTTTAAAAATGCATCTCACATTTTGTTGTTCTGAATGAATTTTACAGCTTCTGATTTTGTATAGAGCGGATGAGCACAAGCCCCTTTAGAGAGTTCGAAAGAAGTTACTTGGGCAAAAGTTATTTTGTCTTTTTAATCATGGACTTATTTTCCAGTATATATCAATCCTTCCAAGGTTGAAATCATTCATATTTCACATTTAGAATGCAGCGATAGGGGGGAATAAGACTGAATAAGAACATTACATTCATGAAGTGGAGATAATATCCTAAGATAGAGAGCAGGGGAAATCCATACTTCCCATTTTGCAGATGAAGAAACTGAGGTCCAGAGAAATGAAATGATGTGCCAAGTCCCTGATGCCATTGAATAGGTCCCAATTTGGGGAAAGCTGTACAAACAATGGAATCCAGTTAGTGGAATATTAAAAAAGAAGCAATAAAATAAACTTTAGCTTTTTCAAAGACTGATCCAGTGCAAATGTTTCCTTCTGTTTTCTTCTCCCACAGTTCAAAGGCAGTACCAGGCTGAATGATGAATTTTTTTTTCAACATAGCAATGTGAAAAGACCATTTCATAAATTGTAGAGGGGTTATGACCTGCTGTAGGGGGAGGATGGATGGAAACAGTGCTGGATTTGGAGTCAGATGACCTGAACATCAATCTTATTTCTACCATTTGTTACCTATGTGATCTTGGGCAGATGATAGCTCCTCTCTGGGACTCAGTTTCCTTATCTGTTAAATGAAGGCTTGGACCAGATGACCTCAAAGGTTTCATTCCGCTCTAAATTTACGATTCTCTTGTCCTATAGTACAGTAGAAAGAATGCCAGATGAAGCATCAGAAAATCTGGGTTTGGTACATGAATTCTTTCTTAAATTCCTTTTTTTTTTCCTGGGGGAGGGGAAGAGGTGTGGCATATACTCAAGATTTTACAGGGAAGTGGTTGTAAACTATGGTGTCAGAAAACCTTTGCAAATTTCTTAATGATAACTCACATTTCTGGAGCAGCTAAGGTTGACAAATCAGTTCTTCCCAAACCCTGTAAGGGAGATAGTGTCTTATTGTCTTCATTTTACAAATGAGGAAACAGAGGCTCTGACAGGTTAAATCGTAATCATAGTATTTGTAGAAAGCTAGAAGTTTGCAAAGCATTTCATCTGATACTCATAATGATAATAGCTAACTTTTACATAGCATTTAAAGATGTACAAAGTGCTTTACAAATACAAAAAAAATTGCAACAACCCTAGGAGGTACTATCCCCATTTTACTAAGGAGGAAAATGAGGCAGACAAAAATTAAGCGACTTGTTCAGTTTCATCCAGCTAACAAATGTCTGAGGCAGGATTTGAATTCCAGTTCACCTGACTCCAGGTTCAGCATTCTTTCAACTATATCATTGTGCTCTCATAGCAGTAACATTTTAAGGCAGCTATTTGGGTGGACAAGGGAGTCTATAAGTCCTGGTTGTGCTTCAAACAGTGAATTGTAGGCTAAGTATCATCTCACCTAAGGAGAACAAGTCAGCTTTGTAACTCTGGTGATAACAATTTGAAATAAAAATAAATCGATATTTTATTCCCATCTCATCATATTAATCACATTGCTG
This sequence comes from Vombatus ursinus, assembly GCF_900497805.2. Lineage (NCBI taxonomy): Eukaryota > Metazoa > Chordata > Mammalia > Diprotodontia > Vombatidae > Vombatus > Vombatus ursinus. The sequence continues at coordinate 715,428 of NW_020954907.1, read as the reverse complement.
ATGATGTCTTCAAAATTTATTAAACCTGAGAAGAAAGGAAGGAAATCCCATAAGACAACTTAATTAAATTGAGTTTGCTAAATCCTTTCCTACTTCAAAAAGAGTTCTAAGAGAACCTTATATTTACCAGACTTAAAGATTTAAACATTTGGAAGTATTTAATGTTCTTCAATGTAGACCACGATGTCTCCTAAATTGGTATTTTAAAAATATGAACGTAAAACAAACTTAAATTTGTTGGCTAAAAATCCACTGCAGTCGCTCCTCTGTTCTTCTAAGGTAATGTGAGAAGACTTAGGCTCAAAACTTGGATCTGCTTTGGCTGGGTGTATGAACTTGACTGGGTCATTATATCATTATAGTCATGTAGTTGTGTCAATCTTCTTATCTACCTGTATAATTAGGGATTTGGATTAGATGATGCCCAAGGCTCCTCCCAGCTCAAACGTTCTATGAACTCCGTACAAAATATAATTAATTTTTTTCTGTAAGTCCCTAGGTACTCCCAAAGGTTCTATGTTTACATGGGCCAAGTTTGGTCCTGAGAGCTACCTCTGAAAAGTGTAATTTTTTCCTCTGGCTCATTGCCTTCTGCTAGAGTTATTCCAGAAAATCTCCAAATGTACTCAGGGTATAGCTCTTGTCTAGGTTTCCTCCAAAGTAGATAAAAGCATTTATTCTGCTCTCACACGAGCACTCAAGGCGTTAAATGCATATCAGGTACTGTATAACCTTTGTATTACTATCCAGAATTGCCGAAGATGCAAAGGATTGTCAAGAGCCCATAAATTTGCATAAACTACTCAAATAGCCCATCAGATTTCCACAGAAAGAAACTGAACTCGAGGCTGCTCTCAGGGCAACAATCTGATATTCTTGTGAAACCCTTCTTTTCCACACGGTCATAAAGTCCCTCCCAGACTCGTAGTGCCATCCTGTGATTTAGGCTTTTCTCGGAAAATGAATATAATTTGAGGACTACTGAACAAGTAATCCCCTTCCCACGGACCTGCACTGTTCCAGTAATTCACTGGCTTTGTTTTTCAAATAAGATACTGCATAGGAACTATGTGGATAATTCTCTTCATTCTCCAAGGAGCACACTCCATAGGAAATCCCCTAATCTCTATGAAAAAGCCAATCTCCACACTCTTGAACTTGGGAATGCCTATACTTGAGACCACATGGACTCACACACAATCAACTTCTTCGATGTGCTTCTGAAGGAAAGCTCTCACTGCCCAGATGTTACCATCTCTTGAGCTGGGAAAGTCCACCATCAGATTTCTAGTTTACTGACCTCTGCTCAGAAAAAGAGATAGGAAAGGAGGAGGTGGCTAGGAACCTGAGCTCCAAGAACTGTTCTCTCAGACCAACAGGGTAAGCACATGCACTTTGCTCATCACATGAATTTGCCATAAATGGCCCCTGAAGGGGAGGGTGATGGAAAGGGATAAACTCCCCATAGGCACAGGATGCTACCTCCATCACCTTAGAATGCTGGCCTGTTCTGGGTGGGACCTTACTCAGGCCGATCTTCTTGATAGTCTGGGTTCAATATTGGAACAAAATGAGACAGTCAACAGGGATGTGCTGGAGCCATCTCTAACTGGCTCCAGAGAGATAATTGTTAAATTTTCAGTGTAAGCATGTACACCTTAGAAATCTTAAAACACTATAAATCAGGGTTTGATTTTTTGTTTTGTTGATTATCTAGACTTAAGAAAGTGATGGAGAAAATGTTAGTAGTGCATATTAAACTAAAAAAGTGTCTTGCATACTTTTTTTTGGAGCATTCATTGTTAAAACACTTACCAGCATATCCCTGCTCATAGGGATGCACTGAGCAGTAAACAAAAACATAGGGATGCTCAACAGTAAACAAAAGGATATTTAGTTGGCCAGAAGGATAGTCAACAAAGTTAGGCATTGAGAACCCCATTGAGTGGATTCAGAAAAGCAGAGATTACACACACACACACACACACACACACACACACACACACACACACACACATCTGAGAGATCTGAGAGTCCCACTAGCTCCTTGTGGCTGCTTTTGTATCATGAGGAAGGGACATCAACAGTTTGAGTTTTTAGTCCCCTGAGTCAACCAAGTCTTGAGGAATATCTCAATACCTTATAAGGAAAAAATTGCCTAACTTGCATGGGATGAGGGGTTAGGATATTACTCCTCCCCCAAGGTCCATGCTGTAGTCTGCCTTCTGAATGTGGAAAGGAAGGGAGAAAGAGGGAGATAACTCACATACCTCATGTTAAGGATCACAGGGAGCAATGGTTGATTCTCAGCTAATCATTATGAGGAACCCTAGCCTATGTAATCCAATTAGCACAGAGCCAGTGGTCATGCTCACATTCTACAGGGAGCTGTCCTTAGATGCCCCTAAACACCGGTTTACATATCCAGACTGATGGCCTTGTTTGTAATCTCATCAAGTTAACTGGAAACATTAAGTTGATTAAATCTACTTCCTCCCCAAACACCTATTAAAAATAGAATCCAAGTTCTTTGATTTGTTTTCTTGAAGTTCAAAGAGTCTTGTTTAAAGATAACATATTGGAATCTCCTGCTGTTGGGTTGTCATACTTGCTCTAGGAAATCCTTGGAGGAGAACTCTCCATGGATTTATGCAGAAAGAAAGGAAAATGATAGTCTGTGGTATAGGGGGGTGAGCACTGCATTTGTCATCAGAAGACCTTGACTCAAGCCCTAGCTCTGCCATTTGCTAGCTAAGGGGCCTTGGGGAAATCAGTTTCCTTCATTGGGCCTCAGTTTCCTGATCTATTAAATGAAGGACTTGGGCTAGATTACTGGTTCTGAAACTTTTTGGGCATAGGACCCCATTTCACTCTTGAAAATTACTGAGGACCCCACAAAGACATTTTATTTAGGTGGGTTATATCTACCTATATTTACTGTATTAGAAATTAAAACATCATAATACTATGAAAATAGTTTTGACTTTGCAGACCCTCTGAAAGGATACTTAGATCACACTTTGGGAATCATTGTACTAGATGATCTCTAAGGTGCCCTCCAGCTCTAAATTAATGATCCTAGGCAACCAATGATCCTTATTTAGCACTTTGTGTGAATTTCTTTTGGGCACATGGGACACAAATACAAATAGCTCAAATCTCAACACAGAACATGGCACATCTCCTGTTCCATGATTCTAGAGACCATATCTTATTTATCTTCTTATCACCCACAGTGCTTTGTAGGCTTAACAAATATTTCTTGATTTTTTGAGGAGGAAAGTGTTTATATGACAAGGAGTAAGAAGAGTAGGAGTAAGGATGGAGTCATTGTTGACCCTCATGTCTAAAGAGGTTGCTGTCCCTTACATTGGATTATATTCTGTTTTCAAAGTTACTTCTCCATGGACTCCCACATAGGTGAATACATGTTTCTCAAGTTTTTAAGAAAATCTAATGCTTATAACCATCAGGAAGCCCAGATGAACATTTATGAATGAGCTGTCAGTCATTCACTGAGCCAAGAGACCAATTGGACATGCTCACCCTTCCTTCCTTCCTTCCTTCCTTCCTGCCTTCCTTCCTTCTTCCCTCCTTCCCTCCTTGCTCCCCCTCATCTCCCACCCCCCCTCACATTTCAAGGCCAGTGGGTCATTCAGAGCAAAAACAAAAAAACAGCAATCATTTCACTACTTGTTCCCTTCCCTCTTTCTACCTTTGTCTCCTTACCCCCTCCCCATCCCCACCCCCCACTCTTCCCCTATCCCAATTACTTGGCTTATGTGTATTAGGAATATCTAGTACTAAAGATCATTCTCAGATCCCTTAATCCTCACTTAGAAATCTTGCTCTGGCAGCATTAACTTGGATTATACAATTATAGGGATAATTCCCAATAGTTTTGCAGCATACATACATATACATATACATATGCACACGTATGTGTATATACATATATAATACACACATGTGATGTGGCTTTATTGATGTATGGATTGTAGGAAAGCAAGAATAGACCTCTCTAACATCTCTTCCTCCCCCTTCTCTTCTTCAAGGGAGATTTCAATTCCTGCTGGGAGGGAAAGCAAGAGTGGGGCCAGAGGCTGGGCACTTTGCTCTCTTCAGGGACAGGGGATACTAGGCTAGAATTACATCCTTTTGCTCCCTTAAATATTAGTCTAAGGGATGCAGTTTTTAGGTTCAAACAAAATTCTTGGTCTCTTTTCCTTACCAGGAAGAAGAGCTCCAAACTTTATATTCAAGGCTTGACATCCTTCCAACCAGATGCCAGTTCCACAATGAATGCTCATAGGAAATACCAAAGAAACACATTTATCCAAACTGATGGCAAAATATTAACCAGAGAAGGTACATATATGAGAATATATATGAGATAATACACAGAGTAAATGAACTCTCCTTCTGGGAGTGAGATAAGACAGTTACACACACACACACACACACACACACACACAGGGAGAGAGAGAGAGAGAGAGAGAGAGAGAGAGAGAGAGAGAGAGAGAGAATCCCAGAGCTTAGAGAGCTCTGGAAAAGGGACTTATCCACTCACAGGCAGCTTTGCCCCTTCCCCTTTGTATGCTGTCCAAGCTCTTTTTAAAGCATTCCAAAAAACTGGACTACATTCAGGCAGCTAAGTAGTATAATGACTAGAGTGCTGGACCTCAAGTCAAGAATTCCATTTTTCCCTCAGACAATTATTGGCTGTACGACAAGCCAGTATCACAGTGCTTAGTACCTAATTGGCCGGGCTAGTCACTTGACTTCTTGCAAGACTCAATTAACTCATATTTAAAATGGGGTTAATAATAGCATCTCCTTCACAGGGTTGTTGGGAGGGTCAAATAAGATAACATAGGCAAAGCACTTTGTAAGATGACAATGAAGTAGTAGTAGTAGTAATAGTAGTAGTAGCAGTAGTAGTAATAGTAGTAGTAGTAGTAGTAGAAGTGGTAGAAGAAGAGGAAGAAGAAGAAGAAAAGTAGAAGAAGAAGTAGTGTAGTAGTAGTTGTAGCAGCAGTAGTAGTAGTAGTAGTAGTAGTAATAGTAGTAGTAGTAGTAGTAGTAGTAGTAGAAGTGGTAGAAGAAGAGGAAGAAGAAGAAGAAAAGTAGAAGAAGTAGTGTAGTAGTAGTAGTAGTAGTAGCAGCAGTAGTAGTAGTAGCAGTAGTAGTAGTAGTAGAAGAAGAAGAAGATCTATCTACTAACTTACCATCTTACTTAGAGAGTCGTTTGAGAGCTGAAATGACTTGTCCAGGATCACACAGCCAAGCATGTATCAGAGGCAGAACTTGAACCCAGGTCTTCCTGACTCCAAGATGGACTCTCTGTTCCCTGTACATTGCTCTCATAATATATAACAATTATAATATTGTGCTATCATAGAAAAAGCCCTGGGGTTGGCAGTAGAAGACCTAGATTGCAGTGGTATCCTGGATACTTATAAGGTAGCATAGTAGATAGAGCACTGGAATTGGAATCAGGAAGACTTGAGTTCAAATCCTTTCTTAGACACTTGCTATCTGTGTGACTGAGCCACTGAGAGTGGGTAATCATTCTCAGCCTCATTTTCCTACTCTGTTAAATGGGGAGAATAATAGCCCTTATCTCACAGGGTTGCTGTAAGGATCAAAGGAGACAGCATATGTAAAGCACTTTGTAAACTGCAAAGTGCTATGTAAATGTTAGCTGTTGTTATTACTGTTATTAATCAATCAACAAATATTTATCTGGAGAGAGTCCTGGCTCTCAAGGAGTTTACATTCTAAAAGTGAGATAACTCCACCCATAGGAGAATGGTGGCCAGGCTAGGCAGTCACTAGGATGTCAAATAGATCCATATTACAGTGGATTGCCGTGTCCTTTCCGGTAGCCTTGGCAGGACTGATTTGATTATTGATTCCCAAGAGTTGGAAAGGTGGTGGATTCTGTGCAGTAAAGGCAGAGGGCAATACGCCTGTAGTGCATAGGGCTTGGTGTCCTGGTGGATGGTTTTATAGAATGTGAAACATAGGCTGAAGCAGGCAAATCATTTCACTTTTTTTTGACCCCAGTTTTCTCATCTATAAAATGAGAGTTATTTTGATAGGATTATTTTGAGAAGGAAGCATTTTGTAAGCCTTAAGGAGCTCTAGAAAGTGTGGGAGTAGGTTGAGATGTGGATGAGCAGTGGGTAGGGGGCAAAGATGGCCATCTGCCGAGTCAGCCATCTATGCTCCCTACCCATTACCCGTCCCCATGGCTGGAGAGGGAACCTGTTACCTCCCAACACGGCACATTAATTTTTGGACTTCAGAACATTATCAATTGTTAGAAAGTTTTTCTTGACATTATGGAGAAATGTGCCTCCTTCCCTTTCCCATGCATTATATGATGTGGAGGAACATAGATTTAGAAGTGAAAGGGACCTTCAAGGTCATTTAGTTCAATACCCTTATTTTACAGTTGAGGAAACTGAGCCCCAAAGGAGGTGAATGACTTACCAGAGGTCACATGGTTACTACGTGGCAGATTGGAAATTGACTCTTGTTGTATGTAATGTAATGTAATGTAATGATATGTCATTAAGTGCTAAGATGCTATCCACACCCTTTTATCATTGAAGCCCTTTAGTAAAGTTGCTGCCAGGACTGTTTTTCTATTGTTGCATTATTTGTTCCAAGTCTAAAACAGAGTAAAGAGCAAATAGTGATTCTGATTTTAGGCAACATGATTAGCCAAAAGCCAAATGTCTAATCATATAGACTAAGAATTAGGCTTCAATTTTTAGGCATGGCTCTCTGGTCCTATGGCCCATTGTGGTGTGGAGATAACCTTGGTCATCAAGGGCTATGTCTGGTTGGCTCTGGAAGACTGCTTTGCAGACCTTAAATTGTTACATAAATTCTTGCTATCATCAGTGTTGTTGCTGTTATTAATGGTTAAGTTGTCAAGGGATGTTAGAACGTACCTTTACTATTTCTGGGAGCCCATTAGTCCAAAATTCCAATGGGCGGTGGTGTTGCATGTAAAGAGCATTGGTTTTAGAATTGTTGGAAAAACTCCAGATCCTCTAGAACTGGTTCTTCCACTTGAGCAAACTTTGGGTGAGCCTCTTTGTCTCTTTGGCTCTGTTTCTTCCTCTGTAAAATGGATGAGAGGAGTTGAACTGAACAACATCTAAAATCTCTTCCATTCTAATATCTTATAGGTATAATTTTGAATCTCTAAAGTAGACCTCGGGAGGGTATAACGTCATTCCCTGGGATGGTGATACTTTTTAGAAAAGGGAGCTAGAATGGCACACTGGAGAGGGTGCTTGGGTGAGAGGACCTGGGTTTGAATCCTGGCCTGTTACCTATGTGACCTTGGGCAAGTTCTGGTCGCAAGTTATTAATTAATATTGAATAACTAACAAGTTATTAGCTTCATAGAATCACAAAATTTCAGGGTAGGAAGGGACCCTACTTTGCCCTTGGTTTCTTTGTTAGTAAAAAGGAGAGATTGCACCAGATGGCCTGTAAGGTCTCTCCCATAAGTAAATCCATAATCCCTTGGTCATGATGATAACCAAGTGCACCTAGTGAGCAGGGTCCAGATCAGAAGCAGATCTGGGATGTCTTGACATAGCTCCTGAATGGGGCAACATGGAATTGTCCAAACTCATATTTATATAGCATTTCACAGAACACTTTAAAAGTATATTTGTTTTTAAATTTTAAGTTCCACATTCTTTCTCCCTCTCATTCTTTCCCTAGCCAATATGATACCCATTATACATGTGAAGTCATACAGAGCGTATTTCCATTTTTAGCCATGCTACAAAAAAGCAAGAAAAATAAAGAAAGTAAAAAAATATGCTTCAATCTGTACTCAGAGTCCTTCAGTTCTCTCTCTGGAGGTGGACAGCATTTTTCATCATGAGTCCTCTCCAATAGTTGTGGATTATTGTATTGATCAGAGTAGCTAAGTTTTTCATGGTTGATCATTGTTACAATATTGCTGTTATTATTTATAATCTTCTGTTCCTGCTCACTTCACTTTGCATCAGTTCATATATGTCTCTCCAGGTTTTTCTGAAACCATCCCCCTTGTTATTTTTTAGAGCATAATAGTTTTCCTTCTCAATCATATGTTATAATTTCCTCACCCATTTCCCAGTTGATGGGCATCCCCTCAATTTCTAATTCTTTATAACATAAAAAGAGTTGCTATAAATATTTTTGTACATATAAGTTCTTTTCATTTTCCTTTGATCTCTTTGGGATACAGACCTAATAGTAGTATTGGTGGGTTAAAGGATATTAACAGTTTTATAGCCTTTTGGGCATAGTTTCAAATTGTTCTCCAGAATGGCTAAATCAGTTCATAGCTCCACCAACGGGGTATTAATGTCCCAATTTCCCCACGTCCCCTCCAACATTTGCCATTTTCCTTTTCTGTCATGTTAGCCAATCTCATAGGTACGAGGTGGTACCTCAGCATTGTTTTAATTTACATTTCTCTAATTAATAGTGATTTAGAGCATTTTTATATGACTATCAATAGCTTTGATTTCTTCTTTTGAAAACTTCCTGTCCATTTATCAATTGGGGAATGACTCTTGTTTTTATAAATTTGCCTCAGTTTTTGATATATTTGAAAAATAAGGCCTTTATCAGAGAAACTTGCTATAAATTTTTCCCCCAGTTGCAAAAACACTTTTGTTACAAGAACCCTTTGAGATATTGCCCTCTGCCCCTCCCCCTTCACTTTGTATCTATTCTGCACTTCCCTATATGTGTCCATGTTGTCTCCCATGACTGTTTCATTTTTGTCTTTATACACTCATTGTTTATTAAAGATCTGGGTGAGTAATAAATGCTTAAAAATGCTTGTTTGATAATTATTTCCATTCTACAGATGGGGAAATTGAGTCTCAGAGGATTGAAGTGACTTTCATGAAATGTCACAGCTAGTGGGATTCCATACCCATATGCCTTTCTGTCCCAGGGAATTCCCCTTATTCCTTTCTTTCTCCATCCCCATCCCTAGTTTAGCAACTGGGACACAATGAACAAATGAACTGCTTCCTTGCTTCGCCCTTTGCTCTGACTTCCTAGTCTCCAACCTACCAAATCCCAGCCCAAAAAAGGCCCTCCTCTCACCCTCCTTCCTCACCCCTCCCATCCCCCCAGGCCTTGGAACAGGGACAGGGCATGGAGGATGAGCTGATTCTTTGGTGGTAGCTGAGCAATGAGTAGGCTTTTCATGGTCACATAAATCCAGACTAATCCCTTCTTGGAGGACTCAGCAGCCTGCCAAAGACAGGTCAGGAGGCAGGCAGGGCATTCATTTGGTGAATGTCCCCAGGCTCATAGACAGTTTAGTCACAAAGCCAGACATGCCACATCAGGGTAATCCAGTCAGGGACTGAGGCAGGATCAAAGCAGGATTACTAAGGGATAAGCCTGTGAATATTGGGGCATATAATTATTCAATTACAGAGAGTAAAGGGGAGGCAGGGGTAGGGGATTAGGACTGAGGAGGAGGAGGCAGGGTCTACACGATGCCAAATATATGGATTAAAAAAGACAATCAAGTTTCCAGATGGATTGTTCCACAATGTCAAGCATTGAGATATTTGGAAACATCCAAATAAATGGATAAAATGCAATTTAAAAATTGTAAATTGATTTAATTTCATTCAGTTAAAAATCGGTTGAATTTCTTCTTGTTTTCATGATGTTAAGTATTTTTCTTTTTGAGGGGTCCTCGAGGGTCTGATCTATGATTTCATCAGTGCAGGTATACTTCACAAATAGAAATGTCTTTTACCAATTCAGATCAGCAATTCCCCTCTGGATTTGAGCTGCCTCCGGGAGCTTGGCTGAGTGCATGACCCATTGTTTCCTCGGTTCTCTGTGTCTTCATTTTTTTTCCCGCTCTGCTGGTTTCTGTGATAATTGTTGATTACTGACTGGTCCACCAACCAACCCACCTTGCCTTGACCTTTGGGGTTTGCCTCTGCTACCTTCTTGACTTCTTGGCTGAGTTTGACTCAGCCCTCGCCTTGCTCAGACCTCCACAGTCTGCCTAGGTCTTTTGACTTGGATGATTCAGTGGCTGTGCTCTGACTACAGACTCCTGAGCTCTTCCCAAGGTGAGGTGTGTCCTTTGGCTCCCGGTGCCCCTGTACACTCACTAACCAGGACAGTGGCTCTGCATGGTCCAATTAATTTATTTCCCCAAATAATGAAACTGAAGCACCCAGGGGGAAGATGAAGAGAAACATCTGCTAAGTGAGTCTGTGGAAGGAATTATTTGCTTGCTCTTTATTGTGGAGAATGAAAGGAATGAAGGAAGTAAGAAGGGAGCTAAAATTAAAGGAATCGAATGATTTAAGCAATGGCTTGGTCTAAAATTGAATTGAAATGCCAACTTCATCTTCTCTCTTTCTTTGCATTCCCCAAGCTCAATGCCCACTTTTCCTTGTCTGAAAAATAAGGTTAATAATACTCACATTCATATAGCATATTAAAGTTTCCTCTGCTTGCCATTTGCTATCCTCAGGACCATGATCTAGTCTCTTTGTGGGCAGTGAATGGTTAACATACTGGCCTTAGACTCAGGAAGAACCGAGTTCAAATCTTGCCTCAGACACTTACTAGCGGGACAAATCATAGAACCTCTTTGGGCCTGAGTTTCCTCATCTGTAAAATGGGAATAATAGTAACTTCTCAGGGTTGTGAAAATTAAATGAGATAATATATGTGAAGTGCTCTGTAAACCTTCAAGTGCTATAGAAATGCTTGTTATTATTTTTGTTCTCATTATCATTACTTTACCTCCATGGCTTCAATTATTTTATCTGTAAAATGAAGTCATTAGATTAGATAACCCTCTGAGGTCCTTTCCAGCTCTAGGCATACGGCTCTGTGGTCTCTGTAACTTCTAAGGTCTCGTTCAACTTGTATTTATGATTCTACAATTTGGAATCTGAGGAAACCGAGCTTCAGAGGTTGTGGTTTCCCAAGGTTATACAGACAATGCATTCTAGAGTGAGAATTGAGAGCCGGATTGGATATGTAACTAAGGTGGGTCAGTTGGAGCTTTGCCTTGAGGTGCCAGATTTAGGAGGTGCTGATCATACTTGTAGTCCTTCAGCCCCGTAGAAACAATAGAGCTTAGCATCTGGTTGGCAAGATAATCAGTTAAAAGGGAAGCTACCTAATGGTGCTCATTCCTCTCTCTCAAGCCTTCTGTGGCAATGACATTCTCCAGGAGTTCCTCCACAGCCCAGACCCAGCCTAGTCCCATGAATGACCCATTACCTCCCCAGAAGCCTTTCACCTCAGGTATGATTGCTGGTGCTTCCCTGCCACCATGGCCAAAGTGTTTAGTGAGAGCTTTGGCCCAGGTCATTGCCCCCACTCCTTGCACTCTATCATATTGCCTTTGGAGAAGATGGGATAGAAAGAAGCTACTCAACACCCTTATGCCATCTTCCATTTTAGAATCCTCAGGGCCATTTCTGTGTCTGCAGATTTATATAAGATTCTCCATTCTTGCTTAGTATGTTCAACAAGCACTCTGGTTATGAGATTTTGGAATGACTGGCAGACTTGTAATCCCAGCATGAGCTCCTATTTCCTTCATCCCCTTACTCCCATTCCAGCCCCAACTCTTGGTATTCCCATATCCTTAATGTTATCAAATCTCACCCTCATTTAGCCTGTGTGCACATTGGAATAGATTTTGCTTTAATCAGTTTGAAGTCGATTGCAGATAGTGTCTCCTTGAACCCTCTACCCCTAGTGGGTATATGGTAGCCCCATGCATGCACTCACTTATTCGTGCACGAATCCCCAGTGTTATAATGACTTTGCCAATATTCCAGAACCTATAACACTCAAGTAACTCTAGCAGAGAACAGTGCAAGATCTCTTTGGGCCTCAAATCACCACCTGTCATGCTACTGTGTGGCCAATGCCAACTCTGGCTTTGTCTGGTGCCAAGGCACAATGCAGCTTGGCTTAATATCTTGTGATCTATGAAACACAGAGGAAACAATGGCTTTTGAACCCAACTGTGAAAATTGGTGGTTGTTAATTATTTGACCAAAGAGGTTTGAAGGACATAATTACCTTCCCAGGTGGGCACAACAATGGGCTAATTATCTCTAGGATGGCAAAAAGGGAAGTGAAACACTTGCATTCAAGCCAAAGGAATGTATCTGAAAAGGTGGGATTTCAGCAGAGGTGTGTGTGTGTGTGTGTGTGTGTGTGTGTGTGTGCTTCCTGGTCCATTTGCTTAAATGGTGTAGTATACTAATAGAAAAAGTAAAGGTCTGGGATTTTAAGGACACCTGGATTCTAGTACTGCTCCTGCTTGGAAGAAGCCAAGGATGCTTAGGCAAATCACTCATTAAATTCATTCAATAAGCATTTATTAAGTACCATTAGACTGTGAGCTGTTGGAGGACAGGGACTGTTTTTACTTTTCTTTTTATCCTCATTGCTTAGTAAAGTGGCAGGCATTTAGCAGGTGCTTAATAAATGTTAGTTGACTTTCAGGCACTGTGCTAAATACCGAGGACATAAAAAAAGGCAAAAAGAGTCCCTGTGCTCAAGGAGCTTACTATCTAATTGCGGTTTCCACATGAAAACAACTATGTACAAATAATATATATTGGGTAAATTAGAGATAGTGTTAGAGACATTAGATAATGAAGATAATCTCCATTCATTCACTCATTCATTCATCCATCCATCCATCCATCCATTCATTCATTCAAATCTCAGGGCCATTTCTGTGTCTGCGGATTTATATAACATTCTCCATTCTTGCTTAGTGTGTTCAATAAGCACTCTGGTTGTGAGATTTTTGAATGACTGGCAGACTTCTAATCCCAGCAGAAGCTCCCATTTCCTTCACCCCCCTACTCTATTCCAGTCCCAACTCTTGGTGTTTCCATATCCCTAATGATTTCACAGCTTCTTAGGATGTTAGGTCTAGAGCTGGATGACCTCATGACTTGGAGGTCATCTAGCTCTGCCTCCTCATTTTACAGTTGAAGAAACTAAGGCTCAGAGAGCTAAATGGATTTTGGAAACAATGAACATGAAGTTGGATAGACTTTGAGAGATAGTGGAGGATGGAAGAGCCTGTCATGTTATGATCCATTGGGTCATGAAGAATTGGACACCATTGCACAATAGAAAGAGGCAGTGTCCGAATTTGAACTGGGGTCTTCTGACTCCAAGTTCATTGGTAAAATAATGGAAAAAGCAGCTTTGTACTGCAGTTCCCAGATGATCTAGCACCTTACCTAGATACTTACTAGTTGTGTGAGTCTGGGCAAATCACCTAATCTCTCTCAGCTCTCTAGGATTAGGTGGTCTAGTAGATGGAGTGCTGGGCTGACGATAGGGGGACTAAAATTGAAATCATCCCTTAGACACTTATTATCTGTGTGATCCTGACGAGGTCATTTAACCTCTGTTTGCCTCAGTTTCCTCATCTGTAAAATGGGGATAAAAATAGCACGTATTTCACTGGATTGTTGAGAGGATCAAATTAGATAATAAGTGTAAAGGGGTATATAAGTGGCAGCTCTTATCTATGAAGGATGTACTGAAAATGAAGCGACCTGATATTTGTAAAGCCTGACAAATAATGAGCCCTTGATTAATACTTATTCCCTTCTCCTACTAAGTTCTAGACAGCTTGCCATCTGGGTTGGTAGAGGAAGTGAAACCATAACTCCTTGAATATATTTTTCTAGCACTGGCATGGGGCTGTTGTAAAGAAACTATTTTATAAACCATAAAACACTCTGTACATATGAACTATTATTAAAAAAGACTGGAATTTAGGAATGCCTTAAAGGACCAAGCCAGTACTTGTGCGAACTAATGTGCCTGGTCATTCTAGGGTTAGGTTCTCTGAGCCTCAGTTTCTTTGTACATTCTATATGATAGCTAAAGTCTAAATTCCATTACTGTATCATATTTGTTGTTGCTTTTGTTAAGTTGTTTGGGTCTTGTCCAACTCTTCGTGACCCCCATTTGGGGTTTTTGTGGCAAAGATCCTGGAGTGGTTTTGCCATTTCCTTCTCCAGCTCATTTTACAGATGAGGAAACTGAGGCAAACCGGGTTAAGTGACTTGCTGAGGGGCAGACAGCTAGTGAGTGTCTGAGGCCAATTTGACCTCAGAAAGATGAGTCTTCCTGACTCCAGCCTGGTGCTCTATGCACTGCACCACCTAGCTGCTCTATTGTATGAAATAAGAGACCTGGAATCTGAAGACAAACTAGTGATACTTAAATGGGGACATTTGGACAGAAGTGATACAAACTAGGCAAGGAGAATCCAACCAACCAACTTCACCCCTCCTTCATCACTAGGAGAGTTTCTTGCATTCTTTTTTTTTTTATTTTTTTTTTTAGTGAGGCAATCAGGGTTAAGTGACTTGCCCAAGGTCACGTAGCTAGTATGTGTCAAGTGTTTGGTCTGAGGCCGGATTTGAACTCAGGTCCTCCTGACTTCAGGGCCGGTGCTCTATCCACTGCACCACCTAGCTGCCCCTAGTTTCTAGCATTCTTCAGATGCACCTTGGATTCCTGTGCAACATGGCACACTGATGTCCTTGAACTTCTACCTGCCTATCTATGGCTGGAAGGCACAGGCTTACAGGCAGGGTTAAAAATCAGTGTTCAGAGTAAGGGGGAAATATGTCTGGCAGAGTTCCCAGCTGAGTGGGTCAAGGTCTCAGGCTTGGGCACATCAAGATATGAGAGGGCATATCATGAGTATACTCACACTCTCTGCCTGGACCAGCACAAATGCTGGTGGTCTCTGGGAGAGAACTGAAGTCAAGCCAGGCTGCATTATAATGGTGGGGAGAGGCCAGGCCTAGGGAGCCCGCGCCAGAGCTGGACAGACACACAGTCAGCCTGGCAATCACGAGGAGAAGCAATAGAGAAATATAAGGAAGCCAATTAAGTTCTCGAAACTAGATCTATGGAATTCTTCTTCTTGATCAAAGATAATTGGAAAATGGAGAGTCAAGTGTAGACATCTGGGTACAATTCATTTGTAAGACATAGTGGTGCCTGGGGCTTATTATGTTTGGGGGGAAAAAAGCCCCTTTAAGATGGGGGTTAATTAAAAACTAAGTATCTAATTTAATTCAGGTCTTAAATATCAATCCAGACTTTTAAAAATTGTGTAGCCAATTGGGTGAGTGGTTTCAGAAATGGTCTTGATCTCTGTCTCCCTTGACAAGACTGCCTCATTTTTCCCTTGCCCTGGGCTCCTTTAACTCCTGGGTGGTAAAAAGTTGGTTGTGTCCCATTGTAGCAAGTGTCTTGTGTGCCTTGCAGGACAGGAAAAGCTAAATTTAGAGAAATTCCAGTTATGGACAAACAAGAAGGAGCCAGCTCTGGCTCTCAGATCTCCTAGACTGAGTAGATTCCAAGGGGTGGCTTTCAAAAGATATCTCTGGAGGCTGTAGATTTCAGTGGTTAGGTGTCCAGAGCCAACCCTGTGGGACCCACGGCCTGGCCTTCCCTCACCGACCTCTGAATTGCTGAATTGCTCTAGATGTCAGTGACAACCAGCGCCCAGGAGAGCTGGGGGTGGAGGGAGTGGCTGTGCTGCCTCCGGGATGGTGGCTTTCCCACTAAGGCATCTGAAACTGTCCTCAACACCTTTGGAAACATTTACCTCTTAATCTGTGTCCAGTCTGAAAGGAAATATCTGTGAATCATCCCTTACTTCAAATGGGAGAAGGCCTTAATTTAGGATTCCAAGTTTTAAACAATGACTTCATTCATCCATCCATTCATTTGATCATAGAATTATAATAGGAATGTACCTCAGAGGCCATCTAGACCTACCCCCTCATTCATCGGTTGAGGAAAGTAAGGCAGAGAGAAGGGACTTGCCCAAGATTATCTACGTATTAAGTAGCAAAGTGAGTATTTGAACCCTCTGACTACAAATCCAGAATCTTTCCCACTGTACCTTGATGCCTCCTAACTCATTCATTCATTCATTCACTCACAGACACATGCATGTAGTTAATTAATTAGCATATACTTATTTAATCATTTATTTATCCATCCATCTCCAAGCTTACAAAATGCCCACCTACCTTCCCTCCCTATTTGGGTTGCCTGAAGGTCTCGGCATTTGTACAAACTTATTAAAACACACAATTAAATTAAAAAGCCCAGCGGTGCGTGCCTCATAAAGAAGGAAGCAATAAAAGAGACTCAGCAATCGAATGCCAAGAGAGAAAGAGGTTTCTTTTGCAGCTTTGATGATATCACTCGCCCCCTGAAGCTGTGTCCCCACCTCTTCTTGAGAGGGCTGCTTTGCCACCAGCCAGAGAGCTGGGAGCCCGGGACTTGGCAGAAAAGAAGGGGAGGATTAATTGCCGATATTTGGTTTCAAAATTTGTAGTACTTAGATCAATCTAAACATCGTGCTGCTAGTATTTAAGGATCATAGAAGAGGGATGGGATTGGAGGTGGCCTGGAACCTGGATGGCTCGGGGAAGGGTGGTTTGCCTGAGGTCTCGGCTCCCTCTTTGTGACTCTCGGGGATAACATGACTCCAAGAACCCCCCCAAAAGTTAAGTTCTTCTCTCATATCTCTGCAAATTAATAGATTCTCTCTGCCTGAGACCCCATAGGCCTATTTGAAGAGAAAGCGGTAGGTTGTTTTCTTATCTGTATATCAAAATAAAGAGCAAAATCACTTGTCGTCAAGCCTTCTTAGGACAAAGGATAAGTTGGGGCTTTGTCAAATGGTAGAAAATAGCATTGAGCTAGAAGAATTGGGTTCTAGACTCAGCCCTATTATCACTAGGTAGGTAGTGCCATTCATGGAGCACTCAACTTGGAGTCAGGGGGACCTGTGTTCAAATCTTGCCTCAAATGTTTACTAGTTGATGACTGTGCACAAACAGCTTAATTGATCAGTTTCCTCACCTGTAAAATGGAGCTATAATAGAACCCGCCTCGCAGGGTTGTTGTGAAGATTAAATGAGATAGCACACGTAAAAGTCTCTAGCAAGCCTTAAAGTTCTTCATGAGTGTTAACTATCATTATTATATGTTATTATCATTATTATTACTGTGTGAACTTGGGCTATCGTTTAATCACTGCAGGCCTTAGTTTTTCCATGTGTAGTTGGAGTGCGACTAGATAATCTCTAAGGCTTCCGACGACTTTGAATCTCTGATTCTGTGACCTCTCTGGGCCTCAGTTTCCTCATCTGAAAACCGAGGGAATTGGACAAAATGATCTCTAGATTCTCTTCTAGCTCTAAATATGCTATAAAAGGAGGCAATTTAGAGAGTGATGGCACAGTGCTGAGGACAGACCTTTTTGTTGCCCCAAGTAAAACTTTAGAAAGGCCCCTTTGGTCTGTGCTAATTGCAAAATAAGCATGTTAAAAAAATTCCTAAAATGTAGGAGCTGCTTTTGAGATGGATTATTCCTATGGAGAGAGAGCAAGGAAGGAGCTGCTAGGAGGCATCTGTCTAGCTCTGACTCTGGTTTGCCTGCAGTTGTCTTCGGCATTTTCCCCGTGCAGGAGCATTTTCAGTGAGTGACTGCAGAACTGATGGACAACATCGCCGGGTTCTGAGCATGCCCAAATCACTGAAGATTGTCTCTGTGGGAGACACCGGGGACCTGCTTCTGAGAGACCAGAGCATTGGCTCCGGCAAGGCCATTCTGGTTGGCCTATCGTATTGGACAGCAGCCTCTTTCCATCGGCTGTGTGGCTGGAGTTGTGCCTTTAAATCAGCCAGACAGCGGACACCACTGAGTAAGCAGGGGAACAGCGGGAAGGCTGCCTCACTCCACCCTGAGGCCATAGGGCCCCGAGAAGCAGGTTTGGGATTTGGGTCTGTTCCATTTATTCTTTTTCAGTACCAGGTACGGGGGTTGGAGTCCCAGACCTGGGAGCTCCAGCCATGGGGTTTTTGGTGACCAGAATGCCAGGCTGTATGCTGCAGCCAGCCCCAGCAGGGAAGCCCTGGTCCCAGATGCTGACAGTGGAAATTTGATGGGACTAATACCATGTAGGATGGAGAAAATGCCAAGGACAGGGAAGGGAGAGATGCATTGCATTTGTTACAGCCACAGGTGTAGAAACCTTCCATACCATCAGCAGAATAGGATTACCAAGCCATGTAAGTGCCCCAGGGCATAACCCCTATTTAGCAACCATTCCTACTGCTGCTGGCTGGGCGCTGTGCTTCATTTAACCAGAGGGGTGACTGAATAACATGCCTATAGGTCTCCTTAGTGCCAGGCATGGTGTGGTGTGTGTGTGTGTGTGTGTGTGTGTGTGTGTGGCCAGTGGCCCATGAACTTCCAGGTAAACAGGTGCTTAGTCACTGCTTCTCCAATATCCTTTGAAATCTTCGGCCACATCCAGTGAACCAGCAGCAGATGAAGGGTTTTCTACACCAGGCAATAATGCTTGCTGGTCAGCTCCTGTTCTGTTCTCCCCTCCTCTACCACTGCTGTCACCCTCAGAGGCCATGAACCTGTGAATGGGGCAGAAATCACTAGTGAAAGTGAATGACATCTTAATAACTGACCTTTAGGAAACACTTTGGAGTTTGTAAACCCTTTGGGTAGAAGCCTCATAACCACCCTGGGAAGTAGATGCTACAGATAGCCCTATGCCCTTTGCTCCTGATGATAAAACAGTAACAACAACCGGTAACTATTGGAGATAAGGTGTGAACACATGACTTCTGGATCTGACCCTAAGCCTAGCAGTTTACCCACTATTTTATGCTGCATCCCTAAAGTGACCACTTAGATACTTGCAGAGTAACAATAACAAAATGCTATGTATTTTGTAGAACTACCAGTAAAAATGGCTAGCATTTATATGGTGCCTTGAAGTTGGAAGAACACCTTCCATATATTGTCTTACTAGGTGCTCATAACAGCCATGGGAGGTAGGCGCTATTATTATTTCCATTTTATGGATGGCGAAACTGAAGTTGAGAGAGGTTAAGACTTGCCTGGTGTACCTACAGCTAGTAAGTGCTTGAGGCATGATTTGAACTCAGGTCTTTCTAACTCTAAATCAAACACCCAATCCATTGTTCCATCTATCTGCTTAGCCTTATTCTTAGAATTCTGCTTATTCTTAGAATACAAAGATTTATATATTATAGATGAATGACTGAATCAATCAATCTATTCATTAATCAACAGGTATTTATTAATCCAAATTATCTATCAGACACTGTTAATTACTGGGGATGCAAAGACAAAAAGGAAGCCTTCCTTTCCTTTAAGGAGCGTATTAAATTCCATCATAGGAAATAACATGTATTCATATTAGTAAATACAAAATGCACCCCAATAAATAGGAAGTAATTTTGTGGGGGCATTAACAGCTGGGGAAGATCAGGAAGGCCTCATGTTGAAGGTGATGTTTAAGTTGAGTATTGGAAGAAGTTAGAAATTCTAAGAGGTGGAGGTTGAGGAAGCAGGGCATTCTAGGCATGAGGTACAGCCTGTGCAAAGCCCCAGAGATGGGAGATGGCATGTTGTGTATGAGAACAGGAAGCAGGTGTCTTGACTGGAATGTAGGGTGTGTGAAGAGGAATAGTAAACATGGACAGGTAAGGTGGTGCCTGACCTTGAAGGGTTTTAAATGAAAAATACAAGAGTTTGCATTTTATCAATAGGGAACCTTTAAACAGGGCAGTGAAATAGTGGAAGTTACACTTTAGGAATACCATTTTGACAGTTATATTAGGAGGCCATTGCAATAGTCCAGGTGAGAGATGATGAAGGCTGGAACTAGGGTGGTGGCTATAGGAGAGGAGAATGGGAGACAAATTCAAGGTGGCATGGAAGGAAGATCTAAAAGGCCTGACAGTAGCATAGGTATGGGGGTGGGGGTGGGGAAATATGATAGATCTGAAGGAAAAAAGAAAACATATCTCATACTGGAACTTCCCTTGGCTCCTTGCCTTGAAACACCCATCCTTCTCTTTGGCCTTCTTGACTTGGAACATCCCACCCTAAGGCCTGTCCCCTTCTCCCACTGGTGAGCTGCTTTTGGAGACTTTCCTCCCTCCCCTCCCCTCCCTTCCTATCCTTTCCCTCCCTACCCCTTCCCTTCTCTTCCTTTTCCTTCCCAGGTGCCCTTATTGGTGACAACCTATAAATTCTTTGTGGCGTATTGTCTCACCCAAGAAACTTCTCTGTTGGAGGTTACAGGAATGGTTGGTGCTCTAACAACACCCTTGTGGAATTCACCCCTGTGATTCTAGATGGAAAATTTGAGAAGCTGAGTGAGAAGTAACCTTTCTGTCTTTCATGAGGTGCTCAGTGTACCTTGCCTCATATGGTGAATTGTGTGGTTACCTTTTAAGCAATAATAGTTAACATTTATGTTGTTGTGGTGGTTGAGTCATTTCAGTTGCGGGACTCTTCGTGACCCTGGGGTCACAGGGTCCCATGATTGAGGCAAAACCCTGGGGTTTTGCCCAAGGGTACCACATTTGGAGAGTGTGAAATTTAAAGGATGTTGATGTTTGCACTTCATAAATATAGAAAGTAAAAACAACAGAGCCTGGCACCTAGTTAGCAAGAGGAATTAGTTAAAATAACTAATTACTACAGATTGTGGGCTGGGGTGAGCTCCTCTATCATGCCCTGTTACACCCCGACTTTACCCCACCCCAGTCTATGGCAGCTTCAGCAGCAGCAGCAGCAGCAGCCCTGGTGTTGGGGGGGTAGGGGAAAAGGGCCTTGTGGTACTTGCCCTGTGTGCTAATTATGTCTCTGACTTTAATTTTATTTGTGTGGAACAGTAGAAAAGCCTTCCTCAGCTTCTCCTGTCTTCTTTCTTGCCAGCTCTCTTATTTATTTCGGGCAGCATGGGGGTTTAGTGGAGTCTTAAGATCTGAATTTGAATCATGTTTTTCCAATTTTAACTGTGTGACATTGGGTATCATGTTGTCTCTTTGAGGCTCCATTTCTGAATCCATAAAAAATATGGGTGTAATGCTGTTTTCACTATCTACCTCATAGGATTGTTGTAAACCATAAAGCAATGTATAAATGTGAACTCTTATTCTCTTCCCTTTTTTTCAAAGGCTGAGTACAGGGGGTGGGATGATGGAGGTGGGAGGGATTCCTGGATTCATTCCCCATCCTTGAGTTGTGTCACTTGTGTGGGGGCCAAACCGCCCAACAGCGCCTAGGTTCTGAAGGAAAATTGGAAAGCCCACTCCTGTGACCTAGTACTGTGGATAGGCAGGACCACACAGCATCCTGACCCTGCCTTGTGGAGAGCCTAGACCACAGTCATAAAGGCCTTATATATCCTTTGGCTCCATTGTATAATGTAAATATTCAACATTAGTTCATATAGTTAATTTCCATTTGGCATTTCAGCTAGGTATCTGGTTTAAGGAAAACACAGATGACAGACAGATAGTTGGTTCTGCCAGATTTATGAATGTTAACTTAAAGCAATATGACAATATGGTGATTTAGAATATGAACCTAGTAGGAAAAAGGAGATATTGGAAACTCAAACACCAAGTCAGTGTTTCAAGTCATAAGAAGATAGAATATTAGCACTGGAAGGTACTGTGGAGATCATATAATCCAGTATTTCTCAAACTGCAGTCCACAGGACCTGGGATATCTGCCAAGCAGTCCAAGGGGTTCCTTGAAGAAACAAGTTATAATGGTGGACCAACAAACACGGTCAATCCATCTACTTTGCTGCAGTGTGTGTGGTCAGGTGAATCAGAGAGGCAATGGAGATAGGTTGAGATTAATCTTATGACAGAGGAGTTCGTGTGTGGTGAAAGAATGTTTGGTAGCAATGCCTTTTATGTTTCAGTCTACTTGGCTTTGATCACTGAAGGGACTTCGGATGGCCATTCCCACCTTTTGAAGCTCACAAGGTCATACCTTGATCTGTTCTATCTTTGACACTTATTCACCTAAGATCAAGAAAGAATAAAGAGTTAAAAAAAAATAGAGGCGCCATTCACGACCATGTGGCAGCCTGATGGGGAGGGGTGGGGGGGTGGCGGAAAGGTAGCCAAAGAAGTTCATTCTGCTGCTGCTACCTGTTCTCCCATGTTAAAGCCCATAATATTTCTTCCTTCCCCTTAAAAGTCTCTAGGGAAGAGATGGACTATTCATGGCTTGAGCCTTTTGTATGTATACTCAGTTCCAACTCAGTAGACAATTCAGAGTTTTAGTTTTATTTTGGTTACCATGTAGTAAGCTGACCCCGCCCTTCACCTATATCACTGCCTTGTCATGGTGGAGGGGCTTGTGTAGCTCAATGAAACTAGGAGCTATGCTGCAAAGGTTACCCCATATAGATAGGTCATATTGGAGAGCTCTGACAAAACGTGATCCATTGGAGAAGAAAATGGCAAACTATACCAGTATCTTTGCCAAGAAAACTCCATGGACAGGCCTGGCATGCTATGGTCCACAGGGTCACAAAACAGTTGAACGTGAATGAACAACAACAGAAGTAAAGTGACAGGAAACAGTCAAGGGACACTTGCTCTTGTTTTAGAGTGGGCAGGGAAAAGGCCCTTTCATCATGCATTTCCAGAAGCAGGCTTGCCAAGCTTTCATGTGGTTATATACCAGTCAGGGAATATTGTCCATATCCTGAGCACTGGGGTCTCACTGACTAGTACCACCATTACATTACTTTTTATACTATGAATTTTGTTTTTGAGGAGGGCATCAATGCCTAGAATGATTAATTGGTTATTTTTTAAAAAAAGTTTTTACTGAGATTTTGTTTCTTGTATCACTTTATTATCACATGTATCCCTCCCCTTCCTGTCCCAGAGAACCATTCCATATGACAAATGATATTTTTTTAAGAGAGGAAAAATAGTTAGCACAACTGATTGATACCTTGAAAAGTCTGAAAGCATGTGCAATGTTTAACACCTGGGGACCTCTCACCTCCACAAAGGAGTAGGTTGGGAGTGTCTTTTAATCTCTCGTCATTCAAGTCCTGCTGTATCTTTATGGTTTTGTTATATTTACTTTTGATTTTTTTGGTGTGTAATTGTTCCTTCCATTTCAATTGTTGTAGTTACTGTGTTTATTGTTTTCTTGGCTCTGTTGACTTCTTTCTGCATTAGTTCACGGAGATCTTTTCATTCTTCTCTGTATTCATCACATACATAATTTCTTACAGCACAGGAAAATTCCATTGCATTTATGTACCACAATTTATTTAGGCATTCGCCAATTGACGAGCATCTGCTTTGTTTCCATTTCTTAGCTATCACAAAAAGTGTTGCTGTAAATATTTTGGAGTATGTGAGGACTTTCTTCTTATCAGTGGCTTCCTTAGGAGTATAAGCCCAGTAACGGAATCTCTGGTTCAAAGAGTATGGCCATGTTAGTAATTTTTTTTTTTTTTGCATAATTCCAAATTGCTTTTCAAAATATTTTACTATTTCATAGCTCCATCAACAATGTATTAGTGTGCCTCTCTTTTTAAAACCCTCCAACATTGACTGTTGCCATTTTTTTTAGCCATTTTTGTCAAATTGCAGGGTGTGAGGTGAAACCTTAAGGGTATTTGATTTGCATTTCTCTTATTATTAATGATTTGGAGCATTTTTTCCCATATGGTTGTGAAGGCTTTGTAATTCTTTTGAGAACTCTTTATATATCCTTTGAGCATTTATCTATTGGGGAATGCCTTAGCTCTCTCTCTCTCTCTCTCTGTATATATATGTATATGTATGTCTATATCTATATCTATATCTATTTTGGGTGCCAAATCCTTCGCAGAAAAATTTGATACAAAGTTTCTCCCCCCCCCCAATTCTACCGGTTCCCTTCTTATTCCAGAAGCATTAATGTCTGTGCAGAAGTTTTTCAGTTTCATGTAATTTTGTCTTTTGTAATTGTCCCTATCACTTGTTTGGTTAAGAATATATTTCTTTCCCATAGCCCTGAGAAGTATGTTTCTCTTTTAATTTTTTTAAGTATAATCTTTACTATTAAGGTTGCATACTCATTTAGAATGCATTGTGGAACTTGCTGTAAAGTATTGTTCTTAGTCTAATTTCTGCCAGACCGTATTCTAGTTTCCCCACCAGTTTTTATCAAATAGGGAATTTTTCATTTAATTAATTTATCTTTTTCTCTTTATCAAGCAGTGGATTATTGTGTCCTACTGTTTCTGACTCTCCTTTGTCTAGTCTGTTCCATTGATCTCTCTGTTTTTTAATTAATACCAGATGGTTTTGATGACTGCTGCTTTATAGTATAGATTGAGGTTTGGCAGTGACATTCCCCTTTGTCTCTACTTCTTTTCATTGTTTCCATTTATATTCTTGATCTTTTGTTTTTCCAAATTAATTTTGTTATTATTTTATCAAGTTCTCTGAAGTATCCCCTTGGTAATTTGATTGGTCTAACAATAAAAGTATAAATTAATTTTGGTAGTATTGTCATTTTTATCATGTTATTGTCATTTTATTATCTTTATTATTGACCTGGCCTAGCCATGAACACTGAATATTTCTCCAGCTATTTAAATTACAGTATTCTTTGTTTCTTTAAGGAGTACTTTGTAATTGAAACTATATGAGCCTTTGGTGTGCTTTGGGAGATTGGTCCCCAAATATCTTAGGCATTTTGCAGTTATTTGAAATAAGATTTCCCTCTCTATTATTGCTTCTTGTGTTTTGTTATTATTATATAGAAATGCTGTTGATTTTTGAGGATTTATTTTGTAGTCTACAGCTTTCCTATTAGTTGTCTCAGTATCTTTGCTGGTTCCCTAGATTTTTTCAAGCAGACCATCATACCGTTGGCAAACAGGGATAACTTTATTTCCTCTTTACCTCTCTTTAGTCCTTTAATGGTTAATTGGTTATTAACACCTTTACTTTCTTGGTTGATTTTTCTCAAGACTGACAATGAAATTGTTTGTCTTTGTTCAGTCATTCAGTCCTATCTGACTTCATGATCCTGTGCACCCTAGCACATCAAAATTGTCCATGGGGTTTTCTCAGCAAAGATAATGGAATGGTTTGCCATTTCCTTCTCTGGTGGATTAAGGCAGACAGAGGTTAAGTGACTTGCCTAGGGTCACACAGTTAGTAAGTGTCTGAGGCCACATTTGAACTCAAGTCTTGGGGTAGCTATGTGGTGCAGTGGATAGAGCACTGGGCCTGGAGTTAGGAAGATCTGAGTTCAAATCTAGGCTCAGACACTTATTAGCTGTATGATGCTGGGCAAGTCACTTAACTCCGATTTGCCTCAGCTCCTCATCTGTACTATCATCCTCATACACTATAAGAAAAAGACAAACCACTTTAGTGTCTTTGCCAAGAAGACCCCATGGACTTTGTCAATGGGGTCACATAGAGTTGGACATGACTAAATGAGTGAACAACAAAAATATCTGTATATACATATATTTGACATATATGGGTGTATACATATTGTATATGAAGTAGATGATAATGATTTCAAGGCTCTTGACCACCCTGGTTGCCTTCTCTGTATACTTTCCTGTTTATCATCACCCTGTGTCATCTACAACCTAGGCTGACTCTCCTCAGGTCTATTTTGCTACCAAGGATGAGCTTATGGCAAAGACCTCTTGCTATTTTTCTAAACACAGTGGGGTTGGCATGAGGTGACACCTCTCAGAGTCAGGATGATACCAGTGAGTTGCCCCCGACCGTTTGGAAGATCTGGTTAGACACCATAGTACAAAAAATTCACCTAGGTTTTGATGGATTGGTACCATTGTGTCATAGGATTATAGGAGCATAACTCTAGAACTAGAAGGGAGAACCAGAGGCCATCTGAACCCCCACTTTACAGATGGGGAAACTGAGGCCCAAGAATGCTAAGTGACTTACCCAAGGTCACACAGGATATGTTTTCTATCTCCACATTTCTACAGATTGAATGGGAACCTACCAAAATAGATGGGAAACAAAGGATGGTTATAGGTCAAACTGGAAGAAAAGAAATAATTCAAAATGGAGTAATTAGCTAATGGTAGGAAATATCCAGAAGGCACACTCATCATTTCTGTAGCTGTTATACCTTGTGCCAGAATTTTTGTTACAGAGGAAAATTGGGATAAAGTGCTCAGAACTCAAAACTTGTCCTTTTTGTGCCCGTGTTGATGGCTACCAGGTCTGGTTGGGTCCTGGCACCTTAGAAATGAGGGCCCAGGGGAAATGTGCCTCTTTTTCCTGCCCTGTTTCCCAAGGTAGTCTACAGCTGCAACCAATACAAGGGATGATTTAGAGAACCCAAATGGACACAATACACATAACATGGCCTTGTCAGTTTACTTCATTTATTTATTTATTTTTAGGCAATTGGGGTTAAGTGATTTGTACAGGGTCGCACAGCTAGTAAGTGTCAAGTGTTTGGTCTGAGGTCACATTTGAACTCAGGTCCTCCTGACTTCAGGGCCGGTGCTCTATCCACTGCACCATCAGTTTACTTTAGAGGTTACAAGGGAGGACCGAATATCTTACAGATGTTAAAAAGTGAGATGTAGGATGTCAAACTTGACAGTGAAGATTTTTCTGCTTAAAAATGGGCCAAATTGAATCCCCCAAGGCAGAAGTGAGGAGACTCTCTTTGTTTCTCTTTGGCTGACCAGGTGCAGCGAAACAGATTTTTCTTTGCCTTTTCTTCTTCTTCTTTTTTTTTTTTTTACCCATGTGAATCTCTTCCAGATCCCTCATTATCCTTTCCGTCCTAACCCATCTCTTTCCCAATCTCACAGTGGAATTATTTTAGAGATCCAAAGAGATTCCTTAAGAATGGATTGGTGTCAATTCAGCAAACATTTTTTTTTTTTTTTTTTTTTGTGCAAAGTGTGTGTCTCTGCAAGTTAGTTTCACTGGTTGTTTTGAAGAGAAAGGGAACAAATGAAAGACAACTTGTATGACACTGGGCAAATCAATTCAACTCTCCCAGGCTTTGTTTCCTTGTCTTTAAAATGGGTGGGATGGAATGGATGATCTTTAAGGTTTCTTTCAGTCATGAATTTCCTATAACATAGCCCATAGGAACTAGCTTTCATTATGCTTTTGGAAAACCTGGATGGCAAATAAAAATATTTGTTTATTCATCCAGGAATCATTCATTTGAGTACCTACTATGTGCCAGGCACTTTGCTAAGTGCTGGGATACAAAAACAAAAATTAAATTGTACTTGCCCTCAAAGAGCTTACATTCTATTGGAGGATGAGAATAACATATTATATAATTTTGTAAATATAAAATATTTACATATAAGTAACTCCAACATACACATAAAGTAAATCCAAATAATTACTTTGGATGCAGAGCCTGCTAAGTTCCACAACTTGCTGCCATGCACATCACTGTTTGGCTTGAGTTGGTGTGTGTGTGTGTGAAACTTTATAATGGTTAGGGCTGTCTAGGGGTGGAATGAACTGTTTTAGGAGATATAGTAAGCTCTCTGTCACCGGAGGTCTTCAGGCAGAGACTGGAGAGCTGCTTGTGAAAGGTACAGAGAGGGGTGCCTGCTCAGTTATGGCTGGACTTTGATGAACTCTGAAGTCTCTTATAATTCTAAGATTCTGTAATTGTTTGGAGACCTCCAGAGAGGTCTCTCTGAGGAGAGTAAAGCTCCATTGGAGTACTGGAGTATGGAGCCAATATTTACTTCTCTACAATTCCTGCCCATTGATCCTGGTTCTGCCTTCTGGGGCTTTGTAGAATAAATCTGATCTCATTTCAGAATTGTCATCTCTGTACATCTTTAAGAAAATTGGAGTGGGCAAAGTACCCCTGAGGAACTCTCCAAGATTATAAATTTGCAGAAAAGGTGCCAGTCTGCTTTGAGGAGGCGGCTACTCCCCAGAAGCTCCCTACACAGATAAGGTCTGATAAAAATTAACAAATAAGATAACTGTAACAAAAAGAAAAAGAGGGGAAAAAAGGAGAAAAGTCACTTTTCTCTCTGAATCTTTCTCCAGTCACCGCTATCTGTGAAAGGGTAATGACAATATCTGACCAATTCACCCCACAGGATGGTTAGGAAGATAAATGAGATGATATGTGAGCATGTTTGAAAAGTCCTTCTTTGAAAAATCTTTGGAAAGGTTTGGGAAAGTCAAGGGTTTGAAAAAGTTATAGAAAGGTGCTTGAAAAGTTCTAAGCTCCCCTAAGAGGTACTAGAATTAACTCATCCTTGAACATTGTGTCAATTTCACTGTTAATGTCCACAAAATTCACACTCAGAGCTGATGTAACAGCTATGTGGAGAACCATATTTCTCTGCCTTGCCCATAGCTGGCACTCAAGGAATATTTGTGAGTGAATGAATGAATGAACGAGTGAATGAGTGGTAAGTAGATACTATCCCCAAGGTCAGCCCATGCTCCCAGATCTACCTAGTCACCTAATACTAGGAGCTAAGGCATTGACCTGGGGCTGTCAGGGAGCAGAGAGAGACAGTATGCTATAATGTAAAGAATCAGCAGATAAGCGTCTAAAGCCTGGTTCTGCTTCTATTTGAGTGACCACAGGCAAGTCAATTAGCTGCTTTGGGCCTCAGTTTCTATCAGGCCTGGGTTTCTTCTACAAATGAAGGTATTGGACTTAATGATATCGAAATCCTATGTGAATTGTTCATCTTCATGTTCTCCTGATGGGGGAAGTAGGTTGGTTTTGGTCATGTTGTGCTAATGTGCTTGGTAAGTCACTAAGACAGCATAATTTTGTTTTACAAAATGAATATTTTCCTTTGGTCAATGTAATTTCTTTTTTGTGTTCTTAGGGCCTCTTTCTGTCTGAGATACTGGGTGACTGCTGAGTTTGTTCATGCCTCTGTCTAGTATGGCTTCTTGCAGAAATGGACTTTCAAGAGTATACAGCAGTGGGGTTGTTTCAAAGAAGCATGTCTTCAATAAATCAGCTTTTTTTGGGGGGGGGGGGGGAGCACATTGAGAGACCAAATGGTGCTCTGGATGTTGCTGGGTGATGGGGGAACTGAAGGTGGTTATTTGGGATCCCTTGGGCTCTAGGGGTTCCATCAAGGTATACATCTACTGAGATTGTTCTACTCCCTTACCCCAGGGGCACCAGAATATTACAGAATCAAAGTGTTCATGGAGTGACACAAAGACCATTGAGATTCAGCTGTAAGTGGTTTAGGATGCATAGGAGCCAGACCTCATATGTAAGGGTAAAAAAATCATCAGATCAAACCAGCCACACCATGCGAACTCAAGAGTGCTGGTTCCAAGGAAAACGACGGCATCCTATGTGGAATTACAGATGCCATATTAAAAGGCATTCCTTGACAAAGTCACATTTTATCCACACCAGGAATGAGACCCTGTGGTCTATACTCCCATTATAGCTGATCAGAAGACAGATCCATCAGGACATGCTGGGGGGATACCCATCAAACTGAAGCCTCGGGGCAGAATATGCAACGAATGGGCCACACAGTCTCTTCTTGAATCTAGGAGAAATTCCTGCTAATGGCTGATCTTCTTGACATTGTACCGTGGACACCAGGGAATCTCGGAGTCAGAAGGTCAGAGTCAGAGGTCAGAGTCTAGAACTGGAAGGGATCTTAGAGTTTAGTCCCCTTCATTTTACAAAAAAGGAACCTGAGATTCAGGGAGCAGACTACATGACTTCGAAGTTCCCTTCCAGCTCCTGTGTATTGGAGAGCCCAGCATGAAGCGCTTTGGAGGATACTTCCCTATAACTTTGTTGCCAACCCTACTTTCCCTGTTCTTCCTCCAGGCTGAATACTGACTCCCCTCCCCTATCCGCATTTCTACTTCATTTAGACCTTCAGGTCCACTTCCCCTTTCCTGCAGCTTGGGTTCAAGTCCCTCTAGCCTGTTGGAAGTAGGGTGGCTATGGCCACTCTCTCCACTTGGTTGAGGAAGGAATCATTAACTACAGTTCTTCAAGTAATGTGGAAGCCCACTGGACCTTACTATCTCCCTTGCTGTTACACCCTCCTATTACCCAAGCATTGCCATCTGCCCTACTGACAAACTCTAAGGACTCCCTGCTGCAGCACCCTCAGGACTAGTGAATATATACCCTGGAGCTGTAGCTCCCTTGATGAGGTGTCTCTTCCAGTTAGAAAAGGAACTCCACAAGAGTCTTTTTTTTCTCTTTGTATCCCGCTGCCTGGCAAATAGTAAGAGCTTAATAAATGAAATTTCACTCCCCTCCCCACCCCCATTCATTCCTATCATTTATGATCCTAAAGGCTAAGTAAAACCCAAGGCCACACAGGGAATAAGTAGCAGATCAAGAATATGAGCCCAGGGTCTCTTTGCTCCAGACTACCTTTGGACATCAGTTTCCTTAAAATAAAGAAGCTGGATAAGATGATTTCTATGGTCTCTTTCACCTCTAAATCCATGGTCATGTATCCCCCAAACCTTCTCTTTTTTCAAGGTCATTCCTTTGAATTTTTCCAAATCATTCATTTACCCATCAACAAACACTTAATAATCAGCCAGTCCTTTATTAAAGTACCTATTTTGTGTTAGGTACTTGCCCGCACGTAATACAAACACAAAACCACAAGGAACCTACATTCCACTGGGGATGGTGGTGGTGGAAATACTATGCCAGGAGGTAAGTAAAATGGAAAATATATGCAAAGTAAATACAAAGTAACATGGAGCAGGGAGAGGGCCCTAAGACCTGGAGGATGGGGAAAGGCCTTGTGGAAGAGGTAGCATGTGATGAAACCTTAAAGGAATCTAGGGATTCGTAAGAGGTGGTGGTGAGGAAGAAGGGAGGGAGAGAGGGAGGATAACTGGGTAAAGAGCCCTACAAAGACCGGTTAGGGACCTGCAAAAGCTTCCTTCTAATCAAGGTGGTTGGTGCACTAGGTAGCTTTGCTCCCTCTTTGGGGATCGGAATGGGTTTGTTTCCCTTCCCAGGCTTCTTGGGACAACTGATTTTCAACTGGGACAGACAAATCAGGGAAAAACGAGTGGCTTCTCCGTGGGCCACCCAGGTGGGCTTTTGGGGTCAGCCAGCTGGTGGGGTTCACTCCCTCTAGACATCACCCTGAAGTTCAACCAACCCATGACACTTTCCCAGTAAGTTACTTATTGCAGGACATGGTTTGGAGGGGCCTGAGAGATGAACTCAACTGCCTGACCCTGGTTTCCAGAAGGTCCTGCTCTGGCGTGGGCATTTATTTATTTTTTTAATGAAGAAACCGTCCTGGAAAAAAGATCCTGCAAAAGCCGGGGACATTCTTCCCAAGCTGGAACAATGTATTTACCCCTTCAACACCCCCATCTCTCCCTCCCCCCTTTAGTTTGATGACCTGCATGCATAACTACTGTCTCCAGCGTAACTTTACCCAGCTTCTGGGGATTCCGGCAGCGGAGGCGAGCAAAAACAAAATAAAACAAAACAAAACAAAACACCGTGCTCCGGCTAGTTTCCTGAGAAAAGCAAAAATGCAGCAACCCCTACTTGCAGATGCGAAATCGACATTGCTCCGCTCTCCCCGGCCAGTAATTAATTATATAAACACATTGATGGGGCATCTGCTCCCTCCCTCTCTCCCGCCTCCATAACTCTGCATTCGAATGCGCACTTCCTGCTGGGATTTGAGCTTTGGCTCCGTTTAATTGATGGCTTCCACACTTCAGTTAACTCTGCGGCCCTTTTCATTGGCTGATTGTGTGTGTACTTCTGCGGGCCCGAGACTTTGTTACCGCCATTGTTATTCACATGAGGGGGACAGAATAGCGGGGCCAAAAGAAAGTCTCCTTCAAATATTTAGTAAACTCTGAAGAGCACTTTTCTTTCTTATTTTGCAAGCTTGGCACATGCCTTCTGTTTCTAAGTGGCCTCTCATTCAAAGGCTCCCCAGCTCCTATTCTTTGTCCCACTAGGTGCCCAGGCTTACAGCCCCTGGCAGCTGCTGGGTTTTCAAAAGGACTATAGACGCCGCTCTGCAGGTGAGCCCTCCTGCCAAAGCAATTTCCAATCAAAGGCTCTTTGAGAGCGTCACTAGGAAGCTGACTCTGTCTGCGGGCCCCTGCTCCCCGAGGGCCCCCATCGCAACGCTCGCCCGCCCGCCCCGCTCGCTCCCCAGCTCGCTCACTCCCTCCGATCGGCCGCCGAGGCCTCCCGCGCGCCCGGTTCAGGGGCAGGACACTGGGCCAATTATCCAAGCGCCGCGGCAGAGCCCGCCTCGGCCCGAGGTGGGGCGCGCCTTCAAAGCGCCCTTTCTGATTTCCAAGCCGCCGGCAAGCTGTAATCTCAATTCATTGCTTCACTTAAGTGTAATTGCTCCCTTTGAAGGCCGAGCGAGCCCCGTAATTGGCTGCGCCCTGGGGGCAGCCGTGCTTAGCTCGGCCGGGCCGCCTCGCAGGCTCCCCCCGAGGTGCGCAGCGCCGAGCGAGGTCCCGAACTGCGCAGCCAGAAGACGCGCCCGGCTGCTCGATTTCATCTTCTTTTCATCCCGCCCTTTTAAACTTTATTAAGACCAGCTTTTGTCTCCGCGGTGTCAACTCAGCGCTGGGAGACGGAGGGGGAGGGGGGAAACTCGGGCAAGGCGGATTTCTTTCTTTCTTTCTTTCCTTCCTTTTTTCCTTTCTTTCCCTCCCCTCTCCCTTCTTCCTTCCTTCCTTTCTTTCTTTTTTCCTCCGGGGCGCACCAGCGTCGGAGCCACATCACACGCCGGGCGCTGGGAGGGTGGTGAGAGGTTACGTCGGAAAGGGCAGCCACTTTTCCTGAAGATCAAAAGGACTGCTCTGGCTGCCGAGGCCTGCCCCGGTGCTGGAATGCGGCGAGGCTGCCCCCTCCCGAGGCGTAATTATAGACCCAGAGAAAACAACTTTGAAACGCCGGGCAGGTTGTTGGGCCGGAGGGACCGTGGACTCGGGGCCTCAGATGTTAAAGGCTTCCCTGACCTCTCGCTCTCGGACTGATTTACTAAGTACTGCCCGCAGGAAGAACCTGTCCGGACAACCTTGGCAGTAGCTGAACCCGCGGGCTTTCTGTCACTGCCAAAAGTGGTTCCGGAGAGTCTTAGGGACAGTGGATTCTGCTGATACCTTTCACTTTTGAAAGTCAGCCAAAGACAGAGGAAGCCTCGCTTTCTCGAGCTAGCCCTAGTCACGATCACCGGCATCAAAGAGAATCAGTTTCCCTCCTCCTCCACTATATATACAACACTAAACCCCGCTCCGAAGGAAGCACTGTGCTCTGCCTCTCCATCACTTAACGACATTAGAGAATCTTTGAATCTGTACCTCCCAAGGGCTCTCAGTAATTATTTGGCGAATTGAAGAGAGTCTGAATGACAGCAATTTTAAGGCCTATCAATCTCTTGGTGGGGTGGTCTCACAGCATACGCTGCCACTGACTGCCTGGATTACGTCGTTATCGGTTGCTATTGTTGGAGGGGTCTAACGGAATGCCGGACAACTAGTTGATTCAGCCAGTTCTGTGAAAAAAAAAAAAAAATGAACAAAACCAAAAAAGAAACAGGCGACATTTTTACAGCACCAAGCGCCAGCTATCTCCTCCCCTCCCAATGAGAATCACAGGGGAAGATCGGTTCGAAACGAACGCCTTGTTGGTGGAGCTGTGATTTGGTCTGACCATTCTAGAAAGCAATGTGTCGTAATTTAAATAAAATAACTAAAATGTTCATAGGAGCAGCTAGGTGGCATAGTGGACAAAGCACTGGGCTTGGAAACAGAAAGACTCATCTTTATGAATTCAAATCGGGCCTCAGACACTAACTGTAGGACCCTGGGTAAGTCTCTTAACCCTGTTCGCCTCAGTTTCTCCTCTGTAAAATGAGCGGGAGAAGAATCAACAACAACAAAAAGTCCATGCCCATGAGACTCTGCTTCCCAGGCACATATCTCAAGGAGGTCATTGGCAAAAAGAAAGGCTCCGTACATTTTAAAATATTGACGATTATACCTTTTCCATCTATGGGTAGTTCAGTGGCTGGAGTACTAGACCTAATCAGGAAGTCCCAAGTTCAAATCCTGCCTCATATACTTAATAGCTAGAGACTGGGTAAGTCACTTAACCTCTTTCAGCCTCAGGTTCCAGATCAGTAAAATGGGCATAAAAATAACACCTTCCTCACCAAGTTGCTGTTAGGCTCAAATGAGATAACACATACAAAGTACTTTGAAAAGTTTAAACACTAAGTAAATACTATTGTTATTCTTCAGACAAGGAAACTAGTCTTTTAAATCTAGGAGCCCAAGATGGGTGCATCAGCACAGTTTAAAGGAATCCCAACTCTAGTGATTTCATGGGTAGATTGGAGGGTTGTCAGAGCTGCCTTCAGTATTCTGTAACAGTGATTGGCTAGCTGCCTTTTGTTGTTTTTCTACCTGTATTTCTGTACTTGGATGTCCAGGGATTTCTGGTTGAAACGTAATTGACACTTACCCTGTATCTTCCATTGTGGTGAGGCAAATACTCAAAAATTTTTGAAAAGTCCATCACTAGTTGCCAGATATGACAAGAATATGCAGTCTCCCTCTGGCAAGATGCAAGCTTTTTAAAGTCAAGGATAGGCTCGTTTTTGTTTTCGTATTTTTTTTTTTTTTAAGCCGCAATCGGGGTTAAATGACTTGCCCAGGGTCACACAGCTAGTAAGTGTCAAATGTCTGAGGCTGGATGTGAACTCAGGTGCTCCTGACTCCAAGGCTGGAGCTTTATCTGCTGTGCCACCTAGTTGCCCTGTTTTTGTATTCTTTGTACGTAACCTCATATCTGGATGTGGTAGAGGGAAGAGAATACGCATTTTTATAGTGTCTGCTGCCCACGTGGTGCTGCGCTAAGTGCTTTACAAATAGCTTCTCATTTGATTGGATTCTCACAACAACTCCATGAGGGTAGGTGCTGTTATTATTCCCATTTTACACTTGAGGAAATTAAGGCAAACAGGGTGAAGTGACTTGCTCAGGGTCACATAGCTAGCAAGTGTCTAAGGCTGGATTTGAACTCAGGTCTTCCCTGACTCCAGATCCAGACCTATATTAACTTCACCACTTGTTGCTGTTCAGTTGTTTCTGACTCTTTGTGACCCCATTTGGGGTCTTCTTGGCAGAGATGCTGGAGAGGCTTGCCATTTTCCTACGATCTTTTAATGTAGAAGCTGCAAGGTCCTATGTAATCCTGACTGTAGTTCCGTGATATTTAAGTTGTTTCTTTCTGACTGCTTGCAGCATTTTCTCTTTGATCTGGTAATTTTGGAATTTGGCTGCTATATTTCTTGGCGTTTTCACTTTGGGATCTCTTTCAGGAGGTGATCGGTGGATTTTTTCTATGGCTATTTTATCCTCTGGTTCTAGGACCTCAGGGCAGTTTTCCTTGATGATTTACTGAAAGATGCTGTCCAGGCTCTTTTTTTCATCATGGTTTTCAGGTAGACTAATAATTTTTAAATTGTCTCTCCTGGATCGATTTTCCAAGTCAGTTGTTTTACCAATGAGGTATTTTACGTTTTTATCTATTTTTTCTTTTTTTTTTTTTTTTGTTTCTGTTTGACTGATTCTTGCTCTCTTGTAGAGTCATTAGCTTCCACTTGCCAAATTCTAATTTTTAACAAATTGTTTTCTTCTATTAGATTTTGCACCTCCTTCACCATTTGGTCAATTGCATTTTTTAGGGACTTGTTTTCTACAATTTTTGTCCTTTCTTTTCCAAGCTATTGACTCTCTCTTGCATACCTCTCATTTCTTTTCCCAATTTTTCTTCTACCTCTCTTATTTGACTTTTAAAATCCTTCTCCGGCTCTTCCAAGAAGGTTTTTTGGGATTCAGACCAGTGCATATTCCCTTTTGAGGTTCCAGATGTGGGTGTGTTGACAATGTTGTCTTCTTAAGAATTTTTGCCTTGATCTTCACTATTCCCTTAATAAGAATCTGTAGTACATTTCTTTTTGCTCTTGGTGTTTGCTTATTTCCTGGCCTTTAAAAAGATTGAGCTCTCCTGCTGGGAAGCAGGGGGCACTGACCCAAGCTTCTTGTGTTGGGAGCCGGGGGCCTGGTCACTGGCTTTGTGTTCTTAGGCCTCTGATGCTGGCAGTTGGAGGCTTAGGGTTCTGGCAGCTTACCTGGTGTTGGGCTGGAATCAGCAACACTGGGACTCTGGGGGAGGATTGGGTAGTCTGACCTCTGGAGGTTATCCACTCACCTGGGACCTTTCCTTCCTTTCACTTTCTTCAGCTGCTTTCAGATGGAAATTTCGTTGCTGTGGGATGTTTCTCTGCCTGGGGGGGGAACCCTTGGAGCACTTCCCAGTTTTGCTGAGGCACCGGGAGACTTAGTTGCTGTAGAATGCTGAGGCATGTGGTGGGACCACCATTTTCTTCTCCAGCTCATTTTACAGATGAGGAAACAGAGGTAAATAGGGTGAAATGACTTGCCCAGGGTCACACAGCTAGTAAGTGTCTGAAACTGGATTTGAACTTAGACTGGTCTTCCTGACTCCAGACCTGGCACTCTATTTATCTAGTTACCCTGATTAGAAGGCACTTAGTAAGCCACTTGATTGATTGATGAAGCTGGACAATAAGAATATATATATATATATGTATTTATTTTTTTTTTTTTTTTTCCCCCCCCCCCCCCCCCATTGAATTGTTTTGTTGTTCGGGATGGAGCCACAGACTCCTAGAATTCTAAGGAAGAGAATGGAGCCTGGGAAGAACATCTTGGTTACCACCCTACCCCAAATCTCAAATTATTTAATTACTTAGGTCATAAGTGGGTACAGAATATAATTGAGAGGCAGGCTGATGTAAAGGATAGAACACTGGATTTATTGGAGTCAAGAAGACCTGACTTCCAAATCCCACTTTTTATACTTCCTAGCTCTGTAACTCTTTACAATTTACTGAACTTTTCTGGTTCTCAGACTCCTCTTCTGTAAGATGACAGATTGCAATCAGTGATCTCTAAAGTACCTTCTAGGTGTAAATATATGATTTCTGTGCTACAAAGGCAGCATAGTATAATATCAAGAATCTAGGAAACCAGAGTTTAGAGTCAGGTGACCTGACCTGATCGACTCTGAGCAAGTCAGTGAACTTTTCTGGGCTTCAATTTTGTCATCCCTAAAATAAAGGGGCTATACTCAATGGTCTGCAGATTCTAGAGATGACTTTGCCACCAGTGAGAAAGACAGCCATTGAGGAATGAGATTTATTCCCACTAAATAGCGTGTCTTCTCAGAGATCCCACTTTACTGCACTGTGCCCCCTGTTCCATTGACCCTGCGGATGTATTATTGGAAAGAGTATAAATCAAATTCTTATAAACAGAATTACATTTGTAAATGTGCCAGGGCAGCTCTGTCTCTTAGGGCAGAGAATTATTTCTGAAAAAAAAAAAAAGATTCCTCCTTTTTAATGTAAATAATCATTCCACAATTATGTATTTACGAACTAGGTCTTTTCATAGCTTGGCTTTTCCTAAAGTGGGGACACATCTGTATCCTAATTCTTCAGGGGTTAGAAGAGAGGGGCCCTTCTCATTTTAACCAGCTTCCCAGGATTGGCCAGTGAGCGTTGGTAAAGGCCTTGGAGCTCTTGGCATTCTTCTGGCCCTGGTGGTCAGGGCAGAATGATTACATCTCAGAAATTCCATTTCTTGACAGGAAGTTTGTGACGTATGTGAAGTGGCCACTTTTCAAAAGTTTATTAACTTGGCTCTGTTCTCTTTTGCCCATAAAACAAAATTAAGCAATATCATGGGATCATAGGTTTAAAGTGTAATCAAAGTTTGAGGATAGATTTATTATTTTTTTTCCCCAAAGCTTCTAGAAGCTAGTCTTGCCTTCCTATTTATCTTTTCCCAATCTTTTCTTCAAGCCCTTGGTGCCTTCTTTGGCACCAAATGGGTCCAAGAAGGGGAGAGGGGAGAGAGAGAGAGAGAGGGAGAGAGAGAGAGAGACAGAGAGAGAAAATAGGTTGGGGTAGGGAGGGCTGGCCAAGGGAGATTCTCCACAACAACTGAGTCTTTCCTGTTCTCTATAGCACTGTTAGCATTGTTGGTTACCCTAAGGGCTTAGAAAACAGAGGCTTGAATAATTCCAATCTGAAACAGAAGTTTAATAAAAGGAGGGTGGGATGGGCGGTTGACCCAGGCCCAAGACTACGTTGGCAGAGACCTGCAACTTTTCCACTCCCAGTGGACTGAAGAATTCCACTGATAAATTAAAGTAAAACTAGAGCATTTCAGTGCCAGAGATATTAGCCTGGCAGTCGGGAGACCAGCTTTCTAGCCCCAGCTCTTCACTAATTTGCTATATGACCTTGGGCAAATGAACTAATTTCTCTGAACTTCAGTTTAGGGATTGGAATGAATGAATGGAAAAAGCATTTATTAAATTGTGCTAAGCAGTGAGGATACAGATAGAAAAATAGCAGTCTCTGCTCTCAAAGAGCTCACATTTTATTTTATTTTATTTTATTTTATTTTATTTTATTTCAGTCTTTGTGACGCAGTTGGGGTTAAGTGACTTGCCCAGGGTCACACAGAAAGAGCTCGCATTTTAGTGGGGAGACAACACATAGAAGAGTGAGATGAAAAGGTCCCATAGTCCTTAGGGTGCAATGGCACCTTCTTTAATGCCATTTCAGTTGATAAAACATATCTGTTTTTGATGTTGAACCATTTGACAGTGCCAGGGGCTTTTGTGGTAAGAATAAATATAATAACTACCAGTTATATAGAGTTTTAAGGTTTGAAAAGTGCTTTATTTATGTAAACTCATTTGATCCTCACAACCCTGGGAGGTAGGTGCTATTGTATCCCCTTTTACAAATGAGGAAACTGAGACACATAGAGATTAAGTGACTTGCCCAGGGTCACATAGTTAGCAAATGTCTGAGGCAGGATTCTAACTCAGTTCTTTCTGACTCCAGGTCCTGTGCTCTAATCACTGCTATGACCCCTTTCAGCTCTGACAATCTAAGAATCCAAGTGGTACTTCTACTATTATTTTTTAAACTTTAATTTAGTTTATTTTTTGTTACATTTTAAATTCCAAGCTGTATTCCTCCCTCCCTTTCTACTCATGCTAGAGAAGGCCACTACTTGACACACACACATATGTATATGTATATGCATGTATGTGTATATGTATATGTATGTGCATGTGTATATGTATGTGTATGTGTATGTGTATGTGTATGTGTATATGTATGTGTATGTGTATGTGTTATGTGTATGTGTATGTGTGTGAATATACACACACACACCATACTACATATACATCTATTTATCAATTCATCCTCTGGAGGTGGATAGCATCTTCCGTTATAGGTCCTTTGTAGTTGATTTGAATATTTATAACACTCAGAATAGCTTAGTCACTCACTGTTATTCTTCAAACAATATTGCTATTACTGTATACAATGTTCTCTTGGTTCTGCTCATTTCACTCATTATTTCAAGCAAATTTTTCTATGGTTTTTGAAGATCATTGAGTTTATTATTTCTTATAGCACAATAGTATTCTTTTACATTCATATACCACAACTTGTCCAGCCATTCCACAATTGATGGGCATCCCCTCAATTTTCAATTCTTTGCTACCACAAGAGAGCTGCTAGAAATATTTGAGAATATCAAAGTTCTTTTCCCTTTTCCCTGATCACCTTGGGAAACAGACCTAAAAGTGGTATTGCTGAGTCAAAGAGTATACACAATTTTGTGACTTTTTGGACATAATTCCAGATTGCTCTCCAAAATGGTTGGATCAGTTCACAGTTCCACCAATAGTGTATTAAGTACCATGTCTTCAAATAATTTTACCATATCCTTGGTCCGGAGCATTTGGTGAAGATCTGATTAGTGTAGCTCCCCTATCTAAGTGATATAATTCCATGGCTGTAGAAAATAGAATCTCAGATTTGGGAAGGACCTCAGAAATAATCTAATCCAAAATATGCCTACCCAGGAATTCTTTCTATGATATTCCTGACAAGTGGTTATCCAGTTTCAGGTTGAAGTCTTCCTTTGATGGAAAATTCATGACCCACTCAAGGCAGCTCATTCTAACTTTAAAAAGCTCTAATTGTTATGTAAAAGCTATATCTGTGCATCGATTCCATATTCCCATAAAGCATGGATCTGAGAAAGCCTCGTTCATTGAAAAAACATTATCTTTGTATCACATCTCCCAGAAACCTGCATGTGGGGTCTGCACTGTGGTGCTATTATTGAGCCTGGGTTTTTTTTTTTTTTTTTAAATAATTCAATAGAAATTTCATTAGGGACTTTCTATCCTTAGGAACTAAATAAACTTTCTTGCCACAGTTTCCCTATCTGTAAAGTGAAGACAAGAATCTTTGACCACATGTTTTTAAAAGGATAGCAAAATAATTGGTTTTTGTATCATGTATATATTAAAGCATTAATTTTCCTCATTATTTTTTTATTAATTAATTAATTTTTAGTTTTCAACATTCACTTCCATAAGCTTTGAGTTTTAAATTTTCTCCCCCTCCCTCCCTGCCTTCCTCCCCAAGATGGTGTGCAATCTGATAGAGGCTCTACATATACATTCCTATTAAACATATTTTCACATTGGTCACGTTGTAAAGAAGAATTAGAACCAATAGGAGGAACCATAGGAAAGAAGAAACAAAACAAAACAAAAGAGAAAAAAAAGAGCGAATAGCATGCTTCCATCTGCATTCAAACTCCATAATTCTTTCGCTGGATGAGGATAGCATTTTCCATCTTTTGGAGATGTCTTAGTTCCTTTCATTGCTGAGAAGGGCTAACTCTCTCAATGTTAGTCATCGCACAATGTGGCTGTTACTGTGTACAACGTTCTCCTGCTTCTGCTCACTTCACTCAGCATCAGTCCATACAAGTCTTTCCAGGTTTTTTTGAAGTCCACTTTGAGCCTGGATTCTGACTGAGTGACATATGACTAATGTGTATATTTTTTGGGTAGATTTTTAAAAATTTATTTTAAACAAATGAAAAATGAGAAAAGAAAAAAAAAACATTGCCATACACACAGCAGACTATAAGAGAAGACTGAATATAAAACAATAAATTTCCATTTCAAGAAAACCTATATAATAAATATTACACATTGTTTTCAAAGTTGCCTAACTTTTCTTGCTTCCTTGTAGATTTTCTTTTGTTCTCTGCTGTACACTTTTTACTTTATTTTTTTTCACCTCCTTCCCTCCCACCAAAGAAGGCTACAATTAAGTGTGGATACACACATATACATAGTTATCTACAAACACACACATAAATACACTCATATACATATATGTAAGACTGTACTATGCTTATTTCCTCCTGTCATCTGTTTCTGTGAAGGAGGATAGCATCTTCTTTCACAGGTCCAAGTATTTCCATATTTTTCTTAATCAATCAGCTCATCATTTCCTATAGCACGGCAATATTCCAACCCAATCCCATCCTATCTGATTTCCCCCAATTTTCTATATTCCTTCTATTCTTGGCTACATAGGTTTTATTTATACAAGAAAATTTTAATTTAAAATAATTGAAATTATACATTTTACACTTCAACAATGCTCTCACCTTATAATATAGTTTAAGGTCTGACACTGCTGAATCTACTTCCTTTACATCTTTTCCCCATGGTTTCTTTGAAGTTCCTGACCTTTTGTTCTTCTAAATGAGCTTTGTTATTATTTTTTCTAACTCAATAAGATAATTTTTTTTTTTAGTAATTCAATTGGGATGACATTGGATAAATAGATTAGTTAGGTAAAATTGTAATTTAAAAAATTATATTGGCTTTACCTACTCACGAACAATAAATATTACTTCGATTATTTATATCTGAGTTTATTTGTATAAAAAGTGTTTTATGTTTATGTTCTTTTAGTTCCTGTGTCTGTTTTGGCAGGTATATGCTCGGGTACTTTATATTGTGTAGTTATTTTAAATGGTCTAAAACAATATTGAATAGTATTGCTGACACACAGTGTAGTTTCTCTGTTTTTTTGTTTTTTGATTAAACCTATTTTAACTTTAACTTTGAGATCATGATTACTACCCCCGCTTTTTATTAAACATATTAAATTCTACACCTACCCTTTATTTTATCTTTGTATGTATCTCTCATTTTTATGTTTCCTTAAAGCAACATATTGTTGAATTCAACTTTTTAATCTGCTATCCATTTCCATTTCATGGATAAATTCATCCCATTCACATTGTGAGCTACAATTACTTGTGTATTTTCCTCCTTCCTATTTTCCC
This sequence comes from Vombatus ursinus, assembly GCF_900497805.2. Classification (NCBI taxonomy): domain Eukaryota; kingdom Metazoa; phylum Chordata; class Mammalia; order Diprotodontia; family Vombatidae; genus Vombatus; species Vombatus ursinus. The sequence continues at coordinate 673,125 of NW_020954907.1, read as the reverse complement.
TCACTATTCTTCTCACCCTATTTACCCTATTCTCACCCCTATGCTTTACTTCTACCTGCTACCTTGCCCTTCTATTCCTTAACCTACCCACCCTTCCAAGAGTCCCTCCCTTATCCTCTCCCCCACCCTATCCTTTTGCCCTCTTATTTCTTTTGAATTCAGAAGACTTACACATACATATATACATGCATGTGTGTGTGTGTGTTGTTCCTTCTTTAACCCATTTCTGATGAGTGTAAGGTATCAGCACTGTCCACCCTCCCTCCTACTAGCTTCTTCTGTATCAGTTTTTCTTTTTATGCCTCATTTGTATGAGTTGATTACTCCTTTTAATCTCTCCCTGCACAGTTTTGTTTTTTTAGAATCATCCCATCACACTCAGCTCAGCCCAAGACTACCCAGATGATACTGCTAATATTTTCACATATAGGAAGTAAACAATTTGACCTTATTGAGTGTCTTATAATTGGTCTTTAATGTTCACCTTATATTTCTCCTGGAATTGTGTACGTTTTTAAAAGACTGCAGGAATCTCATGAGGTAGGCTGGGAAAGATGAAGAAAAATGTCAGTTATGTCTTGACAATGGCAGGACTAACATGGTTGCCTTAAGAGACTGCAGCTGTGTTCTGAGAGAAGTCAACAGGGATTTCTCTAATGTTCTTGGGTTGCTATGCTGAGAAGCCAGCCCTCTACTACCACTGTGGTAAGTTTCCCCTGTATTTTCTGAGAGTGTACTGATGTGTCTGTACTATGTTGTGGAGACAGAAGGGTTAATTGGGAGTCAGCTAGAACTTCTGGGAAACATATTAGGAGTGATGGATATTTGAACATGAGTGTAGAGAATATTTAACATCTGACTCAATTCTTTTTTTTTTTTTATCAGCTTTATTCAAAGCCTTTTGCTTTGCATTTGACTTAGTCTGGTAGTATAAAGAGATATATCAGTGGGGGCTCAGAGCTTTAACTTTTAAGAAATGATTACTTGAATAGTACTATGAACCTGTGTAAAGCTGGGAGGTTGATGACATAGAGGAGTTCCTGAGCTAGAGTTAGGGAAATTTTCCTTGTCTAAACCTAAGCTGCTATCTCTCTTAGATTTAGGCAGTTTTATTTGTGGAAAGGTCAGACCATGGAAAATTCTGAGAGCTCTTAAGAAAAATCAGTCCTCTGAGAAAAGTCCTTGCTGAAGGTAAAGATGGCTCAAGTGGCTTTCCAAGGACTAATTTTACATATGATTCTTATGAGAATGTTGAGGTTGATAGCTGGAAACCAACCCTTCAGTTGTTCTGGGTACCGCATTTTAGGAATCCATTCTTCTGTGTTCTTCCTAAAGGGGGTAACCAGAACAACTGAATGGGGTGCTCCACATGTAGGGGGCAAGGAAGTTGTTCTATCACCTTCCTCATTCCAGACAGTGTGACTCATGATATGTTCATTGCAGCCTAGGATTGCCTTACCTTTCGTCTTTTAGCTGTCATGTCACACCATTAACTCACACTGAATTCATAGCCAATTAAAACAACCAGGTTTCTTTCATATTGACTGTTGTCTAGCTACATCTCCCCTTTTCTGTTCAGTCAATTTTCGGAACCCAGATGTAGGACTTGGCACATCCCAGTTCAATGTCATCTTCTTGAATTCAGCCCATGGCTTGTGGTCATTATGGGTGCTGACTATTAGCTCGTACATCAAGGCACCCTCTAGGCTACTGTTGCACTACTTTTGGGAAAACATTTTCATTTGAAGTTCTATTTGCTTGTGCTACCTAGGCATCTTCCCTCTTAACTGCCCTGGATCCTTCTTTCCCCATCTCTGCACCCTTTGTTTTTTTTTTACCTTATCACTCAATCTCTTCCCATACCGTACTCATTTTCAATTGTGAAAGAGGCATGGGTGGTGTTTAAAAGTTTTTTGTGCTGAACTTTGAGCTCTTTAGAGGAAAAGTGATCAGAAGATCATAGATTGAGAGCTGGAAGAGATCTTAGAGGCCATTTACTCCAACCCTCTAATTTTACAGATGAGGCCCTTAGAGGTCACATAGCTAGAAACAGTCAAATCAGGATTTGAACCCAAGTCTTCTATCTTGAAAGTCAAGGCTGTTTCCACTGTTCCACTCTGACATTCTATTTTATTTCAAGGTAGACCTATGATTTAATTAATATAGGGAATTCCCAATGAGTACCTGCCTTCTACCAATGCACATGGATACCTACTCTGAGTTATTTCACAATGTTAACTGTTGTTTTGTGGCTGTTCTTTCCATTTACATTGTTGTAGTCACTGGGGCGGGTAGGTGGCATTGTGGATAATGTTCAGCCTGTAACCAGGAAGACTTGAATTCAAATGTGCTCTGAGACACTTATTAGCTCTGTGACCCTGGGCAAGTCACTTCATCTCTGTTTTCCTTAAGTTCACAAACTCTTTGTCACCTCCAAGTGCCTGAGCATCTGATGGTGAGCCTCTTAGCTAGGCATGATCCTTTGCTAATAGACAGAGTTTTTTAATCTACAAAATGGGGATAATAATAGCCCTTCCTACCTCCCAGTGTTGTTGTGAGGAGCAAAGGAGACAGTAATTGTAAAGTGCTTAGCACAGTGCCTGGCATATAGTAAAAGCTATATAAATGTTAGCTATTTATGGCATATATTATTTTCTTGGCTCTGTTGACTTCACTCTGTATTAGTTCATGTAATTCCTTCTATGCTTTTCTGTACTCATCATTTTATATTATTCCATTACCACAATTTGTCATTGTGTAAAGGCGTGTGGTATTATATACAATACCATGTACCACAATTTGTTTAGCCATCTCTCAATCGATGGCCATCCACTATGTTTCCAGTTCTTTGTTAGCACAAAAAGTGCTGCTATATATATTTTGGTGTCTATGTGGGGGCTTTCTTATCAATGGCCTCCCTGTGGTATAAGCCTATTAGTAGATTTTCTGGGTCAAAGGGTATGGACATTTTAGTAGATAATTAGATAATCTGATAAATTTATTGTATTAATGTGTTAATAGTAAAAGGCTAAAGGAGGACTTCTGGGACTCCTTCCCATGACTAGGCCGCATATTGCAATATAATAGAGATAATAAGCTACTATCATATAGTTTTTCTATCTTATTGTTTCAACTTGCATAATTTAAAGAAGTACAGAGCAGCATTTTGATTAGTTACTATAAGGTGATTTTTTTTTTGGCCATGGCAGTAAATTAAATAAAAACATTAAAAGTATAAACTAGTACAGAAGAAGTTGGTACCAAACCTTTCTGGCTTTAATTGAAAAAATGTTATGTAAAACATATTGCTTCAAGACGTGAAAATCTAAAAACTTTACTAAAATATCCCTTCCTCTCCACTGAAATTGTTAGAATCCCTGGTGTAGAGGAAAGAACATTGGAGTCAAGACATCTGGGGTCAGGAACTTGAGAGGAAACAGAGCCAAAGGTTCCCTTTCCATTGCCTGGCATGGGAGGGTGGGCCTATAAAAGAAGCAATTCAATTCAAGCAATTGAACAAATATTTATTGAGGCCCTTCTGTTGAGGGCTATCAGGATTACAAAGACAAAAACATGATAGTATTTGACTTCACTGGTTGTATTTTGGGGATGGGGGTTAGCATTTAGAAGCTTCAGGAAGTAGCCTTAGGACTGTTGGCTTTTTGAGAGACTGGTTTGGTAGCCTTGAACAAAGCAGCATGGGAGGAGATCCAGCGGTTTGGGGCAAAGTGTGTTCTGGACCCAAATTTTGTTAGGATTAGATAACAAGAGAGTAATTGGAGGTAAGTGTGAACATACAGGACTTGGGCATGACCTCATTTAATTTTGGAGTTGGCATGAGAGCAGAAAGGAGAGACTCATGTGAGGGCAGTGGAGATTAATTCGACTTGATAGGTAAGGGTCTGCTCTGATTCCTCATCATGAAATGGTCTTGGCCTTGGGTTCTCAAAAGTCACGCCAGTGGATCTCCATCTCTGGTTAGACTTTGAATACAGGCCCAGTTGGGGTCAGTGAGGTGGTGTAGTGGATAGAGCACTGGGCCTGGAGTCAGGAAGATTTGAGTTCAAATTTGGCCTCATATACTCACTAGCTATGTGACCCTGGGCAAGTCCCTTAACCCTGTTTGCCTCAATTTCCTCATATGTAAAATGAGCTGGAGAAGGAAATGGCAAACCACTCAAGTATCTTTGTCAAGAAAATTCAAAATGAGGTCACAAAGAGTCAGCTATGACCGAACAACAGCAAAGTAGATCGTATGTCTATTAGCAGAAGATCATGCCTCGCTAAGAGGCTCACCATCAGATGCTCGGGCACTTGGAGGTGACAAAGATTCTGTGAACTTAAGATTGTGATCTGTATTTGGTGATGTAACACCAACATTACTGAAATCACAGCTCTCTTGAAGTGAAAACATAAATGAAATAAAATGGAAGTAATGATGAATGTACTGCCTATCTCACAAGAGATAGCATTTGCTAAACCATAAATGTGAGCTATTGTTGTTATCATTAGATGCAACTTGTTGGTGCAGAGGACAGAGTGCTGGACTTAGCACCAGGAAGATGAATTCAAATCCTTCTCTGGAACTTAGCTGGGTGGCCCTGGTCACTCATTGGTCTGTTTTTTTTTTTTTTTAACACCAAACTCCAACCTAACAACATTTTTAGAGCAGCATATTTTTATAGTCTGGAGCAGAACTATATACAGGTCTAACCACCATGTGGTACTATAATAAAAATGAACCTCCTTTTGTACAACTATATGGATAATAAATATGGTACCTTGTGACTAGTTTATCTGCAAAATGACTACTGGGGTACAGCCCTGGAATACAGTAAATATGACTGACTTGAAAGCATTGAACTTAGAAGCCTTGTATGCTTTTTAAAATTAAGGATATATTTTGTTTTTACATCCCCTTCATTTTCAAATATATCCCTGCCCCCCTTTTCCTATCCAGAGAGCCATCCTTTGAAAACAAAATAAAAGAGAAAGGAGGAAATAAGTTATTCAGCAAAATTAACCATCATGTTAACTAAGTCTTATGGTATAGTTGACATTCCATACTCATATCCCTCTCTTCAGGGAAGGGAGGGAGGTGTATCTTCTGTCCTCTCCTTTGAGGCTAAGCTTTGGCCTTATTAACAATTGACCAATTGAGTGTATGCCTCTTAAATCAGAGCAGTAACCTCCCTGGGATGTCATATTCAAGGTCTTATAGATAGCACCTGAGTCAGAAACCAAAGTCAAGGATTTGAACTCCAATACCAGTATCAGATCCCTTATATCACCATTTAATTATTGAAAAGCCATCTGTAGGACTTCTCCCTAGCTACAAAGACCCCAAAAGGGCACGGCAATATTTCCACTGGGTCCTGCTAAACTGTTATGGGGGTAGGAACAACAGAAACAGGCTAAGTGTTTTGGAGGCCTACAGAATAAACTCTCAGAAGCACCAGTTCCCTCTACAATACTCCCAACAAATAAGCATCTAGCCTTTGTTTTTAGATCTCCAGGGATGGGATGCTCACTCCTACAAGGCAGCTCATTCTATTTTTTTTTTTGGACAGCTCTAATTGTCCAATTTCCCCATTTCCCCCTCTTTCATTGAGCCCAAATATGTGTTTTTATTTATTTATTATTTTATTCACTCCCCTGGCCCTTCTACTTTCTGGGGCTAAATAGAATAACCCAATGAAAGCTTTTCCATGTGACATCCCTTCCGACTGGAAAATAGCTATCTTATCTCATAATACTTCTCTTCTCTTTGGTAAATATTCCCTAATTTCCTCAACTATTATTTGTGTGACAGTTTTTCAAGTCTCTTACCATCCTGGTCAGCTTTCTCTCGATGTGTGCTAGTTTGTCAATACTGAACACAGTGCTCTATCTGTGGCCTAAAGAGGACAGAATACAGTGGGCAGAGTACAGAGTACCTCACTTGTTAATAATACAGCTGAAAACAGCTTGTCCCTTCCATTTTGTTGAAATTAAATTTTATGTTTTTCAATCAGCAAAAATCTGCCTTCTCTTCCTCCCTTCCGCCTCCCCAGTTGAGAAAGAAAAAAAAAAACCCATAATGCAAACATGTGTGGTTTATATCCTTTCTTTCTAAGCAAGTTTGAACACTGAATTTTTCTGGTGAGTTATGAATTGTTTTTGATGTTTAGGGGATTTTAATGAAGTAGGGAAGAGATATGAAGGAGAAAGGGTTTGGTGTTTAAAGCTCTTTATAATGTGTCTCCTTCTTATTTTCCCAGTTTATTTACACGATTGCTTTCCGTGTACTCTTTGGTCTGGCTGTACCCATCTACTTGTTCCGCACACATGAAGCTTCATTTCTTGTCTCTCTGCCTCTTGGGATCTTTTGGCTTCCTTTAAGACTTGACTTAAGCTCCACCATCTGCATGAGACCTTTCCCAGTTTCCCCAGCTCTTAGTTCCTTATTCTCTAAGGTTATATTGTATCTGTTTTGTCTTCAAGGCACTTAATTATTTACCTGTATCATCGTCATTATAATGTAAGTTCCTTGAGGGCAGGGATTGTTTTCATTTTTTCTTTGTTTGTATACTTAGCATCCTACCTAGCACAAAGTGAGCTTTTAATAAATGTTTGTTATGTGAATTGAAATGGTAACACTATGGTTGTCCACATTAAAATGGTAACAATATTATTAACACAGCTAGAATTTACAGAGAGAGGATGAGAAGAGAAAGTATGGAATAGGAGAAGTAACATTGGACTAGGAATCAGGAGACTTGAATTCTACCTTTGTTCTACCATTAGCTAGAGGTATGACTTTGGGTAGGTCATGGAGCCTCCCTGTATCTCAGTTTCCTCATCTGTAAAACGAAGGGTTTAGACAAATTCATCCCGAAAGGCCTCATTTCATTCCAACATTCTTTGATCTAAGATTCCTTTCATCTCTAACATTCAATGATTCTATGGATTAGAAATGCCTCAGGTTATCCCTCACCTCTTTTCCTCTAGAAGATTGGCCATAGGGGTGACAGATTGAGAAATATGTCCACATCTCAGTAAGCAAAACATTTTTTCCAATGCATTATGGCAGGTTAACCAGTCTAGATTGTTTCATCGTTCTATGAAAGCTCTTTGGAAAAATAGTTAAAAGGTGATCTACGAAGGAGGCTATTATTTTATTGCTGCAACTTACCCACTGGGCTACTAGACTTATTTGCATCTGTTGACTGCGAGTTTCCACATAGCATAACAGGGTAACTCTTTTGATGCATGTAATAGTTTATAAATAGCTCTTTAGGCTTTTCAAAGTAGTTTTCTCACAACACTGTGACACAGTGAGTATGGATATTGTTATATTCGTTTTACAGATGAGGAAACCTATCGAGAGAAGCTAAATGATCACCGAGGGTCATACAGCTAGTAAGTGTCACAGCAGGCATTTGAATCCAGCTTTCTCCTCATGCCAATGTTAGCATTCTTTCCAGGATACCAAGCTACTTCTGGTAGCAGTTCTTGGGATGCACTGGGGAAAGGGAGAGAAAGGAGATCACTGATTAGAGCAGGCTTCATTGGGACTTACAAATTGTTCTGTTTCCTATTATCAATTATTTTTAGTCCTCATAATGTATAATAGCCATGCTAGGAGGCCATTGGCTACATGCCTATAATCACTAGATTATAGATTGTTAAGAAAGCCTGAGGGGTCATCTAGTCCATGCCCTTACCTTCAGGTGACACCATGCCTCAATCATCTCAGGCATGATAATTTGTCCTTTCAAGACCTCCAGAGAAGGGAATTTCACAACTTCTTTGGTTCATCCATTCCAGTGATGGACAACCCTCAGGGACCCTAGGGTTAATTACATAGTACATTTTTTCTCCTCTTAGTGGTAATCTCCCGGTGGTAAAGTCTATGGACAACAACTGTGTGACCTCAGGAGTACAGCTTAAGGAGAGCCTAAGACATTGTCATGCTGTCATTCCTTAGCATTTAATTATTGATAAATATTTAATGTAACCAATCAGTAAATCAATAAGCATTTATTAAGTGCCTACTGCATGCCAGATACTGAGCTGGGGATCCAAATACAAAGAAGGAAGACTTCTCAAGGAAGACTTTATGGATGCAATGTTTGACAAATGGGACCAGTAGCACAGATTGGGGTAGCTCTTCTCTAACAAACACTAACTGAGGATTCTGGGTGCTGTGAGGAATACAAAGATAAATAACACACTTTTTCTACCCTGAAGCAGTATGTAATCTAGGGTAGGGAAGATGGCATGTCTATAAATAAAATAGATGATAATTACAGTGGGGAGGCATGAAGGACAGAGAGATCACTTCCTATTGGTAGGATTCCATTTTTTTTTTTTTTTTGGTCTGGGCCTGGAATTTCACTGAGCAAAAGTCCTGGGGAATTACTGGTAAGATAACTCCCTCTACCAATTTGGAGTATGTTTAATTACCTTGAGGCTTTTTAATAATCAGATAGTTGCCTAGGACACTGATAATTTAAGTGATTTGCTCACAAAGCCAGTGTATGTCAGAGGGGGAATTTGAATTCAGGACTTCCTTATTCTGAGGCCAGTGTCCTATCCACTGTCACCTCTTGCTGGTGGGGTTGGGGAAAATTTTATGCAGAAACTGCCATTTGAACTGGATCTTAAGATAGGAGGTGGTGGAAAGGAAGGCATTCCAGTTATAGGGAGTGGCCTAAGTAGGGGAATGTTCCTGTTAGCCTTTGTTAGTTATAATTGTATGCTGTGTACTAACCAGCTCAGGACTTTCAGAGTCTTGGGAAATCGTGAGGATTTTTGACGGCAATTTGCCCCCATATCTCATTTCTGCACCCACCCAGTTAGAAAACTGGAAACTTCTGGCACTGAATGGGTCATTTGCCTACCACATTAACAGACCCAGGCAAGGATTAGCATTGCAACAGTGAAATATTTAATCAAACCAGAAATAAATATTAAACCCCCCAAACAATACCAGCACATAGATACCAAATGAGTGCAAGCTTATCTTTCTTCTCCCCTTGGTAGTTTGGGAAACAAAAGCTTTTTAGAGACTCATGACTCTGACAGAAAAGGTGTGGGAAATGTGCCTCAGCAGCATGAATATATTTTTATATGGGTTTTAGGGCTGGATGAACTTAGTGAAAGGTTGGGCCTAGAGGCATCCAGGTGGCACAGTGGATCCATAGCAGGGTCTGATGTTAGGAAGACCTGAGTTCAAATTAGGTCTCAGATTCTTGCTAGCTGGGTATTGCTGGGTAAATTGCTTAACCTCTGTCCGCCTCAGTTTTCTCAACTGTAAAATGGGGGAGATAATAGCACTTACCCTCCTGGATTGTTGTGAGAATCAAATGAGATAATATTTGCAAATTGCTTAGAGCAGGGCCTGGCACATAGTAGGTGCTTGTTTCCTTCTTTCCGCTGCCTAGGAGATCAGCTGTTTCTTGTTCCCTGATGTTTCCATGCAGTTCACTGGTTAGCTCACGTGGGGCACTATTGGTCATTCCTGAATGTAACCTTTCTCAAAGGCAGAATATCTAAGTGCCTTGTAACACTTCAGTCAGGACTCATCATGGAGAGTCTGTCAGCAAAAACTCCTGACATGGCTGATACTTTCCTTCAGTCTCCACTTTTTTGCACGATCGGGAAACTGGCCAAACTTTCACTTATCTTCCGTCTTCCCACCGACCCCCCTCATTCTCTCCATTAATCAACAGTGAGGAAATGAGTCTACGGCGTGGCTTTTTGGAATTTCAGAATTCAGCACACTTGAGCAAATTCTCCCTTTGCATTGAGTTTTAGACCCTTCCCATGCCTTCAGTCACTGGCGTGGTAAAGCAGCTAGATCTCAGGCTTCTGCAGTTGCTGCTTTATGGGCTGCCTCAGTAAGACAGGGTCAAAGGCAAGTTATTGTATTTGAAAAATGGTTAAAAACAACCCCAGCCTAACTGCTCTCTATTTATGTGACCTATAAAGAGGCTATAGAAAACTGACCCTGATTACAGCACATTACCCAAGGTGGTTTCGGCAGACATGTAATTATTTGTGCCAAGGAGCCAGACTGCGTTATAGCCATTGCCCAAAGAGGATTCATTACAGCCCTTAATTATTTCCAATGATCATAGTTAAATAAACAGATCTTACCCTGTGCAAATGACCTGATAGAGTCATTTAGCTGAATAAAGTTTGCAGTCTGGGAGGAGCTCTGAGGCACCATCCTCCCTAAAGTCTTGCTGCCCTGATCTGTGGGCTATGGAGGGAAGGAAAAGTACTTCAGAAATAAGTCCTCTTCCATGGATCTCGTAGGGAAGACTCAAGGAAAAAGAGAGGGGGCCAGCTTAGGGCTGCTGAGGGACAAGGACACAGAGAAGAGAGTGGAGGTGGTGTGAGACTAGCCATCCCCATGAGAAATGCATCTAAATGCACAGGAGAAAGTCCTTCCAGCATAATATTCCACACTGTTTCCCAAACAAGAGTTTACATCAGTAGTTAGCAACTGTGGAATGTGCCTATGGGGTACATTCGGCACAGCCAATGTTTCCAACTAGCTTGCAAGAAAAGAAAGAAAGGAAGGAAGAAAAGAAGGAAGGAAAGAAGAAAGAAAGAAAAGAAGAAAGAAGGAAAGAAAGAAAGAAGGAAAGAAAGAAAGAAAGAAAGAAAGAAAGAAAGAAAGAAAGAAAGAAAGAAGGAAAGAAAGAAAGAAAGAAAGGAGATGGAAAAATTTGTAACTGGTCAGGGGACTGGGCATCCTTGGATTTGCCTAAGGCTTCTCTCATCATAATTACTCACTTAGATAATGTTTTATTTAAGGTTGACAAACAGTGTGGGATACCTGTTGCAAATATCACTACTCCTATTTTGCAGATAAGGAAACTGAGGCTTAGGGAAGTTGAATGATTTGCTCAAGGTCATACAATTCCTTAGTTAGGATAGAAAAAGAATATTGGGCTTGAAGTATGAAAACTTGGATTCAAATCCTGCCTTGGACACTTTTTAGTGAGCAAGTTACTATCTTTACTGAGCCTTGGTGTCCTCATCTGTATAATGTGGGCAATAACAGTGGTGACATCAATCGCACAGGGCTGTTGCAAGGCTCAGACGAAGTCATATTTGCAAATTTCAAAGTCTCATGCCTAGAATGCTCTCCCTCCTTTCTGCTTCTTAGAGTCCCTGGCTTTTTTCCAGTCTCAACTAAAGTCTGATCTTCTGCAAGAGTCCCATCCCAATCCTCCTTAATCTTAGTGTCTCTGTCTGAGGCTACCTCCTGTCTAGATTTTATTTCTATATAGTTATTTGCACGTTGTCTCCCCCCAATTGACTGTGAACTCCTTGAGAAGAGGGATTTTTTTTTTGCCTCTCTTTGTAACCCCAGGGATGAGCACATAGAACATAGTGGATGCTCAATAAATGCTCATTGACTGACTACTATTTTTGAGTAACTAAATTTTTTAAAAGGTACCTCAGAAATTATCTGCTATAACCCCCTCATTTCACAAATGAGATAACTGGGGTCCAGAAAATGACTTATTCAAGGTCACAAGGCAGTGAGTAATAGACTCAAAATTTAAACCCATATCCTTTGATTCCAAATTTTGTATTCCTTTCACTGTACCATGTGTAAATTTAAATGCTGATTATTATTATTGTTATTCTACCCGTGGCTATTAGTTCTGCCTATTAAGGCAAAGCAGAAGAAGCATACTCCTTCTTCCACATCCTAACCCTTCAAATAATTGAGACAGCTATGATGTCTCCTCTAAATCTTCTCTTCTCCAGGATGAACATCCCCATTTCCTTCAATTGATCCTTATATGGCATGGGTCCACATCCCTTTATTATCTTAGTTGACCATCTTTGGACAAATTGAAGCCAATTTGTCAAAATTCTTCTTAAATGTGGTGCTTCAGAACAGTATTCTAGGTGTGGTCTTCCCATTATAGAGCTTGGGGCAGAGCAAACCTCTGGATATGATGCTTCTATTAACGTATCATAAGATCATGTTAGTTGTTTTTTTTTTTTTTGCTCTCATGTCATGTTGTTGACTCATATTGAGCTTAGATTCCATTAAACCCCCTAGATCTTTTTCATTTGAGTTGTTGTGTGCCTCTAGATAATCATCTTGTACTTGTACAGTTGATTTTCCTGAACTCAAGTGTAGTACTTTTCAATTTATTACTGTTCAATGTCATCATACTCAATTTCATGTTATCACAACAATGTGGCCCACTTAGTAGTCCCCAAATGAGGTATATCATCTTCCACCTCTATAATTTTGCTCAGTCTGTGCTCTGTGCACTCTTTCCTCAACTCTTTATCTTATAATCCCATGGTTCCTTTAAAGCTCCACTATGGAATTTCTTCTACAGCAGTGGTTCCTATTTAGTGATTAGTGGTTTATTTTTTTATTTTTTATTTTTTTTAGGCAATTGGGGTTAAGTGACTTGCCCAGGATCACACAGCTAGTGTCAAGTGTTTGGTCTGAGGCTGGATTTGAACTCAGGTCCTCCTGACTTCAGGGCCGGTGCTCTATCCACTGCACCATCTAGCTGCCCCCATGATTAGTGGTTTATAACAATGGTCCAAAGTGTTTGTGCTAAAAATTCTTCAGTGGCACTTTAAATAATAAATAATTGCCTAGTCATGTTATAAATGTTAGATATTACAAACATATTTCTCTGTAACAACAAGCACGTGCATGGTTGAAGCATTTTAGGTTTGTTTCTGCATTTATTGAAAACTATTATGATCATGTACATATTGATTTTGGTATTCATGCAGTGATTACATCAAACTCTAACTGCTTTTGGATGCATACAATGAGTTCTCTAAATTTCTCAACCTGTCATCACATTGTTTCCAAACCACTATAAGGGTTTGACTCTTAGGAGCAAATAGAGTCCCATTGGATGGTAAGATGCAAACATATATCCTCGTTTGCATTCTGTATCCTACACCAGAGCAGCTCCCTCATTCCATTCTGTTACCCTGTAATTGTAGCTCATCAGCTGTGTAATCATGTGATTAAGATGTTAAGAATTGTTTGCATTCTTGAAACACAAATGTCAGGCTCTTTAAAACCATGATTGCTGGACATGCAGATTATGAGCCATCTTGAAACCATTAGAAACATTTTGTAGAAACAAACTTTATGGTGCCTCTCATTGTAGTATTAAGACTGTTTTCCAATTTCAACATATCCTCCACTTATGTTGCCATTCTTCTATCTGGCAAATTTTCAGATTAACTGGTTAGCAACACTGGTCAGTCATGCAGTAGAGTTTCTATGAGTGTATCGGTGGTAGAAGAAAAGAAAGTCATATCTGCAGACTTCTTTTCCTTACAAAGGTTAGTTATATATAAACATTTTTCTTCTGTCTACTTTTAAAAATATTTTATTTCCTCCCAATTACATGTAAAGACAATTTTAAACATTTATTTCTTAAAACTTTGAGTTCCAAATTCTCTCCTCCCCTACCTCCCTTCCCCCTCATTGAGAAGGCAAGCAATTTGACATGTTTTACATGTGTAGTCATACAGAACATATTTCCAACATATACAAATGTTATTAAAAACAAAACAATATATTCAAGTACCTTTTAAATATATTTATCGTTGAACAGTTCTTATCATTGGTCAGTAGAAAAGTAAATATTTTATGTCATAACTGGCTATTCATTCTCATTAATTGGTCAAATGCTTAAAAATAAAAAAAAATTCAGCTTTCAGCAAGAGAGATTATAAAATTCTGCTGCCTTTTTCTACTATATATTTGTGTAAGTGACCATTTTCACTTTAATCTTATTTATTTATTTATTTATTTATCTTGACTAGGCAATCGGGTTAAGTGATGAGGGTCACCCAGCTAGTAAGTGTTATGTGTCTGAGGCCAGATTTGAACTCAGGTCCTCCTGAATCCAGGGCCGGTGCTCTATTCACTGTGCCACCTAGCTGCCCCTAATTCTTATTCTAAATCAAAATACAGAATTAAACTCAATTTGGAACCAGATTTAAGGCTGTATTTGTCTTGTGTTAAGCAAAATATTGTGAATCTTTGTCAAGGTATAAAAATCCAATATGAAAATTAAATTTATATATGATTATTATTTTATTAAACATCTTCCAAGTTGTCATTTATTTCATCAAAAATGTTATGAAACTTTTTCTGATCCCCTTATTTGTTAGGGATCTCTCCTTCCTCTTGAGATTATCATGAATATACCCCATATTTATATGTTGTATCTCTCCAGTAGAACTTAAGCTGCTTGAGGTCAGAGGCTATTTTTCATTTTGTTACTGAAAATGGAGCACCTTACTTGTAGATAGTAGGACCTTGATAAATGTTTGTGAGATTCAATGAATCTTGTTAGGTTGAGCCTTCCAAGAATGCTTGAGAATAGAATGTTTGCCTTGCATATAGCAGGCACTTAGTATGTGGTTATTTAATTGAATTGAATTGAAGTGAAGTGAAGATGTGTATAGATTTATTGAGGGAAAACTAGAAAGAAATTTTTTTTTTTTGCCTGACAAAGGGGCTCTTCACTCTACTTAATCCATGTTTCTGGTTTTGCTGGGAGGCATGACTCTTCTCCAAGAGGGGTTATAAGAAGGGATGGTCCATAGTACATGGCCTGTTTGACTCTGCCCCTTAATAATGATCAGCAGGAAACTAGGCAGTTACCATAACCATGATACATATCCTCAGGGGATGGTAAATTTGTAGGTAGATATACACAAAATACTTCCTTTCCTCTTAAACCTAGATTGTATGAACAAACCCTCAGTATACTAATACTAGTGCATTAAAGCTGGAAGGGACCTTGGAAATGATTGAGTACAAACCCCCCATTTTTCACATGAGGAAACCGAGGAAGAGAGGGTTAAAGTGATTTGCACAGTCACAAAGCAAGTGAAAGGAAAAGCCATAACTAGAATCTCCATCCTTTTTTCTAGTATACAGCTTAAAATAATCTCAAGTATTCATATTATCTGTATTTCCCAATATCTCTAAGGTAGGAAATTTCATAATCTCCCCTCAATGGAAGTTTCTGCTATTTCTCAATGCTTGTTGCATGGAAGCCCATTGTTGTAGTAAACCTGCGTCACTCCTTGTGGTAGATTAAGACCATTTCCACATAGACTCATAGATTGCTAGAAATGGAAGAGGCCGGTGGACTTTCTGATCTAACTTTCATTTTACAGATGAGTAAACGGGAACCAGGAGAGGGAAAATAATTTGCCTGAGTGTTACAGAGTCAGGTCCAAAATTCAGAGGTCCTGACTCCTAATCTAAGCCTCTTTCTACTTGTGTTTAGTCACTTTTTAGTCATGTCTGATTCTCTGTGACCCCTTTTGGGGTTTTCTCGGCAAAGCTACTGGAGTAGTTTGCCATTTCCTTCTCTGGTTTATTTTACAGACTGAGGCAAACAGGGTGAAGTGACTTGCCTAGGTTCACACAGCTGGTCAGTGTCTGAGGCCAGATTTGAACTCCTGATTCCAAGCCTGGTGCTCTATCCATAGCACCAACTAGTTGCTTCCTCTTGCCTCTCTATTATAATATGCTAGGTTAGAGAACAGCAGAAAACCATTAAGGGGGAAAGAGTCTCCAGACATCTATATTGTGAGAACTAAAAACAATGGAAAGATATAAGGGAACTCTTAGGGATTGTGGATAGTTTTCTTAATCCTTGCCCCATGCCTTCAAAGGACATGTTCTTTATGCTTGATGGTGGTTTACCCATTGCTGGAGATTTTAGGCTACTGGCAAGAAGGCTGCCACTCATGCTTTCTGTGATCATCTCATTTATTTTTAAAAATCTCCTTTGAAGCATTTTGATCCTTCTGAGTTCTTATAGACGCTTACTTCATTGTTTTCTGAGATTGGGGTTTATTCATGAGATTGTACAGTAAAATGATTCTGTCATCTTGGAGGCCTCACAAAGATACCTCACAAAATATCCCAAATGGTCCCCTGCTAATGCTGGACAGCTTTATAGTAATATAAAGTATATAGGCAGCATTAATGCCACTGCTGAATACTCCATTAGTCAACTGAATATGGGCTCCAGCCTGGGGCATAAGCGGGCTTGTTCTCTCTCTCTTTTTTTTCTGGCAATTGGGGTTAAGTGACTTGCCCAGGGTCACACAGCTAGTAAGTGTCAAGTGTTTGGTCTGAGGTCGAATTTGAACTCAGGTCCTCCTGACTTCAGGGCCGGTGTTCTTTCACTGCGCCACCTAGCTGCCCCTGAGCTTGTTCTTAAAGTGATTATTTGCTGTAGGATATATTAAAGATTTAAAAAAAAATTTTTATTCATTTTATACTCAAATATAAAAAGAAAAGATAGAACATTTCCATGTATAGAGCACAACATAAAAAGAGCACAGTATAAAGCCATGAATTTCCCTTTTACAGTTTACTTTTTTTGAAAAACTATATTAAATACTAAACATCGTTTTCAAAGTTATCCAGTTTTTCTGTGCTTCCTTCTAAATTTCTTTTGTTCTCTACTTTGCACTTTTTATTTTTTTCTCCCTCCCTCCCCACCCCACCCTCAAGAAGGCTACCATTACACACAAATGTGTGTATGTGTAAATATATATGTATATGTACCTATATGTGTGTGTGTAAAATCACACTATACATACTTCTATTTATCATTTCATTCTCTGGATGTGGATAGTGTCTTCCTTCATAGGTCTTATGTGTCGATTTGAGTATTTATAATATTCAAAATGACTTAGTCGGTCAAAGTTGTCTTTATAACAATATCACTGTTACTGTGTACAACAACATTCTCTTGGTTCTGCTCACTTCACTCAGCATCAGTCCATACAAGTCTTTCCATGTTTTTCTAAAACCAGCCTGCTCATCATTTCTTACAGCACAATAGTATCCCATCACAATCATACACCACAACTTGTTCAGCCATTCCCCAGTTGATGGGCAACCCCACAGTTTGCAGTTCTTTGCCACCACAAACAGAGCTGCTGTAAATATTTTAGAGTATGTAAGCTCTCTACATTTTTCTGTAATCCACTTGGGAAATAGGCCTAATGGTGGTATTTCTGAGTCAAAGGGTATACACAGTTTTATAACTCCTTGGGCATGATTCCAGATTATTCCCCAAAATGATTCCATCAGTTCACATTTCTACCGACAGTGAATTAGTGTCCTAATTTTTCCACATCCCGGCCGACATTTGTCACTTTCTTTTTCTATAATTTTAGCCAATCTTTAAAGTATAAAATGATATCTCAAAGTTGTTTTAATTTGTATTTCTCTAATTAATAATGATTTAGGACATTTTTCTATATGATGATATGCAGTTTCATTTTTTTCATAGAAAAACTGCCTATTTGCATCCTTTGACCATTTATCAATTGGGGAATGACTCATGTTCTTATAAATGTGACAAAATTCTTTATATATTTGAGATATGAGACCTTTATCTGAGAAACTGTCTACAAATTTTTTTCTCCTAATTTTCTGCTTTCCTTCTGATCTTGACTACATTGGTTTTATTTATATAAAACTTTTTAATTTAATGTAATTGAAATTATCCATTTTATACCCCACAATGCTCTTTCTTGTTTATTCATAAATTGTCTTCCTAATCATAAGTCTGATAGGTAATATGGCCCACAGTCTTCTAGTTTTCTTGTGATATTTCCCTTTATATCTAGATCATGTATCCATTTTGACCTTATCTTGGTAAATGGTATATTGATATTGGTCTATGCTGAATTTCTGGCAGACTCCTTTACATTTTTCTCAACATTTTTTGTTTTTTTTTTTTTTTACCAAACAATAAATTCTTATCCCAAAAGCTTAAATCTTTACATTTGTCAAACACAGGTTACTATAATCATTTGCTGCTGTGTATTATATGGACATATTGAAGATTTTGATGTAGCCCAATTTGTGTGATTCACATATAGAGAGACTGACCTACTTCCTTGAAGCAAATGAAATAGAGGGCCTGGAACAGAAATGCTCTGATTCTGACAGTCCTAGTTGAACCAGGGGAGGTGAAATTTCTTATTATGGCATATTTTGTGCCCCAAAGGTGGCATAGTGGATAGAACATTGGGCTTGGAGTCAGGATGACTCATCTTCCTGAGTTCAAATCTGGCCTCAGACTCTTACTAGCTGTGTGACCCTGGGCAAGTCACTTAACCCTGTTTACCTTAGTTTCCTCATCTGTAAAATGAATTGGAGAAGGAAATGGCAAACCTTTTTCAGTAGCTTCGTCAAGAAAATCCGAGATGGGGTCAAGAAGAATTGGACACGACTGAAAAATGACTGTGTCCCAAACACTAAGATATTTAATGAGCTTATGGACTTATGGAATGCAATGCATTTGTGAGCTCTAGACAATTGTTAAAAATTGTACCCTCTTATGTGCTATTCTGGAGGCTTATCACACAACAGACTCCTCCAGGCCACAGGAAGAGGAGTTTTCTGTATTAAGAGTAAATTCATTCGTAAAAACAGCAACAGACTACCTGTTTATTGTCATAAAGCCATCCTACTGATGTACAGAGAGGCAGATTGCTTGGTTAGTTAACTTTTGGGCCACAACTACACAAGACCATCTCCTAAGTTATAGAGAAGTGAAGATATGCTCCATGAGAAGCATATCCATGCCAATGAAATCATATGTCCTTGAAGTAAGTATAAAAGCTGTCAGTCATTGTTCAATGATTTAACTTTCACTTTATGAATAAATAATCTAATGAGGGCCCAGCTGCTTATAGCACAGATTGTCATTTGTCTTAAATGCAGCACTTTTGGGGATTTCATGGACGATGTTGTAAGATTTCCTGGCAGGTGGAAATTACAATGATGCCTCTTGGCTGAACCAGATTTTGCATTTATCATGGCCCAAGATAAGGCCTTACTCAGTGAGATTGCATCATTACATCTTCTAATTGCAATGCTAACCACATTATGTAGAAAGAGAGCTCTTGCTAACAGTGTCTGCAGACCCCATAAAGTGTACTTTGCACAAAATCTGTACATGAGTTCAGACCTGATCAGTCTGGGGAGGGTTTATACTGATACTCTGCTTACAGATTCACAGTTAAGGAATTCAGATTGTGTGTGAGGAGAAAAGGGCCAATTTCAGAGAAAATATTTTAAATAGCCCATCTGAAGGAAGGCTAGGAATAGTCACAGTGGTTAACCTCCTTTGGAATCCGATGATGTTGATCATTCACATAACATTAAGTCCCCAGACATATCATATTTAGAGGGTCCATGACAAGATGTCTCAAAAAACTGCAGTGTTTGTAGCAGCTCTCAGAAATAGCCTGGAGTGCAAGATGGAACTTGATTACCATTGTGGTGTGCAAATAATTAGTAAGATTCCTTCAATCATATTTTCCCATACTGCCTAGTGCCAAGGTTGTTGGGGATACCGTGCAGTCTTCAAGATTAAAATGATCATTGAAATGACCTGAGCATCTACCCAAACAAAATCACCCCCAACCACTTATACATACTGGGGTGGGGGGAAGGGTATGGGAGTGGGAATGTTGTACCAATAGCACTGATATTAAAGCCTAACGGTCAAGTGAGATTTTGTGGAGATTCTGAATAATCCAGTAAAGTAGACATTCTAGTATTTGCAGCCATCAACAGCTGGGTGTTTTTCCCCTATTAGTCACCTAGCATTTATTAAATGTCTACCACGTGCCTGGCATACTAGAATAACAGCTAGCATTTATAAAGGGCTTAGCAATCCTTCCAGTTTTCTAAACCTTAAAGCACATTACATATGTACTTCATCTATCTTCACAACAATCTCCTTTGGCAAGTAGTATTTAATATTAATCCCCATTTTGCAGATGAGGAAACTGAGGCAGACCAAGGTCAAGGGACTTGCCCAGGGGTCACATGGCTAAATAAGTGTCTAAGCAGGTTTTGAACTCAGTCCTTCCTGATTCCAAGTCAGGAATCACTATACTCTTTTCTCTGTACCATCTAGCTAGAGAGAGGTTGGGAAAGTCTTTGCAAATCTTTCTCTTGGTCAAGTTCATTAACACTTAACCTGACTACTGTTGTCAGCCTGTACTGTATAATGTTATTTTTTTTCCTCCTTGCATTCTGTATGCCAATCTGCTCTCACCTTTCATAGACTGGGGTTCATAGTGGAGAAACTGTTAGAATTGGAGCCAGGAAGACCTGGGTTCAAATTCTACTTCTGACCCTTAATAGCTTGGAGCTTCTAAAGTCAACTTGGTTCTAGATTCTCAGTGATTACTTTGCTAACAGAAACCTAGAACAACTGTAACTGTAAATACTATATAATAGCACATAATTGGAACAGAAAAGCAAAAGGAGTAAAAATTAGAAACAATCCCAGGAATCATTCTCAGATGAGTATATTTCTACCCTCTGTTTCCCCAGCCTAGTCCCCTTTTATCCAAGTTTCCTGTCTACAAATGAGGGAAACAGTGAAACTTTTCATCATATCTGCTCGTCCTTTCTATCACAGCTAGGTTGTACTTATTTTGGGAGTGACCCTCACTTGGTCCTTGGTCCTGTCTGGCTCTGGTAGATTCCACTATTTCTGCTTTGTGTTGCCCCATCTTCTTCCTTTCCCTGCATCTCCTTAAGGTGATAACATCTCCTCACCACCAGTACAACATTCTTCTGGAATGCTAAGTCTCAGACTCGGTCTTCAGCCCTGAAGCCTGAGACCTCATGGGAAATGTAGCCACTGACAGGGTGGGCATGTGCTTGTTACACAACGCTCCCTAGAGGGTGGATTTCCACTTGTCCGACCCTTATTCCACTTAGTTCCCATAGCAGCAGAATGTCCTAGGATGGGATTTTTCCCATAGTAACTGGACACTGATAAAGTCAGATTGGAAGCATGCTTCTCGCTTGCCTGACACAACAAAGCCAACAAACATAGGCCTGGTGAGTGTCCCTAAGTCAGAGAAGTGACAAGGGCACCGAGGTGATGCTGTTAATAGGGTTACCCTGCAACATGTGAATGTGCTTAAAAATCTAAGAATGAGAAAGAACCATTAAACCAATGCTAAATGTTTTTTCTAGGCTTCCTTTCAGAAAGACAGCATGTGACAAAAATAATTTCCGGCACCACAAATATATTAAAACCTGTAGGGTATCAATGGGGCTTTCGGCTTGAAGAACTGCTCTTTGTAGAATGTCATTTTCATCTTGACTCAATCCTGAGGCTGTCTTTGTGCCTGGGAATTATCAAAGAGAAGGGAAAGACCCCGGGGAGTTGTTTTGTGGGGGTGACTGGCAGTAAGGGTATAATCTTTCAAACAGAGAGATTCTGAGGAGATAATATCACCGTCACATCGCAATCTCTCACTCAGGTATTTCCTGTCTGAAGGCACCAAGGGGTAGCCATTTGACTGGTTTTATCTGCTCTTTACCACCAAATCCTGAGCAAGTGACAGCTCAGTGTTGCGGAAATTCGATTTCTTTTTCAATCTTCAAGGTGATGTGTAAGAAAAAAAAAGAATAGTCTAGGAGCTCAGAGACTCAGGTTTGAATTTTGGCTTTACCATTATGAGCTATGTGGTCTTGGAGAAGTACTCACTGTCACCTACCTCACATATCCAGTCTGTTGTCAGATCTTGTCATTTTTACCTTCAAAACATCTCATACACGTTCCCTTCACTTGTACAACCACCACCTTAGTATAGGCCCTTATCAGCTCTCCATTAGCCTATTGCAAAAGCTTCCTAACTGATCTCCTTACTTCAAGTTTTGAGGTAGTGCCAGACTTGGAGTCAGGAAGACCTGAGTTCAAATCCGGCCTCAGACTAGCTAGGTGATCCTGGGCTTAACCCTGTTTGCCTCAGTTTCCTCATCTGTAAAATGAGCTGGAGAAGGAAATGGCAAACCATTCTAGTATCTTTGCTAAGAAAATTCCAAATGGTATCACAGAGAGTCAGATACAACTGAACAACAATACCGTATACCTATATGTGTGTGTGTGTGTGTGTATGTGTGATCTCCCCTATTAGAATGTAAGCTCCATGAGGGCAGGGATTGTCTCACTTTTGATTTTGTATCCCCTGTGCCTAGCACAGCATCTGGTACATAGTAGGTATTTAGTAAATACTTGTTGATTGATTGAGCCAGAAGATCTTGAAGATGTCTTCTGTACAAGATGGAGGCAGGAGTGATGGATAGATGAGGCAGGGAAGCAAATCATAGCTCTAAGTAAGAAAAACCTCCCTAACTAGTTAGAGCTGTCCTGTAGTGGAATGGGCTACCTTAGAAGGTAGAGATTTCCTGCCTTCTGTAGGCTTTTAAGTAGAGGCTGGAGGACCACTTATTGGATACGATGTAAGGGGGATTCTGGGTTAGGTATGGGTTGGGCTAATAATAACTTACTTTTACCTAGCACTTTGAGAATTTGCAATGGACTCTGCCTCTCTGTCTCTCTGTCTCTCTCTCTGTCTCTGGCTCTCTCTCTGAATATAATGTATTCCTTACATCATCCCTGTGAGGTATATCTACCATTATTACCCTCTTTTTATAGATGAGGAAACTGAGGAACAGGGAGGTTGTGACTTGCCCAAAGGTCACACAGCAATCAGAGGTCAAAGTTAGAAATTCAATCTTGGCCTTCATGATTCCAAGTTTCGTGCTAAGCTGTATCAAGTTTCAACTTAGAGATTCTGTGATTGTGTGACTCAAGTTCTAACATGTAAGAAGGCTAAACTTGGCTATTGGGATGGTCAGTATAACTGAAAAATAACCAATCAACTTATTTCATAAAGGGTCTCAACCTTCAGACTCTAAGGGGATGTCAGTGGCTATTTATTTATTAAATTCCACTTCTGTTGGGGACCACAGCTCCCCTGTCTCCTCAAATCTGGTGCAGTCCTGCAGTCCTGGGTATACTTATGTAGGCCCTGGGAATTTAAAGTAGGACCATAAAAATGGGAATGCAGGACCCAAGAAGACAAACAGAAAAGTTGCTACATTGATCATTCCCTCTCTCCTGAAAAAAAAACAAAACCCAAACCCAACCTAGAAACCACGAAAAAATCCCCTTTGTTAAGTCACATAGAATTACTGTGTATAAATTAGTATTGTAGTATGCCATTAAAATAATTTAACATGAAATTACATGTTTTTTGTATTCCTAAGTAAAATGCTAGATGATGTTAAGCATGTTTAAAATGCATGCTAGTTGGAGGTGAGATAAGAAGGCTGCTATCTATTTTCTCCATGCCACTTGGTGGGAGGGATGAGGGGGGCTTGAAGTTTATGTCATGGTCAAGCCAGGTTGTTGCTGTTGTTGAAACATGTCTGACTCTTTCTGACCCCATTTGGTGTTTTCTTGGCAAAGATACTGGAGTGGCTTGCCATTTCCTTCTCCAGCTCATTTTACACAATGAGGAAACTGAGGCAAACAGGGTTATGTGACTTGCTCAGGGTCACATAACTAGTAAATGTCTGAGGCCAGATTTGAACTCAGGAAGATGAGTCTTCCTGACTCCAGGCCCAGCATTCTATCCTCTGAGCCACCTGGTTGCCAGAAGTGGTCTATCCAAATACTAAAGGAGAGGACACATGTGAGAAGTCCCATAGAAGGAATGAGAAAAGAGGTTTCACCAAATTCAATCTGTGGTCCTTTGAGGAATCGGTCTGCATAATGTGGGAAGCTGAGGGAGCATCTCAGTGGCAAAATGGCCAGTCAGATGGGGTTCAGGAAAAGTGGGAGATGCAACAGGGCCAAGCATGATTTCAGAGAATGTGTGAGCAGGCAAACAGCAGGGTTCTGACTTGTTGACTCCATGATTTTCCAGGCCCACCTCAATCACATCTAGATAACAAGCCTCAGATGTCACTGACAGAAGCCAGGTTTTCTTTCTGCTAGACTTGTGATCATCTGATCCCAGCAGGGCCTGTTGTCAGTGAGGGTGGGGTTTGACTGGGTCACAGCATCTCAGAATAGGAGGCCAGCTACTCTAGCTTCTGTGGCAATATTCCTGACAAATGGTCATCCATCCTTTGCCTGAAGGCCTCTAGTGAGAGAGAGCCCACTACCCCTGGAAACAGGCCCATTCCTTTTTTTTTAAGATAATACTTTATTTTCCTCCAATTACATGTTGAAACAATATTTAACCTTTAAAAAAAGTTTTGAGTTCCAAATTCTATCCTTTCCTCTCTCTCTCCATCCCCTTTCCACCTTCCCCCACCTCCCCCAGCCCTGAGATAGTAAGCAATCTGATGTCGATTATACATATGCAAAAAACATTTCCATATTAATGATTTTGTACAAAAAGACTCAAACAAAAAAAAAAGAATGAAAGCAAGAAAGTGAAAAATAGCACGCCTCAGTCTGTATTCAGACAATATTAACTCTTTCTCCGGAGGCAGTTAATATGCTTCATCATTAGTCCTTTGGGATTGTCTTGGATCATTGCATGGCTGAGAACAGCTAACTCTATCATAGTTGATGTTAGACAATAGTTGAGTAACACAATGTTACTGTTACTGTGTACAATGTTCTCCTGGTTCTGTTCACTTTACTCTGCATCAGTTCATGTAGGTCTTTCCAGGTTTTTTGAAACCATCTTGCTTGTCATTTCTTATAGCACAACCATATTCCATTACAATCATATACCACAGCTTGGTTAGCCATTCCCCAAATGATGGGCATCCCTTCGATTTCCAATTCTTAGCCACCACAAAATGATCTGGAGCAGCCCATTCTAATTCTGGCAGCTCTAGTC
Source organism: Vombatus ursinus (assembly GCF_900497805.2). Lineage (NCBI taxonomy): Eukaryota > Metazoa > Chordata > Mammalia > Diprotodontia > Vombatidae > Vombatus > Vombatus ursinus. The sequence goes on along the minus strand of NW_020954907.1, from coordinate 648,390 downwards.
ATTAGGGAGTTCCATCGAGCCAAAATTGACATTTTTGTAACTTATTCCCATTTTTCCTCACTCTAATTTTCAGAGCATCCTCCCAGTGTAGGTCTTCACACTAGGTGGTAGGATTCACCCTGCTCTGAACTTCTCTGCAGGACAGCTTCCCTTGCCTCACTGATTTATGCTGACTGGATGTTAGGATCACAGGGTCATAGGTCTGGAGTGAAAAGAGACCTCCAAATTGAGGAAGATCTGGGGGAGGAGACAGGTTTTGACCAAGTGCTAGAAGAGGGTGGACTGGCAATTCAGAAATAGTAATAGTAATGATAATAATAATAGCAATTGTCAGTGTTTTAGCACTTGCATAGAGTTTTACATATGCCATCTCATTAGATCCTCATAACAACCCTGGGAGGAAGGTGCTATTTACCATTATCCTCATTTTTTAGAGATGAGGAGACCGATGTCAACTTACCTGGAGTCAAAAAGCTAGCAAATGTCTGAGGCAGGATGCATGTGTATATATATGTGTGTGTACATACATGTATATACACACATATGTATGTATACATACACAAAAAATATATACAAACTTACTGCCTTTGAATATGGAGGGAAACAGGATTAGCGGGGCTGATGATGCTATAGGATGGTCCAGAGTCTGGGATTTAATAACATACTGTTGATAACACAAATAATGCCTTTGAAATTGGGCTTCCCTCCCAATAGCACATGGCTACTGAGTCATTTTCCAGTCATGTCCAACTCCTCATGATCCCATTTGGGGTTTTCTTGGCAAAGATACTGGAGTGTTTTGCCATTTCCTTCTCCAGCTCATTTTACATAATGAGGAAACTGAGGCAAACAGGGTTAAGTGACTTGCCCAGGGTCACACAGCTAGTAAGTGTCTGAGCCTGCATTTGAACTCAAGAAGATAAGTCTTCATGACTTTTGGCCCAGCACTCTATCTACTGTACCACTTAGCTACCCCTCTCAAACCAAAATGACAGCTAGTGGGTACCCCAGAAGATGCTAAAAAATGATAACTTTTTCTAGCAAGAGGCAATGTATGCCATTAAAAAAGAGCATAAAAAATGGCAATCAGTTCGATAACCTTGAAGTCAAGTAACTAATAGGTAGGCAGCTTAATATAATGGAGAGAATGCTGCATTTGGAGTTAGCAGACTGGGGTTCAAATCCTGGCCTTGGGTGACCCTACAAGTCCCAATTTTTCTGGGCCTTAGTTTCTTCACTTAAAAAGAGATGGAGGAGCAGCTAGGTGGTGCAGTGGATAGAGCACTGGCCCTGGAGTCAGGAGGACCTGAGTTCAAATCCGCCCTCAGACGCAAAATACTCACTAGCTGTGTGATCCTGGGCAAGTCACTTAATGCTATTGCCTAGACAAAAAAAAAAAAAAAAAAGAGAGAGATGGAGGTAGACAACAGATAACCTCTGAGGTTCCTTCCAGGAACATTGTTATGGCCTCTGGCTTTCATGATTCTGACATCTCAATAGATTTTAACCTATGCTCTGTAGAGCAATATAATTTGTGGCAGATTAGTGGTTAGACCCATCATCGCTGCTTTTCCAGATCACCAGTGACTTAATCTCCACCTTCAGTGTGGAATTAAAATAAAATGAGCAAAACAGTGAATTCTTTTGTAATGACCATTCCCTAATTAGAGTATGTTTTTTAAAAGTGGATTTCCTAAAATATTGGCAAACCTATATTGATAACTCTATCTAAGGATGCTGAAAGTCTAAACTCCATAGCCCTTTGGAAATATTTTCCCTTCTGATATCTAATTTTTTTAGGGGATATGAGGGGGTGGGAGGGAAAGATACAGTAAGCAGATAGACCATTGCAATGATATAAGAACAGTTGGACCAGAGGCAGACAGGTTCTGAAGCCAGCTCCTACAGGCTCTCCAGAGCTGATTAAGTTTTCAGTGTTAACACCTTGGAAATCACCAGATGCTACAAATCAGGACCTGCTCTCTTGTTTTGCTTATTGTATAGATTTAAGAAATAGATGGAGAAAATATTAATAATAATGAAGGTTAGACTTAAAAATGTGTCTTACTGTGTTTTTTTTCCCCTTTGAGAGCTGGTTGTTAAACATTTACTAGCACACCACTAGATAGGATAAGTGATCTTGAGTTGAAAGGGAATTTAGAGACATTTAGGCCAACCCCTTCATTTTACAGATGAGGAAATAAGTCTGAAGTAGTTAAATGATTTAGCCAAGGTTGCCCAGGTCATATGTGACAGAGGAAGGATTAGAACCCAGGACCTCTAACTCCCAATCCAATGCTCTTTCCCCTTGATTACAATGCTTGACTCTGCCACTGGCTAGCAATGAGATCTTGGGCAAGTCATTTCTCTATTCAGGGTCTCAGTTTCCTCCTCCTTTCAATGAGGGCATTTGGAGGGAGGTATTGGGGAAATAAATGAAAAGAATGATATATTTGGAGCCAGAGGACTTGGGTTCAAATTCCAACTCTGCTACTTGATCTTCTGTGCAATGTTGGACTAGTTACTTAATGTCTCTGGACCTCAGTTTTCTCATCTGTAAAATGAGTGGTATGGACTAAATGACCTCTAAGATCCTTCCAGAGCTATTTCATAAGCCTATAGCTAGCTGATCTGTAAGGCTACTTTTAGCTCTGTAATTCCACCTTCTGATATTTATATTCCCAAAGGTTTCTCTCCATTGCCTATCAGTGGCAGGGAGGGGAGAGGGGCAACATCTCAGACTATTCCAAAGATGGAGGTTCATTTTTCACGAAGATTTTGAGGGAAACTTGCACTGGATATCTGGTCTGGATAGTTTTTCCCCCTGTCCTTTCCTGTCCTCCTCAAGATCTGGTGGTCATTGAGAATGAGTGCCCCAAATGGACTACCTTCCCTCACCCATTAACCCTTCTCTAGTGCTCATGGCTGAACAGAAACAGTATTATATCTGTCCAGAGCTGCTGCAGCTGGATCTTGTTCCCAGTGTCAAGGTTGCTTTCCACAATGGATGCCTGTGCTCCCTGGAAGTCGAGGAGAGGATGAAACACAGAATATTGTGTATTTCTTGGTTCTCCAGCATGCTTTTTATTTAGAGGTCTTAGCTGAAGGCAAATAGTTCAGTATTTGAAGTTTCGGGGGGAATCTCTAAGCTGCCGAAGCTCTCTGCTTTGCATTAACGATATTGGATGCCTCTTTCTTGAAATGGCATTCTTATTTCCTGAAATCACTTCGCTTTTTGTCATGGTCTTCAAGGCTCCGTTTTTTCATTTGTATGTGTGTGTATGTATGTGACAGCCTGCTTCAATTAGTCTGATGGGATACAGGTGACATCAATCAACTTTGGCATCTTCCATCAACAAGCCCCTTCTCTGATTGGCCCTGCACGCTAATTAAAAAATGCAGGAGGAAATATTAGAGCTCTCCTGATTGCTTTTTATCTTCTAGTGGACCAAGGTCTTCAGGCTTTTATAACAGTATCTAGTGCTTTTAAGGGCAACCACGGCCCAGCTCTACAGACAGAATCAATGCTCTCGCTGTTTCCCAAGTGTTCTGCTCTCTACGTTAGAAATGCTGACAAAAGAAGCTATACCTAGTACAATTCTTTCTTGCCTTACTTGTCTTCTTTCTTTAGTTAAATTTCCTTTTCCTTCCTTCCTTCCTTCATTCCTTCATTCCTTCCCTCCTCCTCCTCTTCCTCCTCCTCCTCCTCCTCCTCCT
>NW_020954907.1:570322-644663 GCF_900497805.2 Vombatus ursinus | reverse complement strand
CTTCTTCTTCTTCTTCTTCTTCTCCTTCTTCTTCTCCTTCTCTTCCTCCTCCTCCTCCTACTTCTTCTCTTCCTCCTCCTTCTTTTTCATTGTAGTGATATTTTTATTAAATAGAGACTCTACTTTTGTCTCTTTTGCCTTACCCTTTGACAAAGCAGGTAGATGTTCCCAGTTGAGATAATAACAGTGAGGGTTTGACTGTGAATCTATGAATTTGTATGCTTTGTCTGGCAAGAGCTAGAAAGGTCTGCATTCCAATTCTGCTTGTGATGCTTGCTTCATGGAGGAGCTAGGGATAAAGAAGAGAAGGCTAGGGGATATATGGTAGCTGATCTCAGATTGTGTGGGGCTTTGAATGCCTCACTGAGGTGTTTGAGTTTCACTCATCTGATGATTGGGAGACACTAAAGACACAAATCATATCCACGTTGCTTGTCTTATCCTCTTTATTCTTACTACTACCACTCAGCTATAGCTCCTCTTCCTCATCACAAGCCTGGACTATTATTACTCTAGCCTTCAAACAGGCTACTTTCTGCTCTATTCTTATCCCTTTATTTGACCTTTTACACCACTGCCAGTCTAATCTTACACACACACACACACACACACACACACACATACATCTTTTTCTATATCATCTATGTCTCCTTCTGACCATCTTCTCAAACCCCATCGGTTCCCTGTTGTTGTTGAGTCATTTCAGTCATGTCTGACTCTTCATGAGAAGACACTTTGTGACCCCATTTGGAGTTTTTTTGGCAAAGATGCTGGAGTGATTTGCCATTTCATTCTCCAGCTCATTTTACAGATGAGGAGACTGAGGCAAACAGGGTCAAGTGACTTGCCCAGGGTCACATAGCTAGTAAGTGTCTGAGGCTGTATTTGAACCCAGGAAGATGAGTCTTCCTGACTTCAGGCCTAGCGCTCTATGCACTATGGTGCCACCTAACTGCCCCCGTGTATTGGTTACTTGTCTCTATCATAGTCTTAGTTGCGTGGGTGACTCAGAGCTTAATTGACTTGCCCATAAGTGCATAGCAAGTATATGTCTTTGGTTATATGGCACGGAGTCTAATTTGTCTAGAATGTAGAATGTATCCTTACTAAGGTCTTGCCAGGATGCTCCGTTGTGGTGCAGAGGGGACTGTGGTTTCTCAAAGGCTTTGCCAATGGAGAGAAAGCTGACAATCCTACCAGGCTGGAAAGGTTTCAAGTATGGGACTATTAACGAACTGTATGTTGTTCCAGGACCAGGCTAGATCAGTGTGTAAAATCTCATCAGTAGAATGTTAGACACCAGATAATGAATTGTTTGGGAATCACAGCAAATCATGAAGGCTGTTTATTAACTCATGGAGGAGCTGCAGCCTGTGTTGGCAAATGAATTGTCAATGCTGACAGCTTTACAGACTGAAGTAAGTAGAAGGTAGGTAAGTGACTAGTAGGAGATGTTGGAAAGAAGGTAAGTCGGATTGTGGAGGATCTTGAATGCTAAAGTGAGTTTATTTGTCCCTATATCCCCAGTACAGGCCCTTTTGCCATCCAGAAAAATAATAAATCACAACGAATCAACCAATGGATCAATCGATAAGACTTTATCAAGTACCCATTATGTGTTAGGCATGATGCTAGGTACTCTGAATTCAGAGACAAAAAAGAAACAATCCCTGCCCCAAGGATTTTATGTGGAGATAATTTTGGAGGGGAAAGCATTAGCAGTTGAGAGGACTGGAAAAGGCTTCATGCAGAAGGTTGCTCTTGATTTGAGTTGTGAAGGAAACTCGGGGATTCCAAAAAGTGAGGGTGAGAAGGGAGTACATTTTAGGCACAGCCAGCACAAAGGAATAGAGATGGAAGATCGAATGGTATATGTGAGGAGTAGCAAAGAGGCCAGTTTGGCTGGACAGTGGAGTGCATGAAGGCGAACAATGTAAGAAAGTTGGAAGAGTAGTCTAGAAACACATTGTGTAGGATTTTAAATGCCAACCAGGAGTTTATATTTGATTCTAGAGGTAATAAAGGTATGACAGGGATATTCCTGTGTTTTAGGAAAATTAGTCTGGCAGCTAATGGAGAGACGGGCAGGAAGACCATGCTCTCTCTCTTTGGTTGCTGTCCCTGGTGCTCTGACTTTGGCCATCTCAAGAGCATGAAAGTTGCCCTCTTAGGTCAAACCTATCCAAGTTCGGATTTGACCTCTGGGCCATGGAGGATGTTTTTCCAGGGCAAGGCTATCTTTCCTCACATTAGACCCCAAAGTTGGGGATATCTTCTTAAACTCCCTCATCTCCTTTGAGAATTCATCAGAAAAAGAAGACTCTACTGATGCTACCTTCGTTGTTTAAACAAGTCTCTGGTCACTCACATGTTGCTTTCTGGCTAATTTTTAAAAAAAATTCTCTAGCATGATTTGAGGTTCCAAGTTCTGTTCTCCACTTGTATCCTCTCCAAGGAGCCAAGTCCTAAAGTTCAACCACTTTGATGGTGGAGGTTGAATAAAAACCCTCTTAGCATGACCTTTATTCTGAAATTATTAAAAATTCTCATTTCCCTGGCTTTAACCTATCCCATATGGAAAAACCTATAATTCCCATATGTTTGTTCCAAGTTTGATTAAATTTTATTGCACATTCATTTAAAGTATATAAGATGATAAATATGTTGTATTCACAATATTATAAAATTGGACTGATTTTATGATACCTGAAATATGTAGGATGACCCAATGCAATTTAAAATATTTTTTCCAGGCTTTTAAGACATTACCTGGAAACCACATACATTACATATGTGGTTGCTATGTAGAGCATATGAGTGTTAATAATAACTCCCACTTCTACTGCATCTTAAGGTTTGGAAAGTACCATTTTCACGACTGCCAGGGGAGACAAGTCATATAAGTATTATGATTTTATAGATGAGGAACCTGGAGTTTTGAGAGATTAAATCACTTGACCAAGCTCATAGAGCAAGTGCCTGAGTTAGATTTTGAACCCAGGTCTCTCAAATCCAGACCTAGTATTCTAGCTAAGACATCCTGCTGTCTCTTGTAATAAGTTGGCCTTTCACACTGGCTATCTCCCATGCCTGCAATGTTCTCCGACCTCATCCCTGACTGCTGAAATCCCTGGTTTCTTTAAAACTCAGCTCACGTCCCACATTCTTCAGGGGCCTTACCTACTCCAATAGCCCATTATGGTGGGGAGCTGATCTGGGAACTATGGCAGCATAAGTGCTGAGTTTCCAGGCTCTCTCTGCTCTTATCTATCTTCTACATTTACCATAATCATCTTTTAATGTAGAGGTCTGACCTTGTCACTCTGCTTAAAAAATCATTAGAGACTCCCCAGTATTTAAGGCAGTGGTGGTCAAACTCTAATAAAAAGGAGTGGGGGTACTAAACCATGCATAGAGGTCCTAGCTGGCTACACATTGACTTAGAATACCACATAGTAACATTGTCTATGTTCTATTGTATTTTTATTTATTTTGTTAAATATTTCCCAATTAAATTTTAACCTGGTTCAGATGCCACTGGAGAGAGTTGCAGGCTGCAACTACTGGCTGGCAGACTTCACGTTTGATACTTCTAGTCTAAGGGATAAAATGCTGATTCCTCAGCATTCCACAGCTCCTGTCTAGGTCTCCAGGCTTATTTCCCTCTGCTATCCCTTTATAAACTCTACATTTCTGTTCCTCTGGACTGCTAGCTGTTTCCCAAACTCTATACACCCTGTCTTGCCTCCATGCATTCTCCCATGCTATTTTCTGGCATGGGTATGTGTTAGGTCTTCATCTCTGCCTCTGGGCATCTTCAGCTTCCTTCAAGATTCAACAGAGATGCTACCACTTTCATGAAGTCTTCCCAGATTCTCCCAGGTATTAGTGCTTTCTCACTCCCAGTGTCCCTTGTGCTATTATTATTTTCATACATGTTGTAACCTTCAAGTAGAGTGGAAGCTTCTTGAGGTCAGTGACCTACTTGCTAGTCCCTATATCTGACATTCCATCTCTGGTCTTTATGCCTTTGTGCCAGTTGTGTGCTATTCCTGAAACGTTTTCCTACCCATTTCAATTCCATCTTTGGAATGTGCAGCTCCAGTCAAGTTTTAGCTCAGATGCCACCTCCCACAGGAAGTCTTTCTTGATTTCCCTACTTCCCGCCCTGTCCTCAATTGCTTTGTCTTTACATTGTATATATTTTATATTTATTTCCATGTGTACAATAAGGGTCATTAACCTTTTGGTGTCATAGACCCCTTTGGCAATCTGGTAAAGTCCACGTAGCCCCTCTCAGAATAATGTTCTTAAATAATTAATAGAAATGCCAAATTTCAGATAGAGGTGAGTGAAAATAACAATGTATTTTTTTTCCCATCCAAGTTCACAGACCCCCTTGAAATCTATCCATGGATACCTTGGCGGGGGGGGTCCGTGGACCTCAAGTTAAGAACCCTTGGTGTACATTTTGTTTTCCATGGTAGAATGAAAGCTTCTTGATGGCAGGAACTGTCTTATTTTTGTCTATGTATGCACACTGCTTAACATAGTGTCAGAAATGCCATCGAATTGAATGGAATGGAATGGAATCTGATTATCAGGGATCTCACTTGCTCCCCTGCCAAGGCCAATGGACCCAAACTCTATCTCCTCTAGCTCCTTTTCCACTAGCCCTGGGAAATAAGCTGATCTTGATTAAGGCCAAGCCCTTTTCAAAACATCTTTTGCTGAGTAAACTTGAGGGGACCCAATGAAGATCCAGAATCTGTAGTCAATTAGCAAATTATAGAACAGATCCAATTAGCAAATGTTGCCTTTTACAAGCTCTACTGTGCAGCTTCCCATTTGATCCAAATTAAGGCAGACACAGAATTTCTTATAATTCTTGATCAACTCCAACCACAAGAATGCACAAACCCAGCTTACCATTACAGCATTGCTGTTTTCCCTCTGAACTATTGTTCTTGGTTTGGACTGGAGTCAAAAGAAATGTTTTGATGAGCAACAAACAGATGTGGAGTTTTTCCTCCAGGTCTTAGCCAGAAGAGCAGGAAAGGGGAGCCTAAAATACTATTATCAGAGTATGTTGAGGAACAGGAATTTGTCAGTTATGCCAAAGAAAGATCCTGGCATTTTTAGTGGGTTGAAATAGGTTAAAGTTAAAAAAAGGCCTTTTTTCTTAGAGAATTGGTTTAAAGGTCTGACTTTAAATTTTATGCTTATTTAACTAAGGAAACACAGGAATTTATTGCCTTCCTGTAATGGCATAACTTGCTGCATCTTATGGTGTGATTTATATTCTTCCCTTGGGAAGTGGTGTTTGTATTATTATTCCCAGGCTATGGGTGAGGAGCTTCTGCTGAGCTGTCCTTTGATGCCTCACTGTCCTATGGAGGTGAAGGTTTAACATAAGCACTGGCCAGTCTTACTGAGCTGGAAAGACTTCAGGTGTGGGCTCAGTGATAGACTGCGTCTATTATCCAAGGTTGAGTCTCACTAAAGTAAAGAGGATTAGCATCAAGTTGACTGGGAATGATGTGTGACCTTTTCAGCCACAGAAACTCTCTATGGCCTTGGAGGTGAACTTCATCATTCTCAACCAAAGAGAGGCCTTGAAGACTATCTGCTAAAGTCCAAGAGTGGTCGAGATCTGCCCTGGTGAGTGTTGTATCTACACTCACACCAAAGAAATAGAAGAGTTTTCAATTATGAAGTGTGGACAAGTATGGAACAGGAATCCAGGGGATGAGGGACCTCAGGAAAGTGGTGGGGGACACCTGAAGACAGCTCAAAATTTTGGGATTTCTAGGCTGTTTCATTTTCTGTTAAGGCATCATGTCACACAGAGTTTCCACATTAACTTTGGTCTCTAAAGTACTTTCCAGGTCTAATTCTATGATCCATCAATCCTCCATAATATCACTGAGTCACAGAGTGTTAGAACCTGAAATGGACCTCAGATGGACGCATTTTGCAGCAACTCATTTGATAGTTTAAATTTAGGAATGTTTATAAAAAACACTTCTCTTTTTTCTTCCAAACTTCAGGTGATCATATTGTAGCCAAAATTTGCATATTTAATAATAATAGCTCACATTTGTGTGGTACTTCTTAAAGTACTGTGGTATAGTACATTATATATACATCATTGCATCTGATCGTCACATCAGCCCTGGGATGTAGGTGCTATTATTGCCCCCATTTTATAAATGAGGAAACCAGGGTTGAGGGAAGTTCAGGTACTTGACCAGGGTGTCATTGATCATATATGTCTGATGTGTAATGCAAACCCAGGTTTTCCAGATTCCAAGTCCATTCACCAGACCATGCAATTTTTGAGGTGGAAAGAATGAGAGAGATTGTCTAGTACAACTCTTTCATTTTATTTATTATTTTGTTTATTGATGCTTTTTTTGCTTTCCACCCCACTGTCACCATTGGTTTCCAAAGCTCCTCAATGTGCCCACCCAGACAAACCTCCCTCAAAATAAAGATAGTAAAGTGAAACAAACCACCATTGCCTTCATATCTGACAGTGTACGCAGCGTCCTTCTACCTCTTTATGGAGCATAGGACAGTGTACATCAGTACTAGTACCTGGAGTCAGTCATTGGAATCTTGGTTTTTAATGGGAATTCTAGTGCCTATTATGCTGTTTTTCTTTGACATGATTGTGGTGGCCATGGCTATCATTGCTGGCTCTGCTTTCTCTTCTCTGTATCACTTCATACAAGGTCTTCTCATGTTTCTCTGCATTCCTTATTTCTTTTGGCACAATGCATCCTGTTACATTCCTGTACCACAATTTTGCTCAGCACCCACTTTGTTTTCTTGTTTCAAATCCCCTCATTTTATAGATGAATAAAGGAGACTCAGAGAGGGGGGAGTGAAGAATTGAACTGCTTAATGGCAGAGATGCAAGTAATAAGAATGACTTATACTTCTATAGGACTTTAAGGTTTCACAAAGCATTTTCTCTGTGACTACCCTGTAAGGTCATTTTTGTAAGTATTATCATCTCCATTTTAGAGGGGAATATGTGACCCTGAGCAAGTCACTTAACCTTTTTCTATCTCAGTTCCCTCAAGTGAAAAAGGGGATGATAATAATAGCACCTACCTCCCTGCCATCCTTGTTGTGAGGCTCAAATTAGATAATATTTATAAAAATGCTTAGCACAATGTCTGGCACTTAGGAGGTGCTTAGTAAGTGCTAGTTCTCTTCCCCCACCCATATCATAGATGAGAAAAGTGAGGCTCAGACAAGTGAAATGGAGTAATGGTCCTGGTCCCCTTCAAAACTCAGCTCAAGCATTAACTCTACAGGAAGCATTTCCTGACTTCTCCCCTCTCCTCTCAAGTTGCTAGTTCCCTCTCAATTCACTTTGCATTATCTTTACATGTATTTTACACTCATTAATGTGTTTACATTGTTTCCTCCAATTAATGTAAGCGCTTTGAAGTCAGTGACTGTCTTGTTTTTGTCTTTGTATCTCTGGTGCACACAGTAGGTGTTTTATAAACACTTGTAGAGTGAATGATAGTGTCTGTGTGAGGATTCAAACCTAGGCTTCCTGATCTCCCACCTTCCAGTCCAGTTCTCTTTTGGCAACATCACCTTCATGGCGTTGTCAAGACTTTCAGGGTTATAGCACTGTCCTGTAAGATCTAGAAGGTTTAAAAGACTCTCCTGGTGAAATTCAATGAGATGATGTTTCTCCCTTCCCTTGCATAACTCCCAAGAGAAGGTGCTCCTCTTCCTTGATAGAATGTAAGTACCTTGAGGGCAGGGACCAATTCATTTTTGTCTTTGAATGCCCTGTGCTTTGCACAGTGCCTGGAACATAGTAGGTGCTTAATAAATGCTTGCTTTTTGATTGATTGAGTGACCATCTTGATGACCTCTGTGCCTAGAGAAGGGAAATGATGAAAACCAAGAGAACAGCCCCAAACATGACAGAAACATGGGTACTATCATATGTGACCTGCTCAGACTGACTTCCAAGCTTTCTGTCTGTTTTCCATCATGCCTATGAGCAAGAGCACATTCTCCACAGGGGTCAGCTTCTCTATGAGAAGCTTGTTTTGAGCCAGCCACTGGACCACATCAAGAAGTAGGCATGGTCCCTGACCAGTACCACATTCTGGTGTTGGGCTTGTCATGGAACTGTCACCAAATTTTCACCTCTCAGTTGGGAGTCTTGGGTTCGGCAGTGGTGATTGGGCTGGTGTCTGAGGGAGGAGAAACATATCTCTCTCCCCACTTGTTGCCACACTGAGACAAACATGTCCTTTGGGTTACTCCTGGAGGCCAATTTGTGGCATCTTTCATGTCATGGTGTGTGTGGCCTCACACATATTCCCACAGCTTCATTTGCTCCTTATGGGCTTAATTTGGTTAGCCTTTTCAAAATTACTTTTTTTGGGCGTGGGGAGGGGAAAAGTTAAGGGGTGGAATAATTTCTTTTCAGTGACAAAGTTGGAAAATTGGGTTGTGAAAACAATACTGGCTAGAGAAATCCTGTTTGCACAGTTACTCAACCCCTGTGGAACCAGATTCTCCTTATTCCTCCCCAGGGCCCTACTGAGTCTAGGTTCTGAATCCGATGTTAGAGGCCTGAGAAAGCTTGTGAGGTGCCACACTTCCTGCAGAGGAAAAACCAAGGCATGGGAAAGACCTGACAATGATGACGGTGTTGACTGCCTTACAGACTGATCCTAAAATCCTAGATTCAAAACTGGAAAGAGCCTTAAAGGCTACCAAGTGCAACCCTCTCCTTTTAGACAAGTTACATGACTTGCCTGGAAAATGTCTGGGGCAAGATTTCAATACAGGTTCTCTGGACTTCCCTGTCTAGTTCTATCCCCTCTGAGATGCTGGTTTTCAAGGACCTTAAGTAGAAATTTTTTTTTTTGCCTAGGGCAAGGTTGGGGCTGGTTTGGAGATTCAGGGGGGAAGAGTGCTGGGTACTTGCAATCAGTAAATCTGGGATTACTAGTTGTGTGGGCCTGAGTAAATCTCTTAACTTTGCTTGGCTTCAGTGTCCTCACTTATAGAATGAGGGGTGAACTTGAAAACCTCTTAGATCCTTTTTGACCTCAAATCTATGGCCCTGTGATCCTTCTCAGGGACAAAGAGAAGGGGAGAAGATGAGGGTAGGGATGGGCAGAAAAAATGTACTTTGGACAAGTAGTTATACCAGGGTATCCTCAGGAGGAGGAAGAGGGAAAGAGGGGCACAGAGGCAGGCTGCCCCATTGGATGCATCCCATAAGGCAACCTCATTGAGGAGGTGTAAGGAGGGAACCAGAGTGGGGGTGGGGGGTAAATGTTACTGGGATGGTGGCAGACCCTTGTGGTCCGATCCCTCCAGGCATCCCCTAGTAGGAATGTGTGTGTGTGTTGAGGGTAAGGGGACATTGTTGAAGACAGTTTTGCCCTTTTGGTGCAGTTTTTCAGATGATGCCTGACAGGAGGCATGAAGGGAGGAAGAAGACACTTCAGAGGTGGGACTGGAGAACAGCAGGATTCTCATGAATACAGTTATACTAATTCTTCTTGTGAAGAATTGAAGAGAGGAGGTCTTACAGGGCAACTCTCATGGCCATTGGGGAGGAAAGAGGGGAAAGCCATGCTGATAGGAGGTGTGGCTCCACTTGGCAGGAGCTGGGCACCTCAGAGTGGACAGAACCCTAGTGGTTCAGTCACGCCGGGCTCCTCCGTGAGTCAATGCTGTTTGCTCAAAATCATTTGATTCGATTCAGCTTCCACTTGGTCCAGGAGAATGTGAAAACATCTCCGATTAGAGCCGAAACTTTCCACGCGTCCAATTTTCACCAAGGAAGAACCCCCTGAGCAATATTTTTTTGGGGAAAAAATAACTAAGTTAGGAATGATTGAACAATGACTTGTTGTTGGACAGGACTCCATTTCCCAACCACAGAGGGTTCTTGTAACCACTTCTGTGCCACCAGAGTCCTGGAAAAGCTGCTGTGTATTTGATAGCAATGGGACTGTGGTCTTTGGTATTCCCATGGGAGAGTTTTCCTGTTGTGGTATTTAGTCACTCTCCCATTGCAAGGTTGACTGGGCTGTGTATGGTTTGGAATTTTTTTTTTTGCCCTTGGAGTTTTCTAAAAGCCAATTAAGGATTTGAAATTTCCTCTTGAAGAAATGCTTGCTGGCGGGGGCTTTCTGGAGGGGGAAGGAGGGAGATGGGTGTAATTAGTGTTAAAGAGCATGCGAATATTTTCATGATTGTTGTTTGGCTTCCAAAAAATTAGTCTCCCCACAAAAAACCATTTTTTCCATCCTGTCAATTTTTCACGAGTTCTTTCCAGCTTTACAATGCTGCCATGGTGGCACATCCAGTGGGGAATGAGGCCCAGAACAATGAGCACATCTAAGGGCCGATGGCAAGTTCCACATCCAATTTTGATAAAAGCCAGGATTTCACAGAATTCAATTTAACGAACATTTATTAGACTCCTACTGTCTCTAAGGAATAGGGAAGACAAAGAAGGAAAAAATGCCAGTTTCTTCCCTGAAGGAGCCTACATTACCTGGGGAGTCAGGGGAAATGAGTCTAGTAGAATGTAAGCTTCCTGAGGGCAGGAACTGATTCTCTTTTGTCTTGGTATTCCCGGTGACTGGCCCCATTTCTGGTAGAGAGTCGTTATTGGTCCTTCATTTTTGAAGAGGACCGATGACATCACAGGTGCTTGTGAATTGTATTTAAGTGAGGCAGAGTTGCATAAAGTCATCAGCCTCACTGTCTCTTCCAGAGCCACCAGAGCCCAGTGGCAAGGCAAAAGTAGAGAGTAGGTGATTAACAAATGCATATTGAATTGAAACAAACATCTGCGAAGATAAGCTATGGTTTGTTGGAAGTAAAGGAGAACTCTGGATAAGGTGCTCTAGGGAAAACTTAAGAAGATAATAGGATAATAGATTAAAAGCTAGAAAGGAGCTGGAGAAGGCATTTTAACTTGGAGCACCTGAGGAGGTGGCACCTGACCTGAGCCTCCACGAAGAGAAAGATCCTGACAGAGAGCATCCAGGAATGGGAACCTCATCCTACATGAAAGCACAGACTCATTAATGTCGTCAGCATCCTTTATATGAAGCATTAAATTCATTTTGACGAATATTTATTAAATGCCAACTTTGTGCTGAGGATTCGGTGAAAAATGACACAGTCCCTGCCCTCAAGGAGCTTACATTCTAAAAAGCAAGATAAGACCAGTACACAAGTAAGAATGATATAAGATGCTAAGGGCAAAAAAGATACCTGGAAGAAATGCTAGAAGAAATTTGAGGCAAATAGAGATTACTTTTAGCTGAGGGGATCAGGCAAGTCTTTGTGGGAAAGATAGCATCACAGCTGGGCCCTGTAAGAAGAGAAGCTTTCACAAAGCAGTGTGTGTATATGTGTGTGTGTGTGTGTGTGCATGTGTGTGTGTGTGTGTGTGTGTGTGTGTGTGTGTGTTCTAGCCATGGGGAATGACTGCTGTGAATGCAAGGGTAAGAGAGTTTGGAACAATTTGGAGAATAGAGAATCATCTTCTTTGGCTAGAAAGTTAGGTTGTTGTTAGATGGCGGGGGATTTAAGTAAGCAAGAAGCATTTTTTAAGCACCTATAATATGCTAGGCACTGTGTTAGGTGGTGATATAAAAAATAAAAAATGAAATGGCCCCCGCCTTCATGGACTCACATACAATTGGTTGAAGCAAAATGCATGTAAGCAACACAAACACAATAAATGCAAGGTGATTTTTCTGAGGTGGGGAGGGCAGAAGTAGGTGGTAGGGAATCAGGAAGAGCCTGAACCAGGGTAAGGAATTTGTATCCCTTCCCAGAGGTAATGGGGAGCCATGGAAGGTGCTTGGACTGGGGAGTGATTAGGTCAGAACTTTGCATCAGGTGGATTGTTTTGACATTTAGATCATCCTAGTAACAGTCCTGGGAGGTGGGGAAGGGGAGGTAGATGGGTGTGGATGGTATTTTTATCCTTTTTTTACAGAAGAGGAACTGAGAGAAGTTAAGCAACTTGCCTAAGATTACCCAACTAGGAAGTGGCAGAGACAAGATTCACACTCAGGACTGTTGTCTCTGCCTTCAGTGTCAGAGCCGGAAGGCTCGTGAAATATTAGAGTCCAACATTTCTATGTGAAAATATAATTGATAAGGTTGTTGTTCATCCTTGGTTTTGAAAGAGGACCAATGATATCATGGAGTGATGTCTTGACTCAAGTGTGCATTGGATTTAAGTGAGGCAGAGTTGTGCAAAGTCTTCAGTTTGACTCTCTCTTTCTGAGTCACTGGAGTCTAGTGCGGGAGGATGAAAGTCAGGATGGTGGTGGCCTGGGAGGCAGAGGATGATTTTGGCATCTCTGATGTCTGACTGAGCTCTTGCTTGGCCCTCAGATGCCTCGGTTTACCCAGGTCCTCCTATGTTCCTTAGCCACTACTGTCCCATTGTTGATTTCTTGCGCTTCTGCAGCTCTGCACCAACTCCAAAAGCTCTAACCTCTAGCTGCTGCCATCCCTGGGGCCATCGGATTCTCTCCTCTCTTCAGGTCACATAAATCCCTGATGCATGTAGTTCCCTGGAGGGGCTCTGTGGTTGAACAAGCTTTGCCCTGGGGACCCAGAGTCCCAAAATGTCAGGATGGTTTCTTTTGTACCTGTTTATATGAATGGAAATTCCTTGAAGGTAGTGACTCTCATTTTTGTCATTGTACCATTAGGTTAGTGCCTAACACAGTATCTGGTATATAGAAAGTATTTAATAAATGATTATTGATTGATGGATTGATTGAAGCCTTCTTCTCTCTATCCATCTCAGCTGTAGGTATCTCCATCCTTCTAACTTGTTTTGAAAGGTCAAATACAAGGGCATAGCTCAGGTGAACAAAGGAGAGCCATAACTCAATCATTCTCAAATGTGGATCAAAGAGTATCCAGCCAAGGTGAGTTCATGCCTTATTAAGGAGATCTCTTTTTGCCAGAAAAATGGTATCCTCCATGTGAACTTTATTAATAAGGGTCTAACCTGGACAAAGAAATCTCATGGGACTGGCATTGGTGGTGATTATCACCACCCTGGACATATGATTTAAGAGACAAATGAAAAAACTGGCTGATTCACAGAATCCTGGAATTTAGAATTGAGAGATCATTGGATTAGCCAATTTTACAGGATGCTGGGGCCCAAGGTGGGAAGGTTACTCGCTCAAGGTTGAAAAAGTAGGAGAACTGAAGTTTGAACCCATGTATTTGTGTGTGTAGAGGACATACTCTTTGTATATAGCTGTTTTCATAGTCTCCCCAATTAGATTGAGAGCTCCTGGAGGGCAGGGATTGTTTTTTTCTCTGTATCCTTAACATTTAGTATAGTGCCTGGCACAAAGTAGGTGCTTAATAAATGCTTGTTTACTTGACTTAACTCCTGTGTTCCAAAGGTTCCATGCTGAAACCCCCCTCCAGGGCGGTTTCACCTAGATGTTTCAGGCAGTAAATGAATCTAAACCATCCAAATCATCTCTCACCGAATCACCAAGGTTGCCCAGGGAGGAGCAGAGCCAGGATTTGAATCCAGGACCTGTGATTACCGGTCCAATGCTCTTTCTATGACACCGCACTGCCTCTTACTATTGGATGCTGCCTTTTTCATTATCTATGACTAATTAGGTGAGAGACCGAGAAGGGCACAATGATGGGCTCCCATCACTCCGATTTAGAATCTGCCACATGACCTAGTATGCATTAGGCTGAAGTCAGTGGGCATGAGCCACTTGCCATCCTGTAGAGAACATCCAGGCCATAGGAGCTGCTTTTCTGTTTCTTGGGATCAAAGTAGGCCTCGTGAAAAAGGGCCAGCCTGAAATTGTATTCTTTCCCACTGGGCAATCACCCAGAAACTAATGACTGGTATAGGAAGCCACTGCCGCAGAGGGGGCTCAGGCCCCATGCCCAGCTTGCTCACTCACTGACAGGAAATGCCAAACCCAGGGGGCAGCGCCGTAATTATAACCATGAAAACACAAAGGAAGAAAACAAGCCAGGGACCAGAGGGGGAGGGGGCGCTTCTCAGGGCCTGAAAACTGAGAAATTCATCCAGGCTGCTCCACTGGGGTTTTGTCCTAGACAAGGAAGCCACTGACAGGGAATGAGCCCTTCTCTCTCAGTATCTGGCTAGCCATAGGCCATGGAGGAAGAATTCATTTAGAGTCAGACTTTTTGGAAAGTTCAAAATTTCGGTTTTCCTTCAGTGACTTGGAGGGGGAGTACGAAAGAGCATTCAGAACTGGCTTTGCTGCTGACCAAAGGAACTTGACTAAAATCTTCCTTTTTTAGACATGAAACCTCTTCATCCCTCCTCTCCCTCTTTTACTCCTCATTGAATCTCTTCCAAATGGGCTTTCATGACGTAGATGGGTTGGAATCTCATTTCTAACACTTAATATGTGCCTATGGTCAAGTAATTTATTTGCTTGGAGCCTTAGTTTCCTCATCTGTAAAATGGAAATAACAATACCAAATAATACTTGCGGTACTTTCACCAACAGGGTCTCTGTGAGGATCAAATTAAGTTATAAATGTAAAGCAATTTAATAAACCGCAATGTGCTCCCTGTAATCCCCAGGATGAAATATAAAGATGTGTCATTCAAAACTCTCGACAACCTGGGCCACTCTCACCTTGCTGGCCTTTTCAGACTTTACTCCAAGAACTCAATGGTCGAACTATCCTGTTGCTGGTGTTCCTCATACACTCGGTTTCCCTATTCCATGCCTTTGCATCTGCTGTCCTCCATGCCTGGAATGCTTTTACTCCTTATCTCCTCCTCTTAGCTTCCCTGGTTTCTTTCAGGCCAGCTCAAATCCTGTCTTCTGTAGAACTTTCCCAGTCTCCCCAGCTGTTAGTACTTTCTCCCCTATTCACTCCTTCTATCTACTCTATATGGACCTTGCATGTACATAGAGCTATTTACACATGGCCCCCACCATCAGACCCCTTCTTGTATGTATGTAGAGCTATTTACACATGGCTTCCACCATTAGACTCCTTGTCTTCCTTGAGGCCAAGGACTATTTTTTGCCTTTGCTTGTATATCCTTAGCTCTTAGCACAGTGCTTGGCACATAGGGAGCTCTTAACAAATGCTCGTTGACTGATCAAGATAGGAGGGACGTGAGCTCTGTCTTCCAACTTTTGAAGGGCTATTTTCACAGTGGAAGAGGTCTCATTAGACTTGTTCAAGTTGACCCCAGAGAGCAGAACTATGAGCAATGGGTGGCAGTAACAGAGAGACAGAATTAGACTTGGGATAAGGAAAAACTTCCTAATAATGAGAGCTGTCCCAGAGTAGCATGGATTGCCTTGGAGGTATTGGGCCCCTTCTCACTGGCGGTCTTCTAACAGAGGCTGGATCACTACGTGCTAAGGAATACCATAGCTGGCTCTCTTATTCAGCTATGAGTTGGTCTTGGTGGGCTCTGAGGTCCCTTCCTGCTCTGAGGTTCTCTGGTTCTGTGAACCCAGGCACAGGCTTCTCACATCTCTCTTTCTCTCTCTCTCTCTGTGTAAGGGGCTCCCTGACAGATTTTTCCTGTTTTCTCTGGGGCTTCATAGATAGCCATTGTGTTTGAAATTCCTCCCCATGTGTGTTTTTCTAATTTTGTTTTCAAAGATGCCTTTGAAGGAAAGTCTGCTTCTTTCTAGGGGGATAATTTGAACCATCATCAAGGAAAAGGCAATGCAGAGGACATGAAACAATACCTAAAGAAATCTCCCTCGAGGTGGGTGTTTTCTAGAAGGATTCTGAGAGCTCACGTCTGGGGCAAAACTTGCCTGTGTCAAGAATCTCTCTAGCCAACATCAGAGGGACATTTATGGGCTGAATAGTTGTCTCCAACTTTCTATGGCACTGTCCTTGACACTAGGAGATTTTTCCAACTATGATTAGGACTTTGTGTATTGGTGAGATCCACCCTAGTTTCAATGACTTCTCTCTTTATTTTTGGTCCTTGACTAATTTTGTTTTATTATTATTTTAAAGTTTTATTAGTGCCTTCTGTTTTTTAATCACAGTCATTTCTGAATGTATTCCTCTCCCTTAACCTTCTCCTCAGTGATTTTTCCCTTTTAACTCCCTGGGAGTTTCTCCCAAAACCTTCCCCAAATAAGCAATTAAATCAAAACAAAATGGTACTCTCATCTCTTTTCTGGTGGCCCCTCTCCTTCATTAAAATGTTTGCCCATTTTCCATTTGTTCTCACATTATCTTCCTGTTATCCTCATTCCACAGATGGGGAAATTGAGGGCCAGAGAAGCAAAGTAGTTCATCAAACTAGGGATCAAGTACAGACTAGAACTTAGGTATCCTTACTTTTATCCCAGAGTTCAGGGCATGAAACTCTCATGCAAGAATGGAACAAGGATGGATTGCTCCCTTTTATTGTTAGATTGTAAGCTTCTTGAGGTTGGGACTTTTGATATCTTTGGAAAAATTCCGCATAGAACTCAGTACATGGTTGAGTAGTAAATAACTGATGACTATCTCAAAAATGGTATGTAGATTGAACTGATTTTTCCATCCCAAACACAGCTAAAGAGTATTTCTTTTACTTAGGACTCTTAGTCATTATTTGACAAATCTACTACTGCTTACTGTGGCCTTAGAGTTCGGGTCAACTGTGATTCTTTCTTCTAAAAGGCTGCTCGTCAGGGATGGGAGATTACTAAAAGTCAAATGATGCCACACTTGTGGTATTTTGCCATCTTGTCTTCTATGAGAAGGACCAACAGTTATTTGTCCATGAAAATCACATTGTTTCATTTTTGTCTTTGGGTCTTAAATGTCCAACTCAGTGCCTGGCTCCCCATCATCTCTAAGAAAGTACTTGGTTGATTGATTGAACTGTCCTCCTCCCTTTTTCTTTGACCCACTTTGAGTCCTTTGAGTCTTCCCATAACAAATCAGCCATCTTTCCCCTCTGAACTTTTCTTCCATGTGTTCCTATGAGTCCCATGACTTTCTCTCTCTGTTCCCTATCTCTCTGGAGAAGGAATTCTTCATCTGGGGGTACTGAACATATAAAAAATTTTTATACCTCTATTTAAATATAATTGATTTCCTTTGTATCCTATATTTTTGATTTGATTTGTAATTAATTAATTTTTAGTTTTCAACATTATTTTTGATTTTATGCATTTAAAAACATGATTCTGAGGAGGAGTCCAAAGGTTTCTCCAGACTGCCAAAGGATTCCAGAATACAGAAAAGATTAAGAACTCTTGTTTGTAGCACAGAGAAAAGTGGAGTAAACTTAAATTAGAGTAGGGGAGGGGTCGAGGTCAGACAATAGGGAAAACCATTTCAAAGAAGGAAAAAAAATTTATTAAATTCCTACTATGCACCAGGAACTGTGCTAAGTACTTTACAAATATTATCTCGTTTGGTTCTCATAATAACCCTGCAAGGTAGATGCTAGTATAATCCTCATTTTTGAGGATTTTGAGTTGAGGAAACGGAGGCAGGCAGAAGCTGAGTGACTTGCTTAGAGTTGCATGGGTGGTATGTGTCCGAGAACAGATCTGAACTCAGGTCTTTCTGACTCTGAGCTCTGTGCTTTACCCACTATGCTACCCAGCTGTCTTTTGAGGGGATAGGTTGCTTGAAGGTGTTCTCTATGGTCTTATGAAGAGCAGAACCTTGCTAGAGTGATTTAACTTCAAGGTGTCACATTATCCTCAAGCAGGGGATAGTGTGGATGACTTGTACGAGCTCAGGTAAGCCATCTCACCTCTGTGGGCCTCAACCTCCTCGTGTATAAAATTAGGGGGTTAAAGCACCAGTGCTTAGCCCAGTGTTTTGTATGTAGCAGATGCTTAACACATTTGTTGAATTGAACATATTAAAAATTGATGATGTTCGAGGTTTCTTCCAGGTTCTTCAATTCTCTGATTTATAGATCAATAAAACATGATTGCTGAATTGACTATACAAAACTCTTTGTACAAAGCGAGAGTTTCAGTTTATTGCAATTTCTACCATAGAAGAATGTCTCTCAGATGAAAGGAGACCACCATCTAATTGGCCACAGAGTACCAGATATCTCTCACGATGGGGCCAGGCAAAGATAGCAATTCTTTGTCAAAACTGTTCAAGGTCATTCTTTTCTTTCTTTCTTTTTTGGTGAGGCAATTGGGGTTAAGTGACTTGCCCAGGGTCATACAGCTAGTGAGCGTTATGTGTCTGAGGCCAGATTTGAACTCAGGTCCTCCTGACTCCAGGGCCGGTGCTCTATCTGCTGAACCACCTAGCTGCCCCAAGGTCATCCTTTTCTAAGGGATAGGTCTGATTTCAATCAAAGAAGTCCCACTCTGTTAGCCACAGAAAATTGCCTCTTCAATCCAGTCTTGTGATTTACTAGGACCCATTTTCCTGAGACCCATCTGTGGGATTGGAGTCATTTGGAGGCGGGATGAGTTATTCTACGTTCCTTCATTCTGAACAGCTTAGAGGTAATTTGCTATCAATTGATAATCATAAAAATTATTGATAATCAGTTGGTAATCAGGATTTGATAGGGTGACTGAGTGGGCAGGCTTCCAACAGGAGACATAAAGTAATTTTCATTCTATGACTGTGGGAGTGGGGTTTGAATGCCCCAACTTTTCCACTTTTCCTGCCAATACAAAATTTCTAGACCATAGATCTCAGACCCAGAGCTCAAAGGGATTCATTTAGAATTCATTTAAGCCAACCCCATATAGATGGGGTTTTATAGATGAAGAAATTGAGTCCCAGGGAAGTCAAATAGCTTGCCTAAGGTGATCCAAATAGTTGAGGAGACATGATTTTAATTCATGCCCTGTGATGCCCAGTATAAAACTCTTCTACTTCACCACACTGTCTCAAGAATTAACTTCTGAATGAATATTTTATATGCATGTCAGACTTTATTTTTCAAGCCAAAAGGGGGAAAGAGATAATGCTTCCCATTGTTTTCTATCCCCTAAATGTTAGAGCATTATTTTATCACTCATGTTAGCTTTTTGTTGTTATTAAAAAACTTTGGAGCACTATCCAAGGCAGGCCCTCTCCACTTGAGAATCCACATTCTAGTCACTAAGAACCCAAAATTTTAGAGCACTTTAGATCTCAAGAGTGATAGCTTTCTCTGTCTTGGTTTCTTCCTCATATTTTGGTCTCAGAGATTTTTAGGGACTCCTATTCTTGCCAATTATACAGAGTGAGTACACATTTTTGCCTTCTCTCCCTGGCATCTACCAAGATAAAAACATCAGTGAATAGGAAGCCGCAAGTTAAGGGCCTAAAACCAAACCAAAACAAGAGGGGGAAAATCCTCTATTTCAGGAACTGACCATATCAGAGGCACTGACCCATGTATCCCTCCTGTTCAACTTAGTGAAATACCCCTTGATCAATATCCACTGAGTTTTCCTGAAATTTATCTATAACCAATGGGTAATTTGAAACACATGGTTTGCTGATTTTTATTAAGCAAATTTGAAAGTCAAAATTTGCTCACAGAAATGAACCATTTCCTGCTGTTGCCGACCTCTTCCTCCATGGTGTAATGATTCCATTAGCGTATCACAAAGGTCATGTTGACCTAACTCACTGAGCTGCAATAATTTGTCTTATATGGTTCTATAGAAAGAAGGGACCAGTGAAGAGATTGGAGGAATAATCTAAGATGCTTCTGAAGCTTAACTCCCACATGTTTCATGGGGTGAGAAATTCTGAATATGTGTTCAGTTATATAACAGTATTATGGGGGTAAACTTACCACCTGCTAGGACCCTCGGTTTATGTAAATCTTGGCGTTCCCTCAGGAGCACAGAACACTTCTAAAGACTAAATAATGGTTGTTTGGTGAGCATAGAAGACAGGAATACATGGCAGGAAAGTTCAGCAGCCCATCTCTATCACTTGTTACCTGTGTGACCTTGGGTAGATCACTGAACCTCTCCAGTCATCAGTTGCCTATTCGATGAAATGAGAGGAATGGACTATACAACTTTGAGGTCTTTTTTTAGCTCTGTATCTATAATTCTCTGATTCTAAGTAATTTTATCTCCCTAAGCCTCAGTTTCCTCATCTGTAAGATAAGAAGGTTAGAGTAGATGGCTTTTGAGACCCTTTTGAGCTGCAAATCTAGGATCTTAACTGGGGCAGAGTGGAAATGGGTTTACCTGTATTTGGAGGCTGACAGCTATTGGCCACAAAGAATGGGAGTGGGGGCAAGAGAGGAGGAATTAGAAGAGATAAAACAGAGGCTGTGGCCCCAAGCCCAAGTGGAAACCAGGAGTGGTAGGAGACCATATTGAGCCAGAGGAACAGGAAAGACAAAATGGGGGAAGAACAATTCAAGTTGGGTAAACTTGGTATGGCCAATCGATCAAC
This sequence comes from Vombatus ursinus, assembly GCF_900497805.2. Lineage (NCBI taxonomy): Eukaryota > Metazoa > Chordata > Mammalia > Diprotodontia > Vombatidae > Vombatus > Vombatus ursinus. The sequence continues at coordinate 624,221 of NW_020954907.1, read as the reverse complement.
CAATCAATGAACAAGCATCTTACTATGTTCCTGGCATTGTGCTAAGAGCTGGGGACACAAATAAAAGCAAAAATAGTTCCCGACCTCGAGGAACTTACATTCTAATGGTCGAGGGGAAATGAGACAAGCTGCTGTGTCTGATGTATCTTCCAGTTTGCCTTTATTCTAAACCTTGCAAATGAATGAATCAGCATCTGCTGACCACATACTCTCTTGATTCAGAAAGTGATCTTGTGAAAAGAAAGGGGCCAAAGTTCCTACATCCTCCCATTGAACATCTGATGACTGCCTTTGGAAGCTATGCTCCAGGGAGCCAATATCAACTTTTCTGGTGTTTGTGTTTGTTCTGAATCAGAAAGGTATCTGTTGCCTTGGATGGAGGCAGGCAGACAGCTCCATTCTGGATGAATTCCTTCAGCTGTCTTTGTTCATCAAATGAACTAAGAGAAGGCCATTCTGCTCTTTGGTATTCAGTAATCATAGTGGAAGATAACTTCTTTGCATGCTATGCCATTGTAATGAGATATTCTGGTAAAGTCTTATGCATCTGGAAGCTTTGGCCAGCTCTGGCCAGCAGCCAGGTACATTCCATACTGTGGTATTTCCATGTTAGTGAAATTCCTCTAAGATAATGAAAAGGATTTTATAATGGGATTTCACTTTCAGTAGATCCATTCTCAACATGAGTTCTTATTGACCTTCTTCTTGCTTTAAACTTATTGGCATCTTAGCATTCAGATTTTTCCATTAACTCAGATTAAAATACATCAACTCCATTGATCAGTATTTGCCAGTGATTTAGCCAGTAGAAGAGATGAAATTATTAGGCACTGGATTCATTAGGAATTAAAGAGTCTTAGGAACTAGGTCCAAGAAAGACCAGGGCTTTCTATGAGGGTTGGTTTCATTTTCTCTTCTGCTAACTGAGAGTTACTTTTCGACAAAGATGCCCAAGATGGGACAGGACTGTAGGATTCCTATGTATAGGAACTTAACAATAAGGAGAGTAAGAAGGCACCACAACCTTGTCTCGCCTACATCTCAATTGTATATGTCAGCAGCCAATAAAAACTAATAGAATCCTAGGCAGCATTGAGAGCCATAGTATCGTAGGCGAAAGTGAGAGTCATGCTGTATTCTGATCTGGACAGACCACATTGGGTGTTTCATGTTCCCTCTTTGAGAACTACGTTTTAGGGAGGACTTGGATGAAGTAGGAACGTGAAGGGACTGCCACAGGAAGATTGATGGAAGGAACCATGCATATTTAGTCTGAATAAGAAGTGATTTAGGATGGTACATGATCATTTTCTTCAAGCGTTTGATAGACTGGCATGCAGAAGAGGGAATAGAATGGTTATATTTGGTTCTAGAGGGCCCCCATAGTGGGAACTACAAAAAGGCCGATTTAGGCTTAATGTAAGGAAAACATTCCTGAAAACAAGAGCTGTCAAAAAGTGCAATGGGTTACCTTGGGAGGCATTAGGCTCCCTCTTGATGACCTGTAGACCCTAGATGACCTCTTGTCAGATATATTGAATAGGGTATTTATGTTCTAATATAGATCGGATCAGATGGTTTCTGAGGTTCTTTCTAATTCCGAGATTCTATGGGCTTGTCTTCTTGCTTACTGATGAGGAAGGGCATGGTAAGAAGTGACAATTTAGGATGCAAAATCCTAAATATTCAAGATGATTCTTTCTGGTTCTGTTTTGGCTGATCTGAACCATTTGGAGGAGGTGGAGGGTTGGCCTTGACAGGCTCTACTCTTGTTCCTCATCCTTTCTTCCATGAATGTGGAAGAAAGTTCCATTTGAATGTCCCATCATGGTACAGAGAGGATCTGGAGTTCTCGAAGGCCATGTCACTGAAGGACGGTGCTATTGACATAAACAGAGAAGTTATGGGATAAGGTTAATTTTGAGGAGAAGATGAGGTAAGCTTTGGACACGTTGGTGGAGTTTGAAGTATTAGAGAGCTAGGGAGGTGGAGATGTCTAGCAAGCAGTTAGAAATAAGGACTGGAACTCTGAGAGAGGTTGGTGGCAGGGAATTGAGAAGTAGATTTGAAAGTCATATAGAAGTGATAACTGAAATAATGAGAATAGATGAAATCACCAAGAGAAATAATATTTCAAAAGATGTGAATGAGAAAAGAGCCAAGGACAGAATCTTGTCCAGTAGCCAGATAGCAGGCAGTAGGCAGATGAACCAGCAAAGGAGTTGGAGAAGGAGTCACATCTGTATTCCCTCCTTAAATCTTCTCTCCTAGGAGAGAGATGTGGGTTAGACATTACTGTGGTTAAATGGATTAGGAACTTATTTACTGGCCAGATGTGACAGCTAGAAGGAGGTCTTTAGTAGAGTGTCCCATAGATTTGTGCTTAAGCTATTAATGTTTTTTATCAATTAATCTGGTTAGGAGCACATTTGACACGCTTACCAGATGTTCAGATTACACAGAGCTAGAAGACAGAGCTAACACACAAGATGATAGGATGATAATTCAAAAAGAATTTGAGAAGCTTGACCATTAGACCACATTTAATGAGATGAAATTTAAGAGGGATAAACAGAAAGCTTTAAACTTGGGTTCAAAAAAATCAACTTCACAAGTGGAACATGAGGTAGGCATGACCGAAAGCAGGTTTTCTGAAAAATTCTTGAAAGTTTTGGTGGACTGTGAGTTTAACATGACTCAACAATATGACATAGCAGCTGAGAAAGCTAATGCAATCTTGGGTGACATTTATGGAGGGGCAGATCCTGTCTAAGACTGGTGTGTGTGTGTGTGTGTGTGTGTGTGTGTGTGTGTGTGTGTGTGTGTGTGTATGTGTGTGTGATTGTACTTTTTTCTATTATAAATTTATTTTCAATTCATGAAAAAACAAGCATTTTTATAACATAGTATAATAATAAACATGATTGCATATGAAATTGCAAATCTACAACTTGCTATTCTTTTTAACTACATAATATAGTTTTTGTGTAAATTTCTCCCCCCCCCCCCCGCCCCCGATGGCAACTATTAGATACAAATAGGTATATCCATATTATGCCCTGGCCAGACCATATCTGGAATATTGTGTTCAATTCTGGCCATGCCATTTTAGCAAAGACCTTGTTAGGTCAGAGAGTATCCAAAGGAGAGGAACTAGAATGGTGAAGGGGTTTGGATCCATGCTATATAAGGATTAGTTAAAGGAACTTGGCATAATTAACTTGGAAAAGACTTAGGGAAGACATGATAGCTGTTTGAAAATCTGAGAAGAGCCTTCTTGTGGAAGGGGTATGAGACTTGCTCTGTTTGGAACCAGAGGGCAGACCCAGTAGCAACGGGTAGAAATTTCAGAAAGGCAAATTAAGGCTTACGGTAAGGAAAAACAGCCATGAGAGCTACTCCAAAGTGGAATGGGCTGTTTCTGGAGGCAGAAATCTTTCAAAGAGAAACTGGATGCCCGATCAATCAATCAATAAACAAAAATAAGTGCCTACTCTGTGCTAAAAGGTGGGGATACACAAAGAAGCAAAAAAGTTCTTGCCCTCTAGGAGCTCACAATCTAAAGGGGGAGACAACATGTATAATTCAAGCTATATACAGGATAAACTGGAGATAATTTACAGTGGGAAGGCATTAGAAGTAAGAGGGGTTGGGGGAAGGCTTCCTGGAGAAGATACGATTTTAATTGGGACATAAAGGAAGCAGGGAGGTCAGCAGTCAGAGTAGAAGATGGAGAACATTTCAGGCATGGGGGGACAAACAAGAGAAAAATTGTTTGTGGAATAGCCACTGGATCAAATAGTAAGTGTCAGGGAGTAGATTGGAAAGGTAGGAGGGGGCTAGGTTATGAAGAGTTTTGAATGCCAAACAGAGCATTTTGTATTTGATTCTGGAGGCAATAGGAAGGCTCCAGAGTTAATGACCCGGAGGGTGGGGCGGTGACATAATCTGACACAGTGCTTTAGGAAAATCACTTTAGTGGCTTAATGGAAGGTGGATAGGAGTGGGGAGAGACCTAGGGCAGGCAGACTCACCAACAGCTATTGTGACATTTGTTCATGTGAGATTCTTGGTCAGATATCAGTTGAACTAACTGGCCTCTGAATTCCCTTTGAACTCTAAGATTCTAGGTTTCTTATGATTTTCTGACCTTAGAGACTTCGGGAATATTTCTTAACCTCTTTGTTCCTCAGTTTCCCTCTCTCCAGAAAAATCAAGGAAGTAAAGACTTCCCTCCTGCTCTCAGAGCCATTATGGAGGTAGATGAGAAAATTACTGGTGTTCTTTCTGGAGAAGACCCAGATGGGAAGTGAGAGCCTTCCATTAACATCTCTGCCTAACTCATCAACAGCAATGAATGCTGTTATGAAGGCAGGCTGTCTAGGCAGCAGATGATACCGGTTAGTCTGAGGTGACAGACAAGACTTCTCCATTCTTTCTAACGAGACAACACGGACTGAAACAAATCAGGACCTTTTGGGGAATGGGAACGGCCTACAAAACCAAGATCAAAGTCCCTCAGTAGAGGAATTCTTTTCCAGAGAGCTTAAGGCTTTGAACCAGTTTCTCTCTAGAGGCCCTAGGCAAAAGCCCTGCAGTGTTTCAGACACTATCACTATCAATTACCTTCAGGTTCTCGTGTAACCTTTGACTGCGTAATCAGACATTATGAAATAATGGTGGAAAGAAATCAATTAAGGACAGAAACCAATTTAAGTAAATTGTAGGTATTTCCTACCCCATCCAGTCTAAGCTCCAGTGCTTTCAAATGCCTACACCATCTTATCAATTTAACCACATAATAAAAACGATAATAATAAAAATTCAACCCTGTGAAGTAGGTCCTATTTTTAGCTGCATTTTACAGATGGGGAAACTGAGGCTGAGAAAGGTTAAGTCAGGGTCACACAGCTAATAAAATGTTTAATGTAAAATTTGAATTCATTTCTTTTTTAACTCCAAGTCCAGAGCTCTTATCTACTATGCCAAGCTGCCTCATATTTTGAAGACTGTTGGATTCTCTGGGCTGGAAAGGACCTTAAGGATCAACCAGTCTGACCTTCACTTGAACATGAAACTCCTCTACAACACCTCCAACAAGTGACCATTCAGTCTCTCTGTGCAGACTTCTAGTGGGGCTGAAGCCACTGTTGGATTCCCTAGTTCCATTCCCAGATCAGCTCAGATGCCACCTCCTCCATGAAGCCTTTCCTGATTACCCTAGTTGTTAGAGTTCTCCACTCCTAAACCACTTTGATTTTCTTTGTGTATATTTTGTATTCATTCATCTGTGCTCATGTTGTTTCACTCTAGTAGAAAACAAGCTTCTTGAGGGCAGGGACTTTTTTTTTCTCTCTGTAGCCTTATGCCTAGCACTGTGCTGGGTACTTAGTCAGTGCTTAATAAATGAATTGATTTGAATCCTGTGGCAATGTGTTAGGTTTTTGGACAGTTCTAATTGTTAGGATTTTTTATTACTTTGAGCAGAAATCTGTCCCTACAACCTCCATTCGTTGCTTTCAGTTCTAGCCATTGGGGCAGAACAAGTCAAATCCCTTTTCAAGTATTGGAAATTGTCAAACGAAAGCTACCCTGTACCTCTGCAGTCTTCTAGGAAGCAAGCTGGAGCCTTGGAAAGAGAACTGTGTTGGGAGTCAGAGAAGCTGGGTTCGAATCCTGACTCTGCCCCTTTTTACCTGTGTGACCCTGGGCCAGTAATTTAACCTCTCTGGGCCTCAGCTTCTATACCTTAAATTGCTAATTGTTGTTGTTATAATTGTTAATTACCTCTTTGTAGTTTGGATTTTTTGCTCCTAATCCTTCTCTGTGGGGCCAAATAGAATAAATCTTCATCCTCTCCTTAGGGTGGACTTTCATATGTTTCTGAGCCTTCTCCAGCCTAAACATCCCCAGTTCCTTCACCCAATCTCCATGTTGCATGGACTTGGAGCCCTTGACCACTTTGATTGACCTCTTCTCTGGATGTTCTTCACCTTATCAACTTCTTTCTTTAAAACATGGTGCCTGGAACTGAGCACAATACTTCATCTGGGGTCTAACTGGGACAGAGGATAGTATGACTATCATCTCCTTGTTCCTAGAAGTCTCATCTCACTCAGAACACCCTAAACTTGTATGAGCTTTTTTTTTGGTCTATCATATCACACTCTTGAATCATAGTGAGCCTATAATCCAGTCCGTCAACAAGCATTTATTAAGCACCTACTGTATTCCAGGCACTGGGGATACAAAAAAGGGCAAAAAAAAAAGTCCCTGCTCTCAAGGAGCTCAGTCTAATGGGGAAGATAAAGTGCAAACAATTATGTACAAACGATGTATAGACAAGATAAATTGGAAACAATCGACAGAGGGAAGGCACTAGCATTAAGAGCGGGGTCAGAAGAGTCTTCTTGTAGAAGGTGGGATTTTAGCTAGGACTTGAAGGAAGTCAGGGAAGCCAGAAGGTGGAGATGAGATGAGGATGGAGAGCAACTCAGACATGGGGGAGAGCTAATGAAAATGTCCAGAACCAGGAAATGAAGAGTCTTGGGGGGGGGGGGACAGAACAGCAAAAAAAGGCCAATGTCATTAACAAAACCAACACAATTCAGATAAGCACTAAAACCCTCAGATCTCTGAAAGTCAAAATGCTGTCAAACCATGTCTCCTGCATCTTGTACTCGCAAAGCCAGTCATTCTCTTTACTGAACCTTCATCTGAGTCAGTCATTTAGATCAGCATCTCCTCTCCTGTTCACTCCCCAAGTCAGAGTTTAAAGTCATATGAAGAAACATGCCCTGAAATCCTTGGCCAATTTTTCCCTTCAAACTATAGCTCGTTAGGATCAGCAGATGACCTATCATTGACGTGATGGCGGCTGGTTCTAGAGTCAGTAGGAGTTGCTCAGCGTAGCCCTTGGGATCCTCTCTTTTATACTTTCTCAGCACCCATTAAGGACCAAAGGATACTGGCATTGGAAGCTCTTGGGAAGAAAACCCTCGCTATCCACACAGCACTTGATTCTTTTCAAAGGATGTTCCCAAGCCCTACTCGTTTTGCTTCTTGTTATTTAAGGAAAGAAAGTAGAACAAATGGATATTATTCCCATTTTATGGATGGGGACCCTGAATCCCAAAGAAGATCATTGATTCTGTGAAAAAGGAAATGATGACTGTTTTTGACAGTGGAGTTGAGGAGTGGGAACACTGGGGTTGAGACATACAGTTGAGAGGTACAGAGAGATTGATACGTTAAGAATATTACATGAACATGTATCAATTCTTGCTTCTGGAGTTTTCAGGGAGGGTCGTGGGCCTTCCCTTGAGGAAGAGACAATTGAGCCCTGGTGCAGGTAGGTTTGCAGTAATTTAAGGAAGGCTTGCCAGAGAGCTGAGTGCTTGCCAGCTCCTAGATGGTCTGATGGAATATTATTCATTACATATTTATAATTTAGCAAGTAAGGGCCCCAGGGTATCTGCTTCACAGCCCAGTGGTTTTCTAATTCCTTACTACAGATGCAGGATGTTTGTTGGCCTCATTTTGGGGTCCTTCAAAATGAAGACATTTTAAAATAAGATGGCCTGAAACAAAACATTCGCTAGGGTAGTTTCCACTTGGTCTTATTTTTTCATAAGCTCCAACTGTTGGTGGGGGTGGGGATTGTTAGGTTAGGAGGAGCTTCCTTCCTTCCTTCCTCCCACATAATTCCAGTTTTTATGCTGGCCAGATGATGCCTCCAGACCTCTTCAGGGGGCCTCCTTTGACTCTGATGACTCTTGAGTAAACTTTCTGTAGTGGACAGTGGGGTTTGGATTAGGCTCTTTCACATTCCCACTCTCTAATTAGTCTGTTGTATTAGACACAACAAAGCCAGATTGTTGTTTAAATTGGTGACAAAGAGAATGCCAGAGAAAGGCCTTTCTTTTCCACTTGGGCAGGATAAATAACAATTAGAATCCTGATGGATGATATGTAGAACATTATTGCTTTGTTATGAAACATAATCATCTAATGGAGACTCTTTGATGACAAATGATTTAGGATCTGGGAACCTTGTCAATGAGCTGTATTTAGTTTTGTGTTGTCTCTGGAAAGTACCAGGGCGAAGGTTGCTATTGCAACCCCAGTGAATTGGGGGTCACCATAGACAATGGTTCCCGTAGGCTTGCTTGGGGAAATCTTCTGTGTATCTCTCCTTTCCTTTGTATCCGGCAGCCAATTTTTTTCTTCTTAATTTTTTTTTTTCACTTTTAGACTTGAGATTTTATCAGTTTAAAGAACTGGGAATGAGAAAACTTTTTCTACCAATGCATCTTATAGGGTTAGAGAGTTGCCTGGGATTCTGGAAAGTTAAATGACTTGTACAGGGTCATATAGTCACTGTGTATCAGAGGCAGGGATTTCACTCAGGTCTCTCTAACTCTGAGTCCAACTTTCAATGAGCATAAACCAGATCATCTTCTTAAACATTTTCAAATAAAATTTTTATTTATAAATTTTATTTGGATTCAACAGACATTTCCCAACAAACATTCAATCAAACCCCCCTACAAAGTACATCCTCAGCACTTTTTTTCCTGGTGTAAAACAGAAGCAAAACTACTTACTAGTGAGATTTCAACTGATGGGATGTGTTGGCTCCCTTTTTGTAGTTTAATGATTGCTAGTAGAGAGGAAGGATGTGTGAAGCAGGCCTGTGGAAAAAATTAGTATCAACCTTGAACATTTAAACTATATTTCAACTGGCTTGGTTGGCACTCATTTGAAGAGAAGAGAGACAAGGAAAGGCATATTTTGGAATTAAAAGGCCCTAGCAAGGATGTAGTTACAGATATGTTGGTTGATGGGGGTAGAAGGTTTTCCTAAGCTTTGACATAGCAGAGTTGGGAAATGTACTTTTCTTCAGATCAAGGTGACATCCCCTCCTTATGATTCGGTCCTGACACTATCTGGTCCTGATTTCTTCCTATCTCTTGGACTGCTCTGTTTCTATATGGTTTCTCTTCTTCCTCCTCCTTACATGTTGCCATAATTCAAGGTTCAGTCTTTAGTCTTCTGTTCTTTTTTCTCTACATTTTTTCTTTCATGTACTAGCAGACCTTGAATAATTAATTTTGTACAAATACTTCCCAAGTCTTTATCTCCAGCCCCTGATCACTCTTCAGATCACATCTCTAATGGTGTGCTGGACATCCCACTGCTAATTTAAATTCAGTACGTCTAAAAGTGAAGCCATCATGTTCCTCCACCCAAACAGGCTTTTATTATTTCAAGAGATTTAGACCTGGTAGGGATCTATGTCATTCTGTAGCCCAATTCTTTCATTTTGTTGATGAAGAAACAAACACATAGATGTTAAGTGACTTGCCCAAAGTGACATGAGTGGTAAATAGTGGTGTCAAGATTTGAATCCAGGTCCCATGACTCTAAATTTAGTGTTCTTTCCCCTGTACCATATTGTTACATAAAAAAAAATTGGTATAAACCTTCTTCTAGTCACCCAGATTCAAAACCTTGGTATTATCTTTGACTCCTCATTCTTTTTAATCTGTCTGTTAGCAGGTCATTGGTCACATCTTTCAAATTCACCTTCCCCCTCCCTACCCCACTCCACATCCTTATTTTATCTCATGCCTGGGATATTGTAATAGTCTCCAAACTGGTATCCTTACCTTCACTCTCTGCCCCTTCCAATCAGCTATGAGATGAATCATTCTAAAACATCCCTTTGATGTTAAATTTGTGCTGAAATGTGAGATATGACAAAAACTTATGGGTGCTTCAGTGAGTTAATGTGGAGATTAGATAGAAGTAGGCAGGCCTGGACCTGGGCAAAGATGTGATATAGGCAAAGTTTATCTTTCAATACTCTCAGTCTTCCCTTTTAGAGTTCCTTTTGACCCTCTTGGAAACTCAATGCTCTCCCTCTCTCTCTCATGCCTTATCTGAACTTGCTTTGGGCAAAAGGACGAATATTTGTCATTCACCCTGTAGAGTGAATTTAAGTCAACAATGATGCTCTCTGTCAGGAACTTCCATTAAAGCCCTCTCTGTAGTTGTGGAATGAAAGGATTTCTCTTTTGTTAAAGAAATTTCAGGGACCTTGGTGGTGGATATGCCATATAATTGGCATGCTACCTACCAGCACTGATCACAATCCATTCATACCTCCTTATGGTGAGTTTGGCCCATGTCTTTTTATAAATATTCCATAGGGGATCTATCCAATATACTACCTTCCTCTGGTTCTTTTAATTTTGGGGGGAGCATATGAGGAGAGGGGAATCAGTATAGAATTCAGCTGTCGATTTCCTTTGCCTTACTTCCAGTAACTACAACATGACTGATCTACCTCTTTTTCCTCAAACAGTTGTGACTACACCATTTTAAGTCATACCATTGGGATGGGGTCTAGACTCTGAGGCCCTGCTGGGCACATCAGGGTTTTTGGTGGGAAATCTATTAAAGACAATAAATGGACAACTTATGCTAATTGGGTGAAAGTAACATGTTTACATGAAAGCTTAATTTTAAGTATACCTAAAAAAGATAAGATACATCATATAGATAAGTAATATGCAAAGGAATTTGACCCTAAAGCAGGGGGTTCCTAACTAATTTTTTTGTGTATCATAGACCCTTATGGCACTTTGGTGAAAACTATGTAATATGTTTCAAAACACATAAAATAACATGTATCAGGACTATAAAGGAAACCAGTTATAGTGAAATACAGCTATCAAAATATTTTAAAAATGTGAGTTCATGGCCATTTTAAGAAGCCCTGCCCTAAAGAGAACTGGATGTATCATAGCACTTACTAGAACAAAGGAAATGGCAGAAACCTGGGAGAGAAAGAGAATTAGAACAGGAACTGGCAAAGTCAAGCTATAACTTGATACACCAAACTTGGGCTAAATCTAATATGATAGAATATTTATCATGATACTTTCACATATATTTAAAATATCAGTTGTGACAACTGTTTTTACATCAGTTATACTTCACTCAGAAAGGGTGACCAGGACAATATCTTTGGTTTTGTCCATTTCCCATTTGGGGGGAGTTGATAACTTGTTTAAACAAGTTGTGTTGGTGTTGTTCTAACTGTCAGCATTTTCATCTTGTTATCTCTTTCCTAGATGTTGTTGACTTTTACCTTTTCTCTAGTCAATTGATGAATCTCGCTATTTGATGACAGCTCATTCTGAAAAGATTGCCATTTTGGTAATCAGTTGTTTCTTTGGCTATTAATGTACTTAATTCTTTTGTGATAGCATTCAATGCTCATTCCATTTTTGAAGGGATGTTTTCATGATATATAGTTCATGAATGGTTCACAATAGTCTGAACACCTTTTCCCTTTTTAATTTTTTGATTCTGAATTGTGTTGTTCAACATAGATTTGCTTATGCACCTTATTTCTAAAGCCCCTAAATATCAAGGTATGTATTGTCTTATTTTGGTGAACCTTCTCAAGTTCTTCAGAGAATTTCTCTACTTTTTCATCTTTTGCAATGGATTTTGGCACATGAATTACAGTGACCTTTATGGTGGTTGGCTTGTTTATATCTATGGTAAGTACTGTAAAGAAAGGTGGCAGGGGTTTCTCTGGAACAATGCTTCTTGTTGTTTACAGAAATTACAAAGCAATTTGACCCTAAATGATGAAAAGGTTTATGATGAAAAAATTCCTCACTCACTTCCTAAAAACATCAGGGAGTCATGTTTCTATTTGGACGCAATGTTTTTATGTCTTTTGATTTCATTTGGAGCCAGAATAGCAGTATGGAGTGACTCAAGTTCTCCAGTTGTGTGTCAGCTCTGATGGTAGTTGGACAAAAATTGAACTTTAAGATAATGTGGTATGAAGGTCAAGACAGATATTATTCAACCCCTTTGGTAAAATGTTTACTTGTATGTTATTAGATAAGAATCTTGCAATTACAGTTCCAATAGCTAAGTCAGAGTTTGTAGATAGTCTAAACATTGATTAAACACATACCATCTGCTCTTTTTTCCACCATTCTGTCATTAACCCCACAGAAGTGAAAGGGGGCCACCCAAGGCCAAGAGCCATCTAATATTTTTCCCAGTAACAGTTTGTGTCTGCTCTCTGAGGACCAGCCTACCTAAATACAGAGAGGCTTACCACCAGTGATTAATTCTTTGAACATGGTAACCTTGGGTTACTTTGTATTTCGGTAGGCTGGTCCTCAGAGAGCAGACACAAACTATCACTGGGATTTTACTCAAATATTTTCCTTCTTGATAGTATTGCCAGACCTTCTGTTCTGGTAAAAACCATTGAGAAGCAGGATGGTACAAAGGAAAGAACGCCTGATTTGAGGTTTGCAGGTTCTGGGTTTAAATCTCAGCTTTGTCACTTTCTGCCTTTGCGACCTTGGGCAAATCACTTCACCTCTCTAGGCTCAATCCCACCCATAAGGGACCTATAACCCCCTGGAGGGGTTGTAGTAGATAGAAGATCTTTCAGTCTGAAATCCTATGACCTTTGCAGAAGTGGGTATATGAAAAATTTTTAAATAATACTTGAAGCCCAAACAGATTATTTTATGTAACCTAAATCTGCTCATAAAACAAACATCCATGCCCAAGGAACAGACACACATTTATTTTAACTAGGGGGAAAACCCCTCAATACCTTTAAATTATATTTATACAATAAAAACATGCATTATGAAAATTGATTTCCAAGGGAGAATTGTTGAGACAAATGCTCTTTTCTGTTTTATTTATATGTGGTGCCCACAAATGGCATCAGAATTCCTTATTTATTCAATACCCACTCTACAAACAGAGCTTCTGGGGCCCAAGACAGTCGACTACTGTATGCTGAGGAAGAGGTCTGAATGGATTGTAAGGGAAATCCTTCTAGATTCCCTGGGGTTAGGGCTGGCCTTAGGAATTCTTTCCTTTTGCCCTTTGTAACTGTGAAACTCCGGTCAGTCCATCTCCTGCCAATAGAAATAGTAAAAATTAATGCCAATACTAATACTAATAAAAAGTTGTGGTAATATTAGTAGCAGCAGCATTAACAATGAAATGACCTTTCAGAATTTTAAAAGGTAATACAGTTTTGGCCCACATAAGAATTATGCCACCTCCCCACCTCCCAATTATTAACAATTCATAGTTCACACTGTGACAAGTTTGTGGCTAACCCGATGACAGTAACTCATTTGATATAATATCAGTAAATCAAATGTGTCCAAAAGGTTGAAAGAACCAGAGGCAGGGGGTGTGTTTTGGGTTTAGAAGTGCAAACTAGCAATGTGGTACCATTGGGAACCAAGGAGCAACATGGAAAAACCTGATCTAAGTACAAGAAAGGGTTTAGGAAATCAAGTGTCCAAACGTGTCTGAACTTATACAAAGAGCTTCAGTTATAACTTTATTTAGTCCATCATGTTGACTAATATTCCTCAGTCCAAATGTCAAGGGATAATTTTGGCTTTCCCATTCTTCTTAATGGATTTCATTTTGGTCAGCTCCCTGCCACCATTAACATTTCCTGCATGCGGAAGGGCTGTGCTTTTTTGGTGGGCAGGTGGAAATCAGGTTGGGTTAAACCATTACAATGCCTCATGATTTGCCAAATCAAATTTCTTTTCCTATTCCCACTTGAATCACTTAGTATTATAGAAACTTGATCATTTAGCCTCATCTAACACTTGAATATTCTTCATTCCAAAGACATGGGCAATGTTGATACTGAATTCGATCCAATCCAATTCAACAAAATATTTGGAAACATTCACTATGTACAAGGTACTCTGCTTGGTACCAGGCATTTAAAAACAAAAAACAACAACAACAAAAACCACTTTCTGCTCTCATGTACCTTACATTCAATGGGAGAAACATATTTTATTTGATAGAATATATTAATAAAATTTCTCATGAGCTTTTAGAATAAATAACCTTTGTCCATTAAGCTTATTTTGAACAATCTCCAAGTATGGTTAGGCTTTGAGAGAAACTACCCAACCAGTTCTATACTGTCCAAGTAAGTAATTCTATTCTATCATATCAATACTTGTATAACTAGGTTGGAGTAATAGGGCAGGGAGAGGGAATGAGGAGAAAGTTTGGGGTCAGAGGGAGCCCTCACCTTTCCTGATTCTCTGTATTCCTGAGAAATACAATTATAGCAAAACATTTATTAAGTTGTTACTTGAAAGACACCATGGCTAATACAAAGCAGCAGAAGTTAAGATAGGGGATGCTCTCATAGTTCTTGCTACATTGATTCAAGATTAGTCATGTTTTCTTCTGGTTATACTTCTTCAACTCTCAAAAAATTTAAGTAGCTTCTTTATTCATTCCTACTGGCACACCATTGCTTATGCTAATGTATGGTCTCTCACACTATTTTTCTTTATTTATGGAAATGTTACAATGTGATCTGATTGAAGCAACATAGATATTGGTGCTGAAGGACCTGGGTTTGATAATCCTGGCTCTGCCTCTACTGTCCGTGTGACCTAGGGTAAGTCACTCCTGTCCAACTCCAAGTTTATGGTCCTATGATCCCTGACCCTGTGATCTCATGAATACCTAGCACCAAACATCTTAATGGCATTTGCTGTGTGATCATAGAGAAGCCATTTAATCTCTACTGGCTACAGTTTCTTTATCTGTAAAATAAAGATAATATTTTGTTTTGAGGATTAAATTTGATCATGTATATAAAGGACTTTATAAACCATAAAGTTATGTGTACATATTAGCCATTATTATTATTTTTATTCTAAGAATCTAGACCTCCTGCAACACCTATTATTTGTATCAGTCACCAGACACCAAATCTGAGATGTGACTGTTAAAAAAAAGTCACAGCACTGTATAAACCCATTAAAATACACATGAGCTTTTAAAATGTAATTCAAATTAATTTTTAGCTTTTGTCTTCAAAGTAGTCATCTCAGGTGACCCCTTATCCAAAATATCTGTCTCTCTGTCAAAAAATGCTGGCATGGTTCAAAACATTTCTAGAGCAATCTCATCTTTGGGAACTGCTTTTGGAATTAGCTTACTTATAAACAATTGAAAAAAAATCAATCAGGCAAATAATTCTATAGAGTCATCCTTGATTTTTAACCCAAAGTGGTATTCCTTGCCTTTTACCAGACTAGATTCCAAAGGACTTTTGACTTTTTACAAAAATAAGAGCAGAGATTTGCTACCCCTGAGAACGGAGTCATAACTGGAGTGCAAATGGGGCTTCTCCCCAGGGTGGTGAATTTAGAGAGCTCTAAAGGCACCATCCTTGGAACACTTCTTTCCCTACCTGTCCTGCCCCTACAGCAATAGTGGCAAGAGCAGCCTCAATGTTAGAGTGTCTCCTCCTCCGTGAGAAGTAAATCAAAGGAGCCCACATCACAACTGTGCCTTTCCCCACCCTCACCCCTTGCCCTGGGTGCAGAAATGGTTATATATGGCTCTGTCTGAGGATAATTTTTTATAAGTGTGGCATAAACTCTCAAGGCACTTTCCAAACAAGAATCCCTGAGATGCTATATGGCAGGGATTCTTAACTCCTAAGCAGACTGTGGATAGATTTCAAGGACTCTATGAACTTGGATGGGAAAAATGTCACTAATTTCTAACTGAAATTTAGCATCACTTTCAATTATGAATATAATTGAAACTGTTATTCTAAATAGTCCATGGACTTCACCGTATTGCTGTTGGGGTCTATGCCTAGTTCGAGGGATAGTACACAGTAAACTTAAAACATTTTTGTTATAGATATATTTGGTTTCTATTTCACCTTCATTTTCAAATAATCCTTCCTACCTAGACAGCATCCCTTTTAATTAAAAAGAAAGAGGGAAAAAAGTTCAATAAAATTATACAATACATGAACCGAATCTGGTTGTGAGCTATTGCTCATGCTATTAGAGTACCCTGCTTCTTCAATAAAGGGGAAGGCATCTTTTTTTTGGTGCCAACTTGGTCATTTTAATTGCACAACATTTCAGTCTTGTTTTTTTTCCATTTATCATTACAGTAATTGCATATATTATTTTCTTGGTTTTCCTTCTGTACTTTTTATCAGGCCACGTAGGTCTCTCTATGATTCTCTAAATTCTACGTATTTATCCCTTCTTACAGTACAGTAATATCCCAAAACATTTATTTTTCACAATTTATTTTGTTATTCCTCAATTGATTTGTTGGAGACTAATTTTGTTTTTAGATTTTTGCAACTATAAAAATTGCTACAAAGGATTTTTTGGTGCACATGGAAGCATTCTTTCTGTCTTTGACCTCTCGGAGGGCATATTCTTAGCAGCAGGATTTCTGGGTCCAAAGGAACAGATGTTTTAGTACTTTTTAAAAAAGCATAATTCTGAATTGCTTTCTAGAATGGGTAGGTCAATTCCTAGACTTAACAACAATGTTATTGTGCCTGTCACTCCCCAGCCCCTCCAACATTGATTTTTTTCCATATTTTGTCACTTTTACCATTTTTTTGGGTGAGATGAAAGAACTGTTTTAATTTGTATTTCTCTTATTAGATATTTGGAGCAGTCTATAGCTTGAAATTCTTTTTTGAGAACTATTTGTTCAGGTCCTTTGATCACTTATCTGTATAGGGTATTCCCCAAGTCTTAGTGCAGTTTTAAGTTTTAATAGCATAAAACTTCACTGACTTGTGGAGTTTCAAAATATCTTAGGAATATATATTATCAGAAGTAATTTATGGAAAGAGTTATTTTCCCATTTGAAAGCTTCATTTCTTATCCTGGTTGCATTGGTTTTGTTCATGTAAAGTTTGTTAACTTCATGCAATTGAAATGCCAACTTAGGTGTGTATGTGTGTATGTGTGTGTGTGTGTGTGTGTGTGTTGAAAAGCTTTAAGAACAGGCTTGGCAATGGATCATCATCTGAGGGCCAGACTAACTATGCATAGAGAGAGCCTCTTGACTAGTAGACTGGCTATTATAGGATGATTTTTTTTTTTTTTTTTGCCTAGAACTCCTGAGGACCATTGTGTCCTTGGTTTCTAACACAGTTTCTAGCATGTAGTGTGCACTTAAAAAAGGCTTGTTGAATAAACCAATGCATCTGAAGAGGTTGGGATCTCTGGAGCAAGAGGGAATATCGACACTGTTGAAATAATGAATCTTTAGAAATAGTGCAGAAGTTTTATTCTGGTATTGTCTCATCTCCTCTTTCTAGCCCTTCTGTGCCCTCTTCTCTCCTTTCTCTTCTTCTCTCACCTTTCCTCCCCTCCTTTCTTCTCTTGGACTAGATTGTAAGCTTCGAACGGGCAATTCCTTCATTCATTCCTTCATGCATTCATTCATTGATCCAAAATGTATAGCTAGCATTTATAGACAGCTTTAAGGTTTGCAAAGTGCCTTACAAGTATTATTATTTTATCTTCACGACAACTCTGGGAGGTAGTTGTTTTTATTATCTTCTATTTTACTGATGAGGAAAGTGAGACACACAGAGGTTTAAGTGACTTGCCCAAGGTCATGCAGCTAGGAAGTGTCTGTGGTTAGATTCAAACATTCTTCCCTTACAGCACTTCACACATGGAAGGTGAGCAATTAATGACACCTGATAAACAATTGATCAGGAGAAGTAGACCTATTATACTTTCATCTGATCCCCAAGTTTGTCTATGTGAATGCTGGAAAGAACTTGGGGAGAGGGGGGTATGCTTGAATGAGTCTAAGATGTGGGCAGAAGAAACCTTGAAATCCTCTTGAAATTTGGCTGATAGCTGTTAAGAAGGGGCATATGAAATCCATGGTAAGGGGAAAGATAGAAGAAGGAGCTTCATGTCTTGCTCAAACGTGGGACTGTTTCAGTCTCTAGGAGTGAGATGACACTGTGCAGTCTGGCCCCTCCTCCTCACTTATCAGGGGTTTACCAATACCACATGTGCCTCATTGTGAACTCTCTGCTGAGGAGTCATCTTTAAGATCAGTCCTTTCAGAGACGGTTAATTTTTCATCTTTGGGGTCAGCCCTGTTCTTCCCTAGGTCATGAGGCAACACACAGGATCCAGGGTGCAGGAAGAGACCTTAAAGCTGGGGAACAGGACAGATGAATCACCTTCCTCCTTCCCTCTGTACTTCCTCAAGGAGTGTCTCACAGCTCTGTGGCAATATTGGGCTACACACACACACAAGCTGTACAGCCCACAGGAGTGGCTGGGAGTGTGGTCTGTAGACTGCTCCATGCTTAACAGCAAAATTAAGATTCAGTAAGGTCAGGGGAACTCCACAAAGTAGACTATGCCAAATCCATTGGTCTTCTGGGAAACTTCCCAGCTTGCCAAGTCAAGAGGAGCCTTAGAGATCATCTCGTCAAACCCTCCTCTTTTTCAGATGAGAACTCTGAGAACTTCTAGGGTAATATGATCCTTTCTGGGGCAGAGGATAATTAGGGCCACTTTGGAAGGATTGTCACTATTCTCTCTCCTTCTTCTCTCCCGCCTTCCTACCCCTCAATTTGGGCTTCCTGTGCTGAGAGTATCTGAGCTTCTATAAGGGTTGAAGTGTTCTTTCCCTAGGTAGGTACACGGATAGAGAGGAAAATGCCAAGGTGAGGTGAGGTTGGGGTGAGACATTTAGGATAGCCCACCTTTTTTTTTCATCTAGGCTGGAAGTAAAGGACCAGTCCCCTTCCTAGGACCAAAGGGGAGAGGCGCTGACTTTCTGAGAGAGAATTTCCATTAGAATTTTCATTCTAATTGAAAGATCCATCGATGCATTTTGCACCCTTGGCTCATTCCTATCTCACTAGATGGGCCTCCATCTCCAAATTACAAAGACGAGATGTAATTGGGCTGAGCAGTTTCTGTCTGCTACTAATTATAAAATCATGATTTGTTTTCCTTCCTTTAATGATGTTCAGCATTCCTATAATAGGTCAGGTTGGTGCTTTAATTTCCTGATGTTATTAGGGAATGCAATCAACTTTTGTTTTCATCCTGGGTCTTTCCGCCACCCAGGCACCTAGAGGGCTACAGGCTATGTACAGAGTGCCAGGTGGAACCTCCTGCTGTTGTGGGTTATTAATGTTGGCTTCTTTTATGTTAGCGAGTAGTTCATAGGCTGCAAATTGTCGGGTTTAGCAAGTGCTGCCTCCAAGCAGAGGAATAACACCAGAGACTTTGAAGTTGCCCTGATTTTTACTATCTGGAAGGTCATTGTAATGGCCTTTGTCCTTTTATTGAGGGAGGAACCACAATAATAGGTTTGCCATTTGGGTTTAAACCATTAGCTTTTGGGGTTCCTTAGCAAGAGAAGCCAGATAGGCAGGAGAAAGTGTTCTGACAATGTGACTTCTGCCTTCCTTAAAGGAGGATCAATTCTCTTTGTCTTGAGAGACAACAGGAAAAATTCCCACCGTGCCATTTTAAAAAATTGTGTCACGGAATCTGAGAGTTGGAAGGAACCTCAGAAACCATCCAGTTTAACCTCTGCCTAGACAGAAATTCCATCTACAACACAACAGACAAGTGGTGATAGGCCAGACTTCACCTGAAGACTTCTAGTGAAGGGAAGTTCCTACCTGTCAAGGCATCCTTCCATTCATGGATAGTTCTGAGTTTTAGGAAGTCTTTCCTTATATTGGGGTATGGTGTAAAGAACACCAGATCTGATGTCAGAGGACTTGGGGTCAAATCTCACTCAGCTCTACCTGTTTGACCCTGGGTGGAGGGGACCTCAGGAACTGTCTGATCCAACCAATACTCCCCCTGCCCCTGAAGAATTTCAGCTATAACATACCCAACAAATGATCATCCATGCTTGCTTCAAGATCTCCACTGAGGGTAAATTCATTATCAACAAAAGCAGCCCATTCTACTTAGGGAAAGCTCTAATTGTTAGGAAGTTTTTCATTTTTATGATCTTAGCTAAGCTTTAATTTGTCTCTTTGCAGCTCTAACTTATGATCCTTTCCCTTGGGACCTAACACAATGGGTCTAATCCCTCTTTCATGTGACAATATTTCAATCACTACTGCCATGTTGCTCCTGAAGCTCCTGTTCCCTAGGCTAGACATTTCTAATTCCTTCAGTTACTCCCCATGTGAATAAAAAGGAAAGTGAAAAATAGTAAAAAGAAAAATCATCTCTAGATCACGGAGGGTTAGGAGTAACTTGTGACTCCATCCTTCTAACCTCTAACTAAAGGGGGAATTTCTCCTCTGTCCCATGGAAAGAATAAACCCTCACAAATTCCCACGAGCACTAGTAAAACCATCCAACCAGGACACAGGAAAATAACAGAGATGAAAGATAGTATTTATATACTACCTTAAGGTTCATAAAGCACTTTACATGTATTAGCTCATTTGGTCCTCACTTAACCCAGGGAAGTAGATGCTATTATGACCCCCATTTTGCAATGAAGAAACAAAGGCAGATAGAGGTTAAGTGACTTGACCAGGCAGAATTCAAATTCATGTCTTTGACTCCAAATTTAGCATTCTATTGGCAGCTTAAGATGCCACAGGAGGGCAGGAACCAAAATAAAGGAATACATTTATGATGTGCAAATCTGTTTAATTAAATGGATGTTATTCTTTCAATAAGTAAAAATAAAAGCAGATGTAAAAAGCTTTTTAAAAAAAAATCTGTTGTTTCCCGCTCTAGAAGTCCAAGTGCCTCAGAGGTAAGGTCTTCTTTTCCTTTTGTTAACTTACTCTCATTCCCTCCTCCTTCGGGGTGCACCACCTCCCCCAGGACTATGTGGTTCACATAGTGAAGATGCCTTTTATTCAGTTCAAGAAACACATTAATAATAAAAGCTAGAATTTATAGTATACTTTAAAGTTTCCAAAATGTTATCTCATTTGGCCCTCACAATAACCTTGTGAGGTAGGTGCTATTATTATTGCCATTTTCATAGTTAAGGAAACTGAGGAAGACAGAGGTTAAGTGACTTGCCCAGGGTCACACAGTTAGTATCTGAGGCTGGTGTCTGAAGACTCCAGGGCCTGCACTCTATAAACTGAGCCATCTAGCTGCCTCTGTTTTCACACTAGGAGTTCTCAAATTGTAGATCTTGCCAAAAAACCCACTCTAGGCATAATGCTAAACATTATACCAAAAGATTAATAAATGCATAGTAGTTGCTCTCAAGGAGTTTACAATAAACGATTCTTAAATTATGATAATGACTAGAGGTGTGCTGTTGCTGCTCATATGACTCAATCAGTCAACATTCGTTAAGTGCCTACTATGTGCCAAGCACTGTGCTAATGATTCAAGAGAGCCCGTCGTTAACTTTCAGTGTGAGTATTTATACCTCGAAAGTCAGCAAATGCTACAAATCAGACTTGGCTAATTGTTTTGTGGATTGTCTAGACCTAAGGAAGTAATGGAGAAAAATATTGAAAATGCAGATTAAATGTAAAAATGTGTTGTGTGTACATTTCCCCCATGTGTTGTGTGGACAGCTTTTTCCCAAAGAGCCAATTGTTAGGACATTTACCAGCACACTCCCATAACAAATGCCATTTTGTTATGCATGCTTCTTTAAGGTTTGCAAAGCATTGTGCATCCATCACATCTCATCGAGTGAATACTAGTGATTCATTTTCCCATTCCAGAAAAGAAAGAAGCTAAAATATAGTGAAAAGAATAAAAAACAGGTGATAAAATACTGAAAAAAATTTAGTAAGAGAAATAATATGAAGAAGACCAATAAAGCTCTTTGTCTCAGCTAAAGGGGCTCAAAAGCTGTTATCTAAGGCTCTGGTCACACTGAGGGCCCTGGGAGGCAAACTTGGAAAGGCCAAATCATGTTGTGGGATGAGCCCTGGATTGGGAGCTGGGAGATCTGGTTCTGGTCCCAGTGCCACGATTTATTAGCCAGGTGAGTTTAGGTAAGTCATTTCATCCATCTGGACCTCAATTTCCTCCTTTGAAAAGTGAGCTGGTTAGGTTGGAAGCTGTCAAAAATCTCTAAGTCTAAAAGCCTCAGGATTATAACCTCCTAAGGGACTGGGGAATCACAGAAGGGATGTGACTACCCAGCAGAGACTTCCTCTTGAAATTACTCTGAGCTGAAACTCACACCAGACTTTAGCCTTGTAAATCTGAGGATGGAGGGATCCAGAGCCTCAGCCATTCAGGGGAAGTTTCAGTGGATCCCCAAGTCAGCAAAAACTTGAACAGATCCCAAACCAGTCCTTCTGGGCTCACTTTTTGATCCTGAGCTCTCCTAAGAAACCTCTATCACAGGTCCTGTTCAAGATCCAAATTCTCCCTTAGAAATTAACCACATCAAGACAGATTTCACCCTGAGGGATGGAATACCTTATCAATAATCAAAGTCCAGGGGTGTGCTGGTAAAAGTTAAATGATTGGCTCTCCCTCCCCCCTTCTCCCATCCTCTATCCAGATGCATGCAGGATACATTTTAAAATTTGATCTAGCTTATTAACATATTTTCAATCACTTTCTTAAGGGCAGATAATCAATAAATCAAACTGATCTGTAGTGTTTTCCAATTTCCAAGGTGTATGCACCCTGAAAATTTCACAGTTGATTCCCAGCTGGCTCAAGCTGGCTCTAGCACACTCCTCAAGCAAATACCAAGAGAGCTAGAGAAGTCTAAGAGGTTATTTTCTTTGCTGAGAGAAGAGTGCCACCATCTTTGCTTTTTGTAAACCTAGTGGGCTTTGGTCAGTGGACTGGATCACCCTGACTACCCCTTTAGGCCGTCCTTTGGAACTGTTTGGGGGTAAGGAGAACACAGGTATAGGGAAAAGGAAAAATGAGGAAATAAAATAAAACAAAATAAAATAAATAGAATAAAAATTAAATAAGGGAAAAAACATTCTAAAATGAGAAGCAACAAGTTGGAGAGTGTTCAGAGGAGGGCCTCCAGATCATTCTAGCACCTTGCAGTAAAATACTAGACCCACATATCTCCTGGGAATATTGAGAGATCATCTACTTCTCATCCATCCTTTCCCTAAGCAGTGACTAAATGACCTAAGATGACTGGGTATCTTCCACACTTGGAAAGATCTCCAGAAAAAGCATGCTCCATATTCCTCAATAGTTCATTCCTGTGCCTCAGCCCTCAGCCCCTCAAGGCTTCCCAAAATTCTTTTCCTATTTTCTTTGAAGGCCAACTCTTCTTCTTTGATCTTTAATGGAGAGGAAGAATTAAAGTATTCCATCGCTATTTATTAAATACTTACTATGTGTTAGTATATAAAGACCAAAAGGGAACAGTCCTTGACTTCAAGAGGCTTCCATTCTGCTGGGGCTAGAGAAGCAACCTCATTAACAATCATAATACCCAAGCTCCATCTGATGAAGGGAAAAGTATTCTCCATTCAATGTATAGTTAGAATCCCTCTGGAATCTGGCTATCAATTTCTCTTTGAGAAACTTGTTGGAAACCATCAAGTCCAGCAAGTTTTCAGGCCTAGCCCACACAAAGCAAATAGATTCTTTTTTCACATGGTTTCCAGCAAAACCCTTACTCTTGAGGCCTACCCAATGTTGCCAAGGGTCAGTCAGGCCTCTGTATTCTTCTCCTTCCTGACTGGACATTCTCAAAAGCTTTTGGTTCAGAATATTACTTAAACAATCAAAACCTATGTATTAGGCACTCACTATGTGCTTAGTTAGTAGGATAGGATCATGGATTTGCCCTCTGGATACATTTTGACTTACTGAGCCCCCAGTACATTGGGTAGACCCTCTTGCTGAGCTTAAGGGAGTCTATGGATGTGTCACTAGGAATGAAAAGGCATGGATGAGTGGCTATCTGCACTGTTGGAGGGAATACTCACATTGACATGATCTCAGATCTACTGGAATATTAGAAAAGTTAGAATCATTGGCGTTAGAGCTAGAGGGGACTTTTAGATTATCCAGTCCAACCCCTGTATTTCACAGATGAGGAAACTGAGATCCAGAAAGGGAAGGTGACTTCCAAGGTCACATTGGCAGTAAATAGGAGAACAGATAATCTAGATCTTCTAACTCTCAATCTAGGGAAAGGTGTGTGTATGAAAGCAGTAACCAACCAGCCTCAAAAATCACTTATGTGCTGTGTTTTTTTTTCTCTTGTATTTAAAGGATAGATCCCGGATAGGACTGCAGCAAAGATTTCCCTTGTCCTCAGGGCCCCTTAGCTGAAACTTCATTTGTCCTAAGGCTCAGGTCAATGGGCAGGATACTGGAATGTGCCACTGCTCAATTAGGTCCTACTTTGAGCATCTGAAAAGATCTCATATTGTAATGGACATCTCTCTCCCAGACTCCTCTGATTTATAATCCTGGGGAGACTTTGATGAATGGGCTTTCATTATGTAGCCTTATTACTTGCCTTATTTATGGCCTTGTAGTTTTCTCTATTGCTTCCACATGTTTAAGGATTCATAGTGTTCCTTTCCAACAAAGTGGAAAACTTCAAACTATGTCAGCCCTTCCTTCTGGATTGTCCCTCCCCCTTTCTGTTCCAGAAATGGTCCACTTTGATGGTATGGGAGGATTCATGGGACATCCTTCTACAGTCATCCTCTAGTGGGGTGAAGAGAGGGTGAGCATCTCAAACCCTTGTCCCTGTGCCAGTACCATGCCCTGAAAGCTTAGCTCTGTATGCCATGAGACCACGAAAGAGACTTCGGTAGGGAAAGGGAAGAGTGAGCTGTTGCCACAAATACTCTGTGGTTGGTCATGTGGAAATTTCAGATTGCCATGACCCCTCAGGTATTCTCTCCTCTAGTCAGGCATGTAGCTAGCTTCTACCTAAAGGTGGAATGCCAGCTGTGCTCATAGTATGATTTATTTAATTCTCTCCTGGGGGGAAGAATAGAACTGAAACAAGGGGAATCCAAATTGTCTGTGACATTTATCAGTGAGTGTGTAAATACCATAGGAAGGGAGCCAATTACAGCATGATAGACTGAATTCAAATTTGGCCAAATTAAAGATATTCTTGCATAAGCAAGGCAGAACGTGGGCTTAGTGATGTCTGATAGAAACACATCTCATCTTATGGCAAAAAAGCATAACTGATTGTTATGCTGAAGAAAGACATGATGGGTTCTCAAGACAAGTTATATCTCCCCTTGGAAATCTGAATCATTAAGTTCTGAACTGACCTGGGACTTGGGTTTCAGATCATCGGATCGACTTAAAGTCAAAAAAAAGGAGTGATTGGAACAAGGAAAGAATGAAGGAAATTGAGGAAAGTCAAAAAGACACAGAGAAAATAATCCAGAGGGGAGAAGAGAGAGGGACATGGGCTGGAGGAGTGAGAACGGGGTCAGAAGTAATGGAAAGTAATTTGGTGGGTCTTGTGCAAGATGGTTTTAGTATCTCAGTGAAATTCCACCACCCACAATTGATATCCTTCCTGTGCTGATTCAGTTGATCAATCCCAGCTGTTTAGAAACTTGATTTGTGGTTCTGTCCTGAAATTGGGCAGAAGAGGGAAATCATACTGTGTGCTCCATGGTGGTGGGTCAGGGGTCTGGCTCAGAAGTCACTGGTTGTGATGTGACTTTGGGATGGGTGGGCATGGATGGGTGGTTATCTGCACTGTTGGATGGAATACTTATATTGTTGGAATTGCAGGTCTGCTGGAATCTTAGAGGAGTTTGAGTCATTGGAGTTAGAGCTGGAGGCGACTCTAACACTTCTGCAGTCCCATCTTCATATTTTACAACTGAGGACACTGAGGACACCATTCAAAGGTCCGAGATCAGATTCAAAAATGGGGATGTTTAGTTATCCTTTTCCTTCTCTCCCTGCACTGTGGGTTATGGCTAAGAACTTACTTTGAAGAGGGAAAATACGTGATCCTTTTCCCTCTCAGAAAGATAATCTCATGTCTAATTAGATAAAGGATAATAAAAATATGGACTGCCTAGCAATTAGGAGAGAGTGCCTGGTTCTTAGCAGATTTTATTAGAAGTTACTCAGTGGAGGCTTGAGCTGAGTGGGGCTTCCTACAGACACAACTTTGATTTTCCAGCCACTTCCATGCCATGAAGTATCTGCTCATGCCATCATCTCCACCTCCTCCCCTCTGGAATCTTGACCTCTGCCCCTGGGTCCACCTTGGGTTTCCAGAGGCCAGCTTTGGCCTTATCTTGCCTGGTTCTATGTCTCCACCCCATTTCTAGGCCATTTGCATTCCCATTCTCTCTCTCCCCCTATATCTTGACTATTCCACTTCTGCAATTAGAATATAAGCTCCTTGAAATTAGAGACTGTCTTGTTTACTTGAGTCTGAATACTCAGCACTTACCACAGTCCCTGGTGTATAGTAAGATATCAATAATCTCTCTCTCTCTCTCGCTCTCTGTCTCTCCCTCCCTCCCTCTCTCTCTCTCTCTCTCTCTTTCTGTCCATCTGTCTACCTTTCTGTCTGTGTCAATCTGGAAATCAGGATTTCTGCTGAATTTTGAATTTCCTTGTCCCATCTGAAATAATGGTACTTCTTGATTCTTTTTCTTCCCTTTCACTCTGTTCCGCCTTGTTTATTTGTTCCTAATCGAAGAAGCTGCCTGTTGTAATGGAAAGACCACAGAATTTGGAATAAGAATATCTCAGTTTGATTCCTGACCCTAACATTTGCTAACTTTTGACACTGGGCAAATCACTTTATCTCTCTGAACCTTATTTTTCTCATCTGTAAAAAGGGGCTACAAATACTTGCCCCAATTATTTCATGGGGTTGTTGTAGGGATCTGTGTTGATCATAGATTTAGAGTTGGGGGGACCTTAGAAACCCTCTACTCCAACTTTTTCAATTCATTTCAGTCCTTCAGGCCCCTTATTAAGTCCCAACTGTACCAGGTATTGGGGAGACAAGGACAAGAATGAAAACAGTTGCTTTCCCTTTTCTATTGGAATGTAACCATGTTCATTTTACAGATCAGCAAACTGAGAACCAAGAGAGATAAACCTTAGAGACATGAAGCTACTTGCCCAAGCCACCCAGAGTATGTGTGAAGTGCTTTAAAATGTCAGAAGAAGCTGTTACTTTAGTTCACTACTCAATGTGGGACCATTTTGGTGCAGCCATATCGAATGGTGGTAGCACGTCTCCACTGCATACTAAAGACGTATGCAGTGTCTCACCATGAGGTTGGATGTGTTCTGGGCTCTTGGAATTGGCCTCAGGGAAGCATAAATTGGGGTAATCTTATCAACTGGAGAAGGTGTGGAGTACAGGCAGTACTGAGTCCTGGGAAGGGCACTGGATTTGGCGGGTCAGGTATCAAGTGTAATAGCTAGTCTAACTCCCTCATTTTACAGATGAGGAAACTGAGGAATAGGGAGGTTAAGTGACTTGTCTACCATCACACAGGTCACAAGAGGCAGATTTGGGACTTGTACCCAGATCCTCCAACTCCAAATTCAGTGCCCTAACCATAGCATCAATTAGTTCAAATCCTAGTTTGCTAATTATAACCTGTATGGCCTTTGTCAAGTGAGGTCGCTTGGTGCAGTGGATAGAGTACTGGCTTGGATTCAGAAGGCTTGGGTTCCAAGGCCTCAGACACTTCCTAGCTGTGTGACCCTGGGCCAGTCTCTTAACCTTGCTTAGCATCTGTTGCCTCATCTGCAAAGTGAGGGGGTCAGACTCCATAACCTCCAAGCTATCTTCCAGTTCTAAGGCTAGGATCTTACAAATCCCTACCTGTCTCTGGGCCTCAGTTTCCTTATCTTTGAAATGCAAGCTTTGGACTTAATGATCTCCAAGGCTTTTCCTATCTCTGTGCTGTTGTTTGTACTTCATTCTCATCATCCTCGAAGAGCACCATGACGTCAGGAAGGTGATGCCCTGACATGCAAGTGAACTGATTTAAATGAAGGAGGGCTGGGCAAAGTCACCAGCCTCACTTTGTCCTCTGGAGCCATCTGGGTCTAGATCAGGATGACTGGAGATGGCCCTGTCCTATCTCTAAATGAATGAATGAATTAATGAATATGTGCTTACTAGGTACAAAGTGCTGGGCTGAGGGCTGTGCTGCAAATGGTTTCTCCCCTCAATAATGGTTGTAGGTACTCTACTGGAAGCAGGTCTGGTGTTTTGTGTGTGTGTGTGTGTGTGTGTGTGTGTGTGCATGTGTGTGTAGACTGCTATATCCAAGGTTCTTGGACTCAGTGTCCTGGGCTGCCTCAATTGAGATCTGAGGGAAATGGTGGTCATGGTGCTTAAAATCTATGAAGAGTAGATGGTGTCAGTCTCCTAAGGATCTGACCAGTCAAGCTTGGAGAGACCCATCACCAGAACATTGGCCTCCAGCGGATGACATTTTTTTGACCATGACTACTAATGAAATCCATCTCCTAGGGTATGGAGGGTGCACCCACAGCTGACTAAATCTGCCTCTTAAACTGAAATATCCAAGTTATGTCTATAGGAGGCTTCTTTCTTTAAGGCTCAAGGCCTTCAGTGAACAGTGTCCTACAAGATTTCAGAGAATCAGGCACTTCCCATAAAGCAATAGGCCATTTTTCTTGTGAGAAATTTCAGCAATACTTATAAAACCACTTAATAAAGATGAAGATGCTCTTAGGTCCTTGACAAACCCAAAGATAGACTAACCACCATATTTTTCTTTTAAATGTTGATTTAAGAAAATTTTTTTCCCTAGTGTTTCTGGGGTTTCAGTGATTCACAATAAACAGATGTTCCTTTCAGAGTAAAAAAAAAAATGAACTGGTTTCCTTCATATCTATTGCTTTTACTCAGAAGCAGATGTATTATTTGAACTGCCCAATTATTTACCCTTCCTAGGATCTCTGACTCAATGTTGGCTGGTGAGGACATCTTCAGAACCAGAAGAGAATGAGAAACCTGTGGCAGCGGGGTATGAGCAGGAGGTCCTCCTCAGCGCTGACAGTGTGTTCCATGGGAGCAGTAGCCACCTATGTTTGACTGGTGGAAGGTTGTTGAAACTAGAAAGATTACTTTCTAGAAATGGAAACCAGGGAGGTTTATGTTGCTCATCACCAGCAACTGTGAATGAAAAGGCATTTATTAAGTAGGTACTTAAGAGATGCAGAGGGAACCCGTGAGGAGGTCAGGTTTTAGCCAGAAATTAGGCAGGATGGATGCAGTGGGAATAGTCTAGAGAGAAGGAATAATGGCAGGAGTGTTCAACAAGAGGAGGAGAGGAATTGGTTCAGCTTGAGGAACAGGGGAAGACAAGCAGTGAAATAAAGTTGTCCCATGTGCTTTAGAAATCTGCCATTCATCATTCTGGTGCCTGTGGATTAGAACCCCGTGCTTGCCAGTGGGAAACCAGAACCAATTCTCCTCAGCTCCCCAAGTTAAAAAAAGCCCTGGGGTCCTGAGCTCTTGCTCAGGGAGAAATTTCTTCCTCTATAAAATGAGAATATTAGGATAGATCTGATGCTATAACTGGGATGTGGATTCAGGGAGGGGAAATACCATCCCCAGAGAGTTCAGCTCTAGCTCCAAAGACCCAGACGATGTCCGAGTGGAAGTGGCGGGGAAATGGATTTGGAACTGAGTGAGTAGAGAACCTGGAGGCTTGGAGGATGTTAGCAGCGAAGATGCAGGCCTCCTCAGGTCAGCACCCAGGGACAAAGCCCCAGTTATGCTGCTTTAGTTACAGTTAAGGTGGTCTCTAAGGCTCTTTGTAGCTTGATAATTCAATTAAGCATTTCTCTTTCAAAGCCAAGAAACTGAACTTAATTTTTTCCCCTCAAAAGAAACTTGAAAAATGTTCTAAGAATACTAACATTTTCATATATACATGTATATGTATATGCATACATATATATATATACATATAATAAGTAAACAGTTTGACCTTAATGAATGCCTTATAATTAGTCTCTAATGTTTTCCTCATATTTCTTCTGGATGTGATGACTTTTCTAAATGCTCAGCTTCAGAGTGTGTTTGCTTGGACAGTACCTTAAATGTTTTTTTAGGTTACCCCAGTCCCATAAGGTCATGTGTCCAGATAACTTCTTGGACAGAGGTATTTCCAGTAGACATGCCCACAGGAATTGAGTCAGTCAATTTATTAGGTGTGTAGTATGTGCCAGGCACTGTACTAAGTACTGGGGATACAAAGAAAGGCAAAAGATAGTCCTTGATCTCAGGGAGCTCAGATCAACCCCTTTACACACAGCTGTTAAGATGCAGGCAATTAGGGTGTATCTCTCTCTGCAAATGGGTGGATGGTGTCTGGGCATGTTTAACATTTACATGTATGCTTGATGTAGCAGGATGTTAAGCTCCTTGCCAGCAGAGATTATTATGTTATAATTATTTTTCATCTTTGTATCTCATTCTATGCCTGTCACAAATCCTGCTAGGTAGAGGAGCCTAACATTCTAATTCTGTGGGTTATGATATCAACATGAATGCAATTTGTTGAATTGGATTGAATCCACTGGTATCATGGAGACATAGGTGAAGTCATGCTTAAAAAATCAATCATAACCACAAAAAAGCTAAAGTTGAAAATTTTGCTGAAATTATGACTGTGGCCATCTGAAGTTGAAGGGGCCTGGCAAACACTGTTTCTATTAATCATGCTGCATGCCTCAAGTATTTGGTTCATTTGAATTCACTTCAAAACCAACCTCCAGATAGAGGAGAATTCTGTTTTGTGGAATTAAGAAAGATGGAGCAGATAGGAGGGAGTCATAAAATCTGAGGTAGAAAGTTAGAAGGGACCTTGGGATATATCAAGTCCAAAGTCCTAATTATCTGGCAATGTGGTTCAGGGAGAGTACTGGACCAGAAGTCAGAGGCCCTGGCTTCAAATTTCTCCTCTATTACTTATCTCTTACTATTCCATGAGTAAATCAATGCATCTCTCTGGGCCTCAGTTTCTTTTTCTTTAAGTTGAGATGGTTGGATTAAGATGACTGCTAAAGTCCTTCTATGATCATGTGGTATTTTCCAGAGGGAACTCCTGTGAACGCTTAAATCTCTGACTATATCACGATCAGTGAGGAAATGCCCTTTAGAATCAAAGGATATTTCCTGCAACTGGATATTTAAGGACTCCTAAAATCATAGATTTAGAGCTGTGAGAGATTTTAGGGGCCACCTGTCTAATTTTCCCATTTTATAGATGAGGAAACTGAGGCTCAAAGAAGTGAAGTGATTTGCCCAGGGTCACACTGGTGTTCAGCATCAGAGACAGGATTTGAACCCAGGTTCTCTGCCTTCTCAACTGTCTAGCCACTACACTGCTAACCTTTAAGATTGCTTCTCTGTCTTGAGTTGCCATTAATTTATATCTATCCCTCAAAGAGAGTTGAATATGTTTCAGATTCACGAAGATGGCTAGAAGTTATTTCTTCTTTCTTTAATTCAACCAAGAATGAGATTGGTATTAAAAAGATGTACTAAGCAATTACTATGTCACTGTTCCATGGTCCTTGATTTCATCGCTGAGACTATTCTTTCCACTGATACAGTTAATCCAACCCAATGGATTAATTGCAATTAATGGCAATCCAATCCAGTTTAACCCAATCTGACCTAATCTTGTGCAATCCAACAAACATTTATTAAATACCTACTATGTGAAAACACTCTGTTAGGTGCTGGGGATACAAAGACAAAACAAAAACTAGTCCCTGCCTTTAAGTAGCTTACATCCTCCTGCTGGGGTGGGGAGATACAACACTGGACTGAGAAGTACACATGATAATTTGAGGAGAAAGGAGTGAATGCTAACAACTAAGGGGATCAAAAAAGACTTCTGGTAGGAAGTTGCACATGAATTGAATCCCTCTCCCTCCCTGCCTCTATGACTTAGTGGATGGTTTCCTATAGTTGCTGCAGCTGGAAAATTCACTAGCCTGAAGCCAATCTGGTGATGAGATTCTCTGAATTAAGCTAGACTAGTCCTTAGAGTACATTTCATCCCTGGGAGGAAGTAAACTAAATCAAATCAAAGCAACATACAGAACTGTGGAGGTATAACTGTATGGCCGGTAGCCCAATTCAGTCCAAACAAATGAGCATTTACTAAGCACCTAGTATGTGCCAGCATCTCCAGTTGTCCTGATTGGTATCCGGCCACTGGACCCAGATGGCTCTGGAGAAGAAAGTGAGGCTGGTGACTTTGCAGAGCCTTGCCTCATTTAAATCCAATTCACTTGCATGTAATGGCATCATCTCCCTTATGTCATGGTCCTCTTCAAGAACAAAGAACAAACCATCGATTTTGGCTGAGCAAGTTGTGGTATATGAATGTAATGGAATACTATTGTGCTATAATAAATGATGAGCAGGCAGATTTCAAAAAAAAACAACAACTTGGAAAGACTTACATGAACTGATGCAGAGTGAAGTGAGCAGAACCAGGAGAACATTGTACACAGTAACAGCCACATTATGGACTGACTGACTTTGATAGACTTGGCTCTTCACAGCAATGCAAGAATCTAAGACAACTCCAAAAGACTCATGATGGAAATTGCTATCCACACCCAGAGAAAGAAATATGATGTCTGAATGCAGATGCTTTCCTTTTCCTTTGTTGTTTTGTTTTATTGCTTCATTCTCGTGGTTCCTCCCATTAGTTTTAACTGTTTTTTACATCATGACTAATGGGAAAATATGCTTAACGTGAATGTACATGTAGAGGCTATATTAGATTATACACCATTTTGGGGGGGGAAGAAGTGGGAGGGGGAGAAAATTTAAAACTCAAAATCTTATGGAAGTGAATATTGAAAACTAAAAGTAAATAAATTAATTTAAACAAAGAAAAAAGAGGAAAAAAAAAGAACAATGGACAAACAGCAACTTCTGTGAGTAGAGAAGAAGCTGCCCACTAAGGACCAAACTTCCAGGTGAGCAACATGGCTTTCTTTTCTTTTCTTTTCTTTTCTTTTCTTTTCTTTTCTTTTCTTTTCTTTTCTTTTCTTTTCTTTTCTTTCTTTCTTCCTTTCCTTTCTTCTTTTCCTCTCTCCTCTCCTCTCCTCTCCTCTCTTTTTCTTTCTTTCTTTCTTTCTTTCTTTCTTTCTTTCTTTCTTTCTTTCTTTCTTTCTTTCTTTCTTTCTTTCTTTCTTTCTTTTTTCAAGACCAGCCTGCACCCCAAATCACTCTGGTCCCTGACCAAACCCTACTTGGTCGCTGTTTAGTCCCTGATTGGCTCAGAACGAATGTAAATAACAATTGTTTTTGTTTTGGCCAGAAAACCCTTCCTCTCCCAGATCTTTTTCTTTTTTTTAAGAGGCCATTCTTTGCCTCACTTTTTTTATTAAGCCCTAATCACTGAATGGGTGCTTCCTCAGTCAAACTGAGACCTGTTAAAGACCTCAGCTTGAAAAGGCCAAGGTCCCCCACTACGTCCTAGGCCATTTCCAGTTGTCCTCACCCATATCTGGCCACTGGACCCAGATGGCTCTGGAGGAGAAAGTGAGGCTGATGACTTTGCACAGCCCTCCCTCACTTAAATCCAATTCACTTGCACGTCCTGGCATCACCTCCCTGATGATCTCTTTGAGAATGAAGCACAAACAGCAGCAGCAGTAGCAGCAGCTGCTGTGTGCCAGATACTGTGATGGGTCCTGGGGTAAAAAGACAAAATGGGTCTCCATCCTCCAGCAGCTTACATTCTCTATGGTTTGGCAGAAAGAAAACCACTGACTTTGGGGACATAAGAACTTAGTTCAAATCCTGACTCTGATACTTAATACCTGTGTGATTTAGAGCAAACCACTTCACCTCTCTGGGTCTCAATTTCTTCCTCTGTAAAATGAAGGGCTTGGATTACATGTAGTCCTTTCCAATTTTAAATCTATGGACCTAGGATCCAATGATCCTGTCTACTGTTATTCCCGAGGTTTTCACTGCTGGTCCTAGTACTGCGTGAGTGAGTGGTAGGTCAGTCAGTAGGGTGAGGAAGAGAGGCTTTATCAACTGATGAAGGAGATCCCCTAGGTTGGGCTAGCTCTGTGTTCCCTGAATTCAAATGCTTCGACTAAGAGCAATGAATTGTGGTGGACTCTCGTCCACTGTTCCGGATCAGGTCTGGGATCCGTGTAGTTTCTCATCTTGATTTCCTGCTTTGGCCCTGGTCTCTGATCTTGTTTCTGTTCTTGGATCCCGTGGATGTCCACCTCTCTGTCCATCACTCTAATTATATCTTACCGACACACTCTTTCGCCTCTGACCCTTTTGGACTCTCTTTCAATGTGGCACATTTCTTCTAAGAACTCAGATCTCTTCAAACCTGTGATCTCCCTTTGTTTCTCTTATGAGCTGAAGAAAGACCAGGAAATGCTCCATTCCTCTGACTTTTGGATGAAGAGGCACAGCAGGACTTCTCTTCCATGCTGTGCCAGAGCCGGCAAGAGCAAATTGTTAAGTTTTCAGCACGAGTGAAATTGGCAAATGCTACAAATCAGGGCTTAATTTATCGTTTTGTTGATTGGCTAGATTTAAGAAAGTGATGGGGAAAGTGTTAATAATGCATATTAAACTTAAAAGGGTTTCCTGTGTTTTTGGAGAACTGATTGTTAAATATTTACTAGCAGACCCCTGCTTCTTTATCCTGGTCCTGCCACCAGGACTTCATAATCAAGCCTGAAGTCATCCAGACAGGCTTCATGAGGAGGGCAGTGCTGCTAGCCATTCTCTGGGGCTGGTTGACAAAGTGAATATCATCCTAACACAGGCTCTTAGGATACTTGACTCAGAAGCTGTCCATGGTGCATTGGAAAGAGCACTGCCCCTTGAATGGGCCTTCTTAGACCTTTGTGTGTCACAGACACCTATGGATCCCTTCTCAGAATAATATTTTAAAATGTATAAAATAAAACTTGCATGATTACAAAGGAAGCCAACTATATTGAAATGTAGGTATCAAAATATTTTAAAAATAAGTTTCTTAATGAGGGTAAGAAATCCTGCCATAGAGTCCAGTGATAAGAGTTCAAATTCTGCCTCTGATGCTTACTACCTGTGTGACCTTGGGCAGGTCACTTAATCTTCTTGAACCTTGGTCTCTTCATCTATAAAATGAGGGAGTTAAAACTTTGGCCACATTCCCCATCCTCTCTGCAAATCCAATCCTGGGGTGCTGGGCTTTAATAGGTGAGTTTTTACCTTATCTTGCTCAGAACCAGACCTTCCTGATGCTTCCTGGTCCCAGCACTTAGCCCAGTGCTAGTACATAGTAAGAGCTTAATAAATTATCTACCTACCTACCTACTTATCTATCTACCTACTTATCTATCTATCTATCTATCTATCTATCTATCTATCATCTATCTATCTATCCATCCATCCATCTATCTATCTATCTATCTATCTATCTATCTATCTATCTATCTATCTATCTTTCTGTCTATCCATCCATCCATCTACCGATCCATCTTCCTTCTTTCTTTTCTTCCTTTCCTTCTTCCTTCTTTTTTCTTCCTTCCTTCCTTCCATTCTTCCTTCCTTCTTTCCTTCCTTCCATCTTCTCTTCCTTCCTTCCTTCCTTTCTCTTCTTTCCTTCCTTCCTTTCTTTTTTTCTTTTTTTCTTTCTTTCTTCTGTTCTTCTACCTGCTTGAGAGGTTGGAAGATGTTAAATACTTGTTCCTTGTTACATAGCTGGTGTCAGAGGTGAGATTTGAATCTACATTTTCCTAGCCAACCCAATCTGAGAACAAGATTGGGCAGGTCCTACCAACGTTGAAAGACTTTGAGCACAGATCTGCACTGTATAGCTGGTCTCTGAGGACTCGTCTAGATAAATTTAGCAAGGCCCTTTACCTGGTTTTCTACAGGGTGATGAATTTTTCTGCCACAGCCACCTTGAAGACCATCCACTAAGTCTAGGGAGTTCTAATGAATGAATAAAAAAGCTTTTACTAACTGCTCACTATGTGCAAAGTACTGGGAATGCTAACAAAAGCAAATCAGTCCTCATACATACATAGCTGAAATGTAGATGGAAAGGCCCAGCATTCCTTAGGGGTTGTCAGCAAGACAGATGTGACATATCTTCTATAGTGTCATTTCTACTGACAGGATCATGTCCATTTCTGACATTGAGACATATGCCCATGCCAGAGACTTGGGTGGTGAGAGCTTTCTCTTCTGGGTCTCTAGTAGCTGTGGCCACTGAGGAGGCATCTGAAGAAGGGTTGCTGGGTGGTATCTCTGTCTGAGAAGGAAATGAGATTCAGAGCCGAAGGATCAGAAAATGCTTGGATTGAACACAAGTAACACTACGGTACAGGGGCCTGACCCGTTTGTGGTCTCCATCTTCTACCAGTACAAAATGTTCTCAAGTTCATCAATTTGTCCCCTGAATCTGCCTCAGCATAATATTTGCACTGGAACCATGAGGGCCAGATCACATTGTAAGAATTATAAGCAAGGCAAGAGTGTGATTGAATAGTCTGGGCTGATCACTATCTTGCCAACTAACAAAGTAATGAAAAAGAAGCATAGGCCTTTACCTAGGGCTCTTCGGTTAGTACTGAGGAGGTTTGAAGGGAAAACTGAAAGATTCAGATTGGAGGGTTAATGAAATATCACTTGCTTAAACCTTCCATCTAATATAAATACACATACATATATACATACATACACATATATATACATGCACACACATATAGTATCTATGTATATGTGTGTATATATGTGTATTGTGTATATATATGTGTATGTATATATATATATACATACACATATATATGCACACGTGTATTTTTGTATTTACATAGTTGTTGGCTTGGGGTCTCCCTGATTAGATCGTGAACTCCTTGTGGGCAGGGACCACTTTGTTTTTATCTTTCTTTGTATTCTATCACTTAGTATAGTGCCTGGCACATGGTAAGTACTTAAGAAATGCTTTTTGACTGACTGACATCTGCTCACTGGAACCCAAAAAGGTCCAAGGCAGCAGTTGCTCCAACAGCTGCCAAAGGATTTATGTTACCATTTAAGCCTGAGCAATTCAGGGCCCTGCCTCATTCTATCTGGTCAACGCCTCTGGATTTAAGGGGCCACCAACAGTTTCTGACCAGACTTCATCACCATCTTTGTCTTCTAACAAGGGCACTCCGGATGGATGAGTGACTTCTGAGGAAGATTGAAACATGAGGGTTTGGAAACCGAGCTCCAACTGTCCCCATTATTACTACCAAAGGGCTTTCCATGTTGGACAGAAGACAAGGTCATCGGGACCATTAACATCACTCTTTGGAATCAGAACATGCCTTAACTAAAAGAAAACTTTGGCTCGTTTGTCGGGAGGCCAGGACCACTGACTTCAACCTCCAGAAAAGAGAGTTGGCTGACTTGCAACTGGCAATAGATGGATTTGGAGGTTGATTAATTAAAAGTTATTAAGTAAGTTATTACCATTGGTATAGTAGCAACTGCCACAGAGACGGTAATAAAAGTTTTCATTAGAAGTCTCTATTCAAATGACTCAAAATGTTATGAAAAAGTTAGTTGATTCATAGCCTGGAGGCATTTTTGTCCTTTTTGATAAGTTGGAGGGGAGAAAAATTCAGGGCTGCCTGGCAGTTGGGAAAACATTTTTTAAATGTTAATGTTGTCTCTTTCAAAAGCCAATTACAGTTTCTGTTCGACTCATCTAATTCAAATCAGCTGTCTTCTGAAGGGTGCGACTTGCCAATAATTAGTCCTCATCATCTTTCACTCCCTATTTTACAGATGAGTAAACTGAGGCATCAAGAGTCACTTGCCTGGGATCACACAGCTAGTAAGTGTCTCAGGAAGGATTTGAACTTAGGTCTTCTTGATTCCTTTGCCCTATCCACTATAGCATGCTGCCTCACATGATTCTAAGCTCCTCAGTGGCATGGGTTTTCATGTATTTCTTGACCCTACCCATCCTCTCAAGTTATCCTGTATCTCTCCTCCTTTTCATAGCTAAACTGCTAAAAAACAAACAAACAACCAAACCTATGTACACTAATTGGCTCTACCTCTCTCACTCACTTCTCACACTATTACAACTTCCTTTCTATTTCCATCATGCAACTGAAACTCCCCTTCCAGGGTCACCAATAATCTCTTTATTACACCTAGGTGAATAGAGAGGTGGACCTGCAATCAGGAAGACCAGAGTCCAAATCCATTTAACTAGCTGTGCAACCTTGAGCAAATCACTGAACCTCTGTCTGCCTCAGTTTCCTCAGCTGTAAAATGAGGATAGTAACAGTACCTGCTTTCCAGGGTTGTTGTGAGGATAAAATGAGATAATATCAGTATAGCACTTTGCAAATCTTAAAAACACTACATAAATCCTTTGTTGTTGTTGTTCAATTGTGTCCAACTCTTTGGCATCCCAGTTTGGGGTTTTCTTGGCAAAGATAATGGAGTGGTTTGATTTCCTTCTCCAGCTCATTTTTATAGATGAGGAAATAGAGGCAAACAGGATTAAGTGACCTGCCCAGGGTCACACAGCTAGTGAGTGTCTGAGGCTGGCTTTGAACTCAGGTTTTCCTGACTCCAGGCTATTCTTTCCACTGCACCACCTATCTGCCCTATATAAATCCTACCTAATATTAATGCTACAACAATGACTACTAGTAGTACTCCTCCCACCACCACCACTACTACCAGTGACCTTCTCTAGGTCCTTCTTCTTAATTAACCTCTGTAGCATTTGATACCCTTGACCGCCACCTCTTTCTGGGTCTCCTGTCATTCCTAAGTTTTCATGACACTGCTCTGTCATTGTTCTCTTCATTTCTGCTGGACTGATCCTTCTTGGTTTCTTTTACAGGTCCATAATCCATGTCTTCCCCACCACATGTGGGTGCCCCAGAGCTCCATTTGGAGTTCCCTCCTATTCTCCCTATACACTTTTTCTCAGGGATCTCATTGGTCCCATAAATTCCTCTCTCATCTCTATGACTCTCTAACCTAGATATTCAGGTTTCATGACCCTTTAAAGCTGCAGTCCTTCTTTAATAAACTAATCAGATTACTCTTTGCTAAGGTTGAGCTCTGACAGAGTCACTGAGGCAACAAAACACAGTGAAGAGAACACTGGATTTGGAAACACTGGCCCTGGGTTTGAATCCTAGTTTAGCAATGTCTTACCTGGATAACCTAGGGTAAGTCTCTTCTCCTCTCTGGTCCTCACTTTTCTCATCTGTAAAATGAGATGATTAGTCTATCCTGAGTCCTGAGTCCATTTCTGAACCTTTGATCCTATGAACTAATGCACTTGCAATGAGCTCAGAGGAAAAAAAAAAATGAAAACCGATCAGGGTGATTGAACTAGGAGTTTCCACTCATAAGCCTGGAAGCACTGACCTGAATTTAACATGGTTTCAGTTTTTTCTAGAGTCATCTGGGAGGCCACAATCCTGCCAGCACACAATTCACAGGGAACCTCACTCATTGCCCCAGCCTGTAGCCACGTATGTGTGTGATATTTGAAAAGATCAATTAAAAAATTACTCATCCCCAAATGGTTATAAAAGAACCTCTCTATATATTTTTGACCCCAATCAAGGAGTTCACCTTCTGTTCAATTTGGCCAATCCAAACCAACAAAGAAACCTCCCAGGCTTGTCAAGGGAACCCACTTCAGAATGTCATCAGTCAGTACCTTATATAGCTCTGCTGGGTGAGTAGGCTGCCAGAAAGTCCAATGTTGGCCATGGAACTGTCAAAAGTGGGAGGCTTAAAGCTGGCGCTTTTTGATGGTGCTGCTCTTGGCATCCAGAACCAGGAGACTAGATCTAAAGTTATAGGAAATAGGTGGAAGAACCTGGGACTGGTGGGTATTTATGAGAACAGATTGTCATTTAGGTGGGATCCTACCATCCTATCTCTGCTTTAATGATTGCTGTTTACATGGCACCTTTCTTAGGGTCTTCTGACTTGAAATTTTTGCACAAGTGTGAAGAGGGGAGGGGGCAGAGTCACTTTTTAACATTCCCACTCCATTGTTCCTTTCTGATGGCGTGTGTGTGTGTGTGTGTGTGTGTGTGTGTGTGTGTGTATGTGAAGAGGCTGATCTAGGAGTGAGGAGAAATGCATTTATTACATGAAAAAGCTAGGTGGGACTTGGAGTGTCGTTTCACTTCGATTTTTCATCTGTAAAAGGAGGGGATTGGTCTAGAGCAGAGATTTAAATTTTTTTTTATTTCATTGCATATTTCCCAATTACATGTAAAATTTTAACATTTATTTTAAAAAATTTGAGTTCCAAATTCTCTCCCTTCCTCCCACCCCTCTCCCACCAATCAAGAAGGCAAGTGATATGACATTGATTACACATGTGAAGTCATGCAAAACATATTTCCGTGTTAGCCATTTTGTAAAAGAAAACACACAAAACCCCTTAAGGAAAATAAAGTGAAAAAAGGTCTGCTTCAATCTGCATTCAGAGTTTATCAGTTTTCTCTCTGGAGGCAGATAGTGTTTTTCATCATGGGTTCTTTGGAATTGTCTTGGGTCGTTGTCTTGACCAGCGTAGCTAAGTCTTTCACAGTTGAACATCCTTACATTATTACTGTTACTGTGTATAATATTCTTCTAATTCTGCTTACTTCACTTTGTATCTGTTCATATAAGTCTTCTCAGGTCTTTCTGAAACCATCTTGCTCATCATTTCTTATAGCACAATAGTAGTCCATCACAATCATTTATTACAACTTGTTCAGCCATTCCCTAATTAATGGGCATCCTCTCAGTTTCCAATTCTTTGCCACCACAAAAAGATCTGTTATAAATATTTTTGTAGCATATAGGTAATTTTTCTTTTTCTTTGAACTCTCTGGGATACAGATCAATTAGTGGTATTGCTGGGTCAAAGGGTATGCACAGTTTTATAGTCCTTTAGGTATATTTCAAATTGTTCTCCAAGATGTTGGGAGTAGTTCTCAACTCCACCAACAATTCATTAATGTCCCTATGACCTTAAATGCCTGATCTTATTGGAAAGGCTTCAAGTTTAACATCATTACAGATAATGCTTGTTCTTGATTTTAGATAGATACTACTTACTATTTTAAGAAAGGTTCCATTGATTCCTATGCTTTCCAGTGTTTTTAATAGGATGGGTGTTATATTTTGTCAAAGACTTTTCTGTATCTATTGAGATAATCATATTTCTGTTGCTTTTCTTTATTGGCATGGTCAATTATTTCCCTAATATTGCACCAGCCCTGGATTCCTGGTATAAAACCCACCAGGTCATAGTTTATGATCCTCGTGCTATGTTGCTGAAATCCTTTGCTAGTATTTTGCTCATCATTAGACATTTAATGACTGAATTGTGTCTCCTGAGAAGTAATGTTGCTTTGTGGACAGAGAGTCAGCCTTTAGGTCAGAAACGCTTAGATTCATGTCTTCTCTCTGACATACAATATTTGTTGTCTGACATGACACATTTCTTTGTGATGTGATGCTGGGCAAGTCACTTCATCTCTCAGGGCCTCTGGACAACTCTCTAAGACTATACATCACAGAGCAGGTACTGATTTGTACGGGTAGAGGGTGTTTCCTTAGTTGGCATTCTCCAATCTGTTGAAATCACAGATATGGTCAAAAGCACATTATGCTCTTAAGATGATGAAGGAGAGGAGAGAAACTAACATTACTTTTAGCTACTTGTCCATTTGTTTACTTATTTGTAGTTCAGATAATTTAATTCCATTCAAATAAGTAAATAAAAATAGCTAAAATGCACATAGTGCTTACTATGTGCCAGGTACTATGCTAAGCATTTTACAATTATTATCTCACTTGCTTCTTTACACCTCACAACCACTTTAAGAAGGAGGTGCCATTATTATCCCCATTTTACAGATGAGGAAACAGAGACAAAGAGAGGTTAAATGACTTGCCAAGGGTCACACGGCTAGTTAGTGTCTGAGGCTGGATTTGAACTCAGGTCTTCCTGACTCCAAGCCTAGTGCTCTATGTACTAACCATCTACCTGTCCCCAAATCTTTTGTTGAGGAATTATGATGTACCAAACTCTCCCCACCATCTTAAAAGAATGAAACAACAGCTAATAATTCTTGCCTTCGAAGAGCTTACATTCTACTTACATTCAATGAGGGAACACATGAATCTAGATGAGTATGATACAACATAAGCGATAATGGAGGCAAAGTAGGTGGACATTTTAGGCTTCTCTGTGGATATAATTTAACCTTGATATCCCAGCCCTGGTTAATAATAATGATGAGAGCTTACAGAGCCTTTTTTACCTGTATTATTTCATTTCATCCTCAAAATAACTCTGCAAGACAGATGGGGCAATCACTACCTTATTTTACAAATGAAGAAACTGAGGCTCACAGAGGTTATGAATATAATGGAATAGGTCTGCCCTTTAAGAAATAATGACTATGAAGAATTCAAAGTAACATGAGAAGACTTGTATGAAAGGATGCAAAAGGAAGAAAGCAGAACCAGAAGAACAGTTTACACAATGAGTATAATCACATAAACAAACAAAGAAAAAAACAAGGAAAAGACAGCCAGACTGAGATTAAATGCTGGCTGCAGAACATCACTAATGAAAAAAAAAAACATCTCTCTCCTCTTGGCGTATGTATTGGGGATCATGTATGACCAACAGTGTCTCTGACAAGTTTGTGGTGATTGGTTTTTGCTTAATTGTTTTTCTTTGTTACAAGAGAAGGAAGGGGTAGGGAACAATGTCAGGATATTACTGAGATGTTAAAAAAAAAGGCATTAACTTAGTTATTTTCCAAGTATATTGTAATAAAGTCAAGTCAACAAGCTTTTATTAAGCACCAATTGTACACCAGATACTGTGCTCAG
The DNA here is from genome assembly GCF_900497805.2 of Vombatus ursinus. Taxonomy (NCBI): domain Eukaryota; kingdom Metazoa; phylum Chordata; class Mammalia; order Diprotodontia; family Vombatidae; genus Vombatus; species Vombatus ursinus. The sequence continues at coordinate 581,444 of NW_020954907.1, read as the reverse complement.
CCTGGGGCTACTAACAGAGGCAAAATCAGTCTTTGTCCTCAAAGGAACTCACAATCAAATGGAGGAGACAAAGATAGAAAAAGAAGGCAGCAATTAAACTTTTTAAAAATTCACTGTACCTATTTCTAATTGGATTGTAAGATCCATGAGGGCAGGAACTATAGCTCATATTTCTTTGCATATCCATTTATTGCTAGGCTTGATGTTTCGATTGAAAAGGTTTTTTTTTTTTTGAGCTCCTTACCAAAATTAAATTGCTAAGTATCATAAATGGCCCATTTAAAATAAACTCCTATTTTACAACTTAAGTTAAAGTACTTCTCAGTTCTTTATAGTGAGGTTCCTGAGGCCCAGGGGACCTGCTAATTGAAGGTGACACCTACCCACCTAGTTCAGGCTATGCAAAACTGAGACCAGTGCAACCGCTCAGCTTGACCGAGGGAATCAAAGCTGTAGATGCAGAGTTGCTAGCAAATAACTATTATTCTTTCATGTTTTATTATTGCTATTGTTATTATAGGTTATATTTCTACTTTTCTCCTAAGCAATGCTCGGTTCTCGTGAACCCAGCACAGGAATAGAAATTGCAAATTGCAAGCAGAGATTTGGCAAGGGGGAAACTGACAATTGCCTCAGTGGGCCTTTGGTCAATCTCTGGGTCCAATAAGAACCGTTCTCATGGCAGGAGAACCCCATAGTAGTGTCCTTTGTCACAAAGGTTGGGATGAAGCATTCTCTCTTCAAATTCCAACATCACTCCTTAAATTTAGGCCTCTCTTGTAGGTCTAGAATATAGAGGAACAGAGCTAGAAGGAATCATCATTTCCCCCTTCAGAAAATGAGAAAATGAGGCAGCCTGTTTGTTTCATCCCTGAGGCCCTGGGGCATGGAAAGATGTGACCACGGTGTGACAGCTAGGTGGTGGCAGGTTGGAGATTAGAACCTGGGACTTTTTTGATTCCTAGTTCAGAGTGTTATTCACCACTCACACTGTACTGGGCCTCCTACTTTATACAGTGTAAAGGGAATTGAGACACTACCTTTGAAAGGAGCAATTTACTAGATGATACCCCCGGGGCCCTGGAAGAATTAATTGGCCTCCTCCTGAGGGTTGTTTTATCCCAAAGAAATATTTCCCCTTCCCATGTAAGTGTGGGTTCAGTCATTGTCTCAGGGTAAAGTGGGAGGAAGAGTTATTCTCACCCTTTCTCTACTCCCAAGCAGTGGTGATTCATCTTTAGTGTATGAAAGCAGGAAGGAAGGAATTATTGTGGAGGGTCTGAAATGCCTTACAGCATTCATTTAGGCAGCTAGGTGACTCAGTGGACATATCATTGGATGTAGAGTTAGGAAGACCTACATTCAAATCTAGCCTCAGACTTAACAACTGGCTATGGGAACCTGAGCAAATCACTTTAATCTCTTTTAGCCTCAGTTTCTTCATCTGTAAAATGAAGATAACAGCACCTATCTCACAGGTTTGTTGTAAGGATCACATGGGATAATATGAGTAAAGCATATCACAAACCTTAAAAGTGCTATGTAAGTGTTAACTAAGATTATTATCATGCAGCAGAGACCCTCGCCTCCTGACTTTCCTGGCTTCCTCCAACTTTTCTCAGCTGAAATCCTACCTTCTGCAAGAAGCATTCCAAGGTTCCTGTAAGGCTCCGTGATTGTCTCCAATGAATCCTGTAAATGTCTTATTTGTACACAGTCCTTTGTTGCCTCCGCCATTACACTGTGAGTTTCTTGAGGGGAGGGGGATGTTTTTGCCTTTCTTTGTATCCCCAGTGCTTAATAAGAAGTGCTTAATATATACTTGTTTACTGGTTGCCATGGCTTCATGGAGGTCAGAGGCATAACTAGGGTGGAGCAATCAGACCTTTGTTCCGGGGCCTGGAAATGAAGAGGTTCCCAACTATACTTGTATTCTTTTAGAAGCGTGGATCAAGTGAATTGGAATCCCAGGAGAGAGAGTAGCCGATAGTTACTATCCTGGCATGGTTTCAGGCACTTCTCCACACCCACCCTTCAGAAACTGACCCCCATGAATGACCCCACCGTGAGTCATTTTCTCCCCTGCCCGGGGCATTTGCCTTTACTCTTGTGGTACTTACTGACTTGGGACTTGGGGTTTTGATGTTTATACCCAGCTCATTAGACATTTAGCTGAAAGGCTCAAAATGGCATCAATTAAGGCCCCTTTCCACACACATGTGATCAGGTTGGTCTGGATCACTGAACACAGTGTGCTGCTAACTAGCTCTTGGAATTGATCCGACCAGAATTTATTGGGACTGGCTGGAGCCTAAAAAAGACTTGGGTTTCTTTCTCTCCCCCCTCCCTAACCACCCCTCCTTTTGCTGGGTTAACTGGGTGATTTTTAGAGGTGTTTGTTTGAAATTAGAGTGGGGGAAAGACCAGTTAATAAATTAAAACTGAGGGGAAAGAGGGGATAAAGGCCAACTATCATAAATAATTTTGGTTGAGACTCATTCAAAACTGGCTTCACTAATGGATTTATGGCAGTGTTCATGGCATTTATTTCAAGAGAGCCAAAGCTGAGGCATACAGAAGGAGGTAAAGGAATGAGGGCTTGGGGTTCCAGGGCACAGCGTTTAATTTCTGTTTCAGGTCCATGAATTCAAGGGAGAATTCATAGACCCCCATCAACCCATAGAACTCCGGAGCTGGAAAGGGCCTTAGATTATTTATTTCTATATGATGGATGGATGAGGAAATGGAAGCCCACCCAATGCCACCTGGGGAGGTCGGGCAGAGCTGTGACTAGAACCCAAGCCGGCTCTCTTATTTGGAGTTTCTTATTTTTTCTACCACACCTTGCATTGCTTTCTTCAGTCTACTCTGGGGTGACTTTTTGAAACTTAGGTCATCTTCTGTTATGTCCTGCCTAGCCTCCCTCCCTGGGTTTCAGTCTCACCAGGCTCTTAATTCCATGAATGCTGACTGTGATGGGACCTCTTTGAGGAGTAACCCATGTTCAGAATAATACTGCATCACAGAATCCCTGGGCAGGAAGGGGCCTTGATGTGGGGAGAGGCAAACTAGTGCCTTCCTGGGGGGCCCTTTCCACTTCCACAGTGTTCTGATTATTTAGGAGTTTCCCCTTATTTCATGCCTAAACCTGCCTTTTTTTTTTTTTTTTTTTTTGCAAACCTCATCGATACCCAGAGACCAAAAGATGTTGGTATCATTGGTTTGGAAGTTTCTTCCAATGATGCAGAGGGCAGCTCATTCATGCCTGCCCATCCTGTGCCACTCTTGTCCATATTCAATCGTAAGTTCATTTGAGGTCCCTCCAAAGTGCTGGAGGCCTTCCTTGATTTCTCTTCAACACCACAAGATTACCAGTGGAGAGCTCTGAACACATCTTTCCTCACCCTCACCACATGACCCTCCCATCTTGTCTTCCTGTCATACAGTTCCTAGATGCTATCTTTTGCTCCTGTTCTTTAAAGTTCCTCACTGGTTGTCTCTTGCAGCCTACTCACATCCATCCTATGCTTCTGCACTGATCTCTGTATGATACACACTTTAAATTCTTCAGAGAACCCTGTAGAAGAGAAAATTGTAATCTGCCTCTTGCTACTGTACAGTAATGTTGATAGAAGATTTTGGTATTACAAAGATAGGCTTTTGCTTTCATGGGAAACTTGGTGTCAACTTTGAAAGTCCCTCACTAAAACCTCATTTAATAACAATAATAACATTAGTACATGTGTGTATGTATATGCATACATATATATGTATATAATAGCTAGCACTTATATAGTACTTTAAGGTTTTCAAAGCATTTTACAAATATCTCATTTTATTCTCATGACAACCCCGGGAGGTAGGTTTTATTGTTATCTCATTTTACAGATGAGGAAACTGAAGTAGACAAACGTTAAATGATTTGCCCAAGGTCACAGCTAATAAGTATGAGGCTAGATTTGAATTTACCAGGTCTGTGTTCTATTTACTACACTTTCTCTCTTTCTTTCTCTTTCTCTGTTTGTATCTTTTTTTGTCTCTCTGTCTCATACACACACACACACACACACATACACACACACATATACATGAATACAGATACAGCAATATATCAATATAAGTGTGAATTGTTATTATTATATTACTACTCTACCTCTTGATTATAAATGGTGAAGTGCTTTTCTTACAACAGTCCTGTGAGGTTGGAAGAGCAAATATTACTGTCCCTTTGGCAAATGGCTAGTAAGAGGCTGAGTCAGGATTCAAATCCAGGTTTCCTGAGATTGATTCTAAATTTGGTGCTCTTGCCACTACACTCTATTGCCTTGATGGGAGAGAGTGGGATACTGGAATTCTTGTACAGAGGATCCAGCTTGATTAACCTGGTCATGAGAGAACCAAGCCCAGTTAAAGACAATTCCAAGTAGTGATGATGTTAATGCCTTCCATGTTTGAAGTATATTGGTGTAGGGTGTGTGTTGCCCATGTAAGAAGTGTATGTCCACATGGATGATCTAAACACAGGTTGAACGGAGGCAAGGATAGATATCTCTGCAATCTTCTCCAAAGGAGACTGATTCTTACATGGAGGAGAGCAGAAGAATGGACCATGAGGCTAGTTACTCTTCTTTCCTCAGAGAGGTGGTGACTGACTAGTATTATTTCTATCTGATCCCCTAAATATTATTCTATAAATGTGATTTTTTTAAATCCAAAGGCAGCAAAGCTGCTAATTTCTCTGGTTGCTATCTCTTAAAGGGGAAGGGCAATCCTAAACTTATGCCTACAGGCTTGATTCCTTTTCAGCAAATACTACTTACACAAAAGACCACAATAAATAGTGATTAGTGGGTAAACTTTAGTTTAACGAGTTAGGCAAAGAAATGAAAACTAAAGAAGAAAATGATAAAAAGACAATTATCGGTTTGGTAAAAGAGGCATAAAAAATACCAAAGAAGATAAAAACCTTAAAAACCAAAATTGGCCAGATTGAAAAAGAGGTACAAAAATTCACCAATGAAAATGATTCCTTACAAATTAGAATTACGCAAGTGGAAGCTAATTACTCCATGAGACATCAAAAAACAATTTAAAAAGTGAAAAGAATGAAAAAAATAGAAAAAAATGTGAAATATCTCACTGGAAAAACAACTAAATTGGAAAATAGATGCAGGAGAGAGAATTTAAAAATTGTTAGATTACTTGAAAACCATGATTAAAGAAAGAACCTAGATATCATATTTCAAGAAAATTTTAAGGAAAACTGCCCTGATATTGTAAAACAAAAGGGTAAAATAGAAGTCGAAAGAATCCACCAAACACTTCCTGAAAGAGATACCAAAATGAAAATTCCCGACAATGTTATAGTCAAATTCCAGAGCTCCCAGGTCAAGGAGAAAATACTTTGAGCAATCAGAAAGAAACAATCAGAAAGAAACAAATACTGTGGAGCCACAATCAGGATCATACAAGATTTAGCAACTACCACGTTAAAGAAGTAGTGGGCTTGGAATATGATATTCTGGAAGGCAAAAGATCTGGAATTACAACAAAGAATAACCTATCCAGCAAAACTGAGTATAATCCTTCAGAGGAAAAAATAGATATTTAATGAAATAGAGGCTTTTCAAACATTCCTGGTGAAAAGACCAGAGCTAAACAGAAAATTTGACTTTCAAATACAAGACTCAAAAGAAGCATATAAAGGTAAACATGAAAGAGAAATCATAGTGGACTCAGTAAGGTCAAACTGTGTACCTTTCTATATGGAAAGATGATACGGGTATCTTCTAAGAACTTTATCATTTTTAGGGCAGTTAGAAGTATGAGAGAGTGTGAGAGAGAGTCGATTATGTTAGGATGATGTAAAAAGAAATGGATAGATGAGAAAGAGGGATGAACTGGGAGAAAGTGGAAGAGAGAGGAAGAATGGGGAAAATTATATCACCTAAAAGAGGTTCAAAAGAAAGAACTTTGGCAGTGGAGGGGGAAATGGTGGTGGTGGCAACAATATTTGAACCTGACTCAGACTGACATCTAAATTGGTTTAAAAAGGGAACACACACGCATGAGTGCTCATGCACGCGCGTGCACGCGCGCGCGCACACACACACACACACACACTTAGTTGGTCATAGAAATCTATGTTACCCAATAGGGAAGTAGGAGGAAAAGAGGATAAAAGAAAGGGAGGGTGATAAAAGGGAGGGCAGATAAAAGAAGGCAGTGGTCAGAAACATAACAGACTTTGAGGAAAGACAGGATAAAAAAAGAGAGAGAAGGATAAATAGAAGAAAATAGGATGGAGGAAAATGCAACTAGTAATCATAACTGTGAATGCAAATGGAATGCACTCACCTATAAAATAGAAATAGATAGCAGAATGGATTAGAAACCAGAATCTAAAAACATATTTACAAGAAACAAATTTGAAACAGAGGGACAAACACAAAGTAAAAATAAGGGGCCAGAATAGAATCTGTTACAATTATGATCTCAGACAAAGCAAAAGCAAGAATAGACCTAATTAAAAGGGGTAAGCAGAGAAACTACCTCTTGCTGAAAGGCACCATAGACAATGAAATAATAACGATACTATGCATATATGCATCAAATGGCACAGTATCCAGATTCTTAAAGGAAAATTTAAATGCATTAGAGGAGAAAATAGACAGTAACACTACACTAGTGGGGGACCTCAACTTTCTTCTTTCAGACAGACCTAGATAAATTTAATCATAAAATAAATCAGAAAGAAGGCAAGGAGTTGAATAGAATCTTAGAAAAGTTAGATATGCTAGACCTCTGGAGAAAACTGCATGGGAACAAAAAGGAGTATACCTTTTTCTCGGCTGTACATGGCACCTTCACAAAAACTGACCATGTATTAGGCAATAGAAACCTTATAATCAAATGCAGAAAAGCAGAAACACTAAATGAACCATTTCAGACATAATGCAATAAAAATTACATTTAATAAAGGTCTGGGGAAGCATAGATTAAAAGCTAATTAGAAACTAAATAATCTAATCCTAAAGAATGAGTGGGTCAAAGAACAAGTCATAGAAGTAATCAATAATTTCATTAAAAAGAATTAAAACAGGGGCAGCTAGGTGGCCCAGTAGATAGAGCCCCCGCCCTGAAGTCAGGAGGACCTGAGTTCAAATCCGGCCTCAGACCAAACACTTGACACATACCAGCTGTGTGACCTTGGGCAAGTCACTTAACCCCAATTGCCTTGCCAAAAAAAAAAAAAGAATTAAAACAATGAGACAACATTCCAAAATTTGTGGGGTGCAGCCAAACCTGTACTTAAGAGAAAATATGTATCACTAAATGTGCACATCAGTAAAAGAGAGAAAGAGCAGATTAATGAACTGGGCGTACAACTTAAAATAAAACAAGAAAAAGAAGAAATTTAAATCCCTCAATTAAAAACCAAATTGGAAATCCTGAAAATCAAAGGAGAGATTAATAAAATTGAAAGTAAAAAAAATCATTGGACTAATAAATAAAACTACGAGTTGGTTTTATGAAAAAAAAACCCCATAAAATTGACAAATCATTGGTTAATTTGATTTAAAAAAAGAAAACCAAATTACTAGTGTGAAAAATTAAAAGGGTGAATGCAGCACCAATGAAGGTAAAATTAACACAATTATTAGCAATTCTTTTGCTTAATCATATGGCAATAAAACTCACAATTTAAGTGGAATGGATAAATAATTACAAAAATATGAACTGCCCAGATTAACAAAAGAGGAAATAGAATTATTAAACAAATCTATCTTAGAAAAAGAGATTGAACAAGTAATAAATGAGCTCTGTAAGAAAAAACCCTAAGAATCAGGTGTATTTCACAAGTGAATTGTACCAAATATTTAAGGAACAATTAATCCCAATACTACTCTATAAACTATTTTGAAAAAAAAAATAGGTAAAGAAGGAGTCCTACCGAATTCCTTCTATGACACAAATATGGTTTTGATATTTAAACCAGGGAGAACAAAAATAGAGAAAGAAAACTAGAGACTAATTTCCTTTATGAATATTGATGCAAAAATGTCAAATGAAATACTAACAAGGAGATTACAGCAGTATAACACAAAGATCATACACTATGGCCAGGTGGGATTTATACCAGGAATAGAGGTTCAATATTGGGAAAACTACCAGCATAATCACTATACCAATAACAAAACCAAGAAAAATTATACTATTATATCAAAAGATGCAGAAAAAGCCTTTAACACAATACAATGCTCATTCTTATTAAAAATACTGGAAAGCATAGAAATCAATGGAACCTTTCTTAAAATGATAAGTAGTATCTATCTAAAACCATCAGTAAGGATCATCTGTAATGTGGATAAACTTGAAGCCTTTCCAATAAGATCAGGCATGAAGCAAGGATGTCCATTATCACCACTGTTATTCAATACTGTTCTAGAAATGGTAGCTACAGCAATACAAACAGAAAAATAAATTGAAGGAGTAAAAACAGGAAATGAGGAAATAAAACTGTCACTCTTTGCAGATAATATGATGGTATACTTAAGGAACTCTAGAGAATCAACCAAAAAGGTAGTTGAAACAATTAACAACTTTAGTAACGTTGCAGCATATGAAATAAACCCACACAAGTCATCAGTATTTCTACATATTACCAATAAAACCCAGCAGGAAGAGATAAATAAATGTCATTTAAAATAACTGCAGACAATATAAAATACTTGAGAATCTACCTGTTAAGACAAACCCAGGGATCATATAAACACAATTACAAAGCATTTTTCACATAAAGACAGATCTAAACAATTGGAGAAATATTAATTGCTCATGGGTAGCCTGAACCAATATAATAAAAATGACAATTCTACCTAAGTTAATTTATTTATTCAGTGTCATACCAATCAAACTAACAAAAATTTGTCTTATAGAGCTAGAAGAAAAGTAGCAAAATTCACTGGAAGAAAAAAGGTCAAGAATATTAAGGGAATCAACAAAAAAAAAATGTGAAGGAAAGCAGCCTAGCAGTTCCAGATTTCAAACTATATTACAAAGGTGGTAATCATCAAAACAATCTGGAGATGGATCAGTGGAATAGATCAGATACACAATACACAGTAGTAAATGATCATAGAAATCTCATGTTTGATAAACCCAAAGATCCAAACTTTTGGGGCAAGAACTCATCATTTGACGAAAATTGCTGAGAAACTGAAAAGTAGTTTGGTGGAAACTAGGCATAGACCAACATCTCATACTGTATGTCAAAATAAGGTCAAAGTAGAAAAACAATTTAGACATAAAGGGTGATATCATAAATAAATTAGGGGAGCATGGAAAAAATCAGATTTTTCAAATGTAGGGAAAAAGGAAATGTTTAAGTTCAAATGAGAAAGAGGAGATTACAGGAAGCTATTTTACTTAATAATTCTGATAATTTTGATTACATGATAATTTCATTCAAAACCAATGCTGCCAAAATTAGAAGGAAAATAAGAAACTGGGGAAAAAAATCTTGTGAGAAATTTCTCTGATAGAGGTTTCACTTCTCAAATATGTAGGGAACTAAGTAAAACCTATAAAAAAATAAGCCATTGCTCAGTTGATAAAAGGCCAAAGGATATAAACAGGAAGTTTTCAGAAGAAATCAAAGGTATCAATACAGTAGTCACAGGAAAAAATGCTCTAAATCACTACTGCATGCAAATTAAACAACTCTGAGATACCACCTTATACTTATCAGATTGAAGAAAGTGACAGAAAAGGAAAATAACAAATGCTGGAGTGGAAAAATAGGGACACTAACGCACTCTTGGTGGAGTTGTGAACTATCCTAACCATCTGGAGAACAATTTGGAACTATGCCCAAAGAGCTGTAAAACTGCATACCCTTTGACCCAGAAATATTACTACTCAGTCAATATCCCAAAGGGATCAAACAAAAGGGAAAAGGATCTTTCTGTATAAAAACAGTTAAAGCAGCTCTTTTTGTGGTGTCAAAGAAGTGGAAATTGAGAGGATATCCATCAATTGGGGAATGGCTAAATACATTTTAGTATATGATTGTGATGAAACACTACTGTGCTATAAGAAAGGACAAGCAGGATAGTTTCAGAAAAACCTGGGAAGACTTATATAAACTGATGCAAAGTAAAGTGAGCAGAACAGAACACTGTACTCAGTAACAACAATATTGTAAATATGATCAACTACGAAAGACTTAGCTACTCTGATCAATACAATGATCCGAGAAAATTCCAAAGGACCTGTGATAAAAAATGTTATCCACCTCCAGAGAAAGAACTGATAAACTCTGGAGATTGGAGCATACTTTTTAAAACTTTCTTTACTTTTATTATTTTATTCTGTTTGTGTTTTCTTTTGCAACATGGCCAATATGGAAATATGTTTTGTATGACCTTACGTGTACAATCAAAATACTTGTCTTCTGGGGTAGGGGAGGAAAGAGGGACTGGGAAGTATTTGCTGTAGAAGGTAGGTTTTTTTTTTTCCTTTTTGGTGGGGCAATCAGGGTTAAGTGACTTGCCCGGGGTCACACAGCTAGTAAGTGTCAAGTGTCTGAGGCTGGATTTGAACTCAGGTCCTCCTGACTCCAAGACTGGAGCTCTATCCACTGCACCACCTAGCTGCCCCCAGAAGATAGGTTTTGAGGTGAGTCTTGAAGGAATCCAGGGAACCCTGGAAAAGTTCTAATAATAATTAATTAAAAACATTTATTAAACACCTACTATGTATAAGGAATCACAGTATTAGGTTCTGGGGAAACAAAGATGAAAGTAAAACAAACCCTGCTTTCAAGGAGCTTACCTTCTAAGGGGCAAATAACATATACATGTAAAAATGTAGACAAAATATAAAGACCAGGTAATCATGGGTGAGTGGAGGGTGAAGCACTAGCATCTGGGGTGGGGACAGGGAATTGGGAAAAGCCTTATGTAGGAAGTGTTTCTTTTCTTTCCTTTTTTTTTTTTTAAGGCAATTGGGGTTAAGTGACTTGCCCAGGATCACACAGCTAGTAAGTGTCAAGTGTTTGGTCTGAGGCTAGATTTGAACTCAGGTCCTCCTGACTTCAGGGCTGGTGCTCTGTCCACTG
>NW_020954907.1:538188-570312 GCF_900497805.2 Vombatus ursinus | reverse complement strand
TCCACTGTGCCACCTAGCTGCCCCCATAAGAAGTGTTTCTTGAGCTGTATTTAGAAGGAAGCTAGGTTACTCTAGAGACACAGGTAGATGGTCAGTAGAAAGAGTGCTGGGCCTGGAGTCAGGAGGACCAGAGTTCAAATCCAGCCTCAGATACTTACTAGCCACGTGACCCTGGGCAAGTCACTTAACCTCTGTTTGCCTTAAAACACTGGAGAAAGAAATGGCGATCTTTGCCAAGAAAACCCTGTGGACAGTATTGGTGTTCTGTGATTCACGGGGTTGTGAAGACAATGAGTAAACAACAACAAAAGAATTCTAAGAGATGAAAGTGAGGAGAAAGCGAATGTCAGGCAGGGGCAACAGCCTGTATAATGACGTAGAGAGGGGAGACAGAACATCTGTGAGCAACAACAATAGAGAGTCTCCCAAGCCTGTGATGACCACTACCAACTCTAGACATGCACACCAGCTCAAACGACACTGTCAGAAGGAATTGCTAGGGATTACAAAATCCTGGGAAGGAAATTGAAGGGTCATGGTAGCACTTTCATCACTTACTGCCTCTTGCAAATAGACTCCAGAAGAGAGAGACAGATTCAGGAAGTGAACTGATGATTAAGAAGATGGTGTCTGAAGACAAAATTTTGATTTTGGGACTATGGGTTAAGTATACAGGGACTATGGGCTCTTGGACCTTGCACAGTTGTGTCCTTTATGAGGAGGGCTTCGTACCTATTACATAGCTCTCAAACCTTGAACATCTTATACTTTCCCCTGCAGCAAAATCTTCCACCCTGTTTAGGTTTCCCCTTTGCCCTTTTGGATTATTCTTTTCTTTCTTTTCCTTTAAAGTACTTCTCTCTCTTTCTTTTTTTCATTTTCATTTTCAAAATATACTCTATTCTCCCCAATAGTCCAAGGAATAGAGATGCATTCCTCTGGATCGCTTAGCTTCCCCACTAGAAAGAAAAGTGTATTTTATGGAAACGTAGTTAATTGGTGCTGGCAGAAATAGAAACATAGCACACTCTTGGTAGGTCACTGGAAAATTCCTTTTCCTTTCTGTATTTTCTGGAACTGAGATGATCACTTCTCTATCCTTCTTTCTGCAAGCTCTGGCTGCTGACTTTCATAGTCGACTGCCAAGGCAGACTGCTTGTTTGTGCACCCCATTTGCTCTGCTGGTGATCTTTATCACTTGGGGTTTCCAAACATAATTTCAAACTTATGAGGGATTTTCCTGCCTTGTTTCTGGAGGTTTTGCTACCTTTTCTTGGGTTATTATCAGGGATGTGTTGGAGCCAACTCAAACAAGAGCTGATTCTCCAGCCTATTCTTGAATTTTCAGTGTGAGCATTTACACCTCCAGAATTGGCAAAAGCTATGAATCAGGGCTTGATTTATTTTGTTGATTGTCTAGACTTAAGAAAGTGAGGGAGAAAATGTGAATAATGCAGAATAGATGTAAAAAAGCATCAGGCACACCTTTCCCCCCGAGAGCTGGTTGTTAAACATTTTCCACCACACTACTGAATATGCTGTTATTTGCTTACATATATTTAATTCTCAATTGGAAGAGTCCTACCCACACCCTAATGCAAATATTAACCTCCCCTGGTTGTTATCTATAAGAAGGTCCAATGTAGAAATTCCTAGTCACCCATGCATGACCTTTTCTTTTCTTGACCAATCAGACTTTGGGCATTGTCTACCTGAGTTTTACTTGTCTTTCCCAAGATCTCCTAAGAAGTTAGTGGCAAGTAGGTGAAGTAAACAATTCCATCCTCCTAACTCCCAATATTTTGCTCATTCCCTTTAAAATTAGAGTTTCCAAATTCCCTTGGAATACCTGTTTATGTACAAACAATGAAAGTCCTAATTCAAAGTATCCTCATCTATTTATACAGCAGATCTGACAGGCTCCCTCTTTAGTCAGTCAGTCAACATGCCAGTCAGTAAGTATTTATTAAATACTTACTATGTGCTAGACACTCTTGGTAGCAATTAGATCCTGCAGATGTATAACAACTGTATGATAATCTTATAATTGTATAGTGGCTTTTTTTGGGGGGGGAGGGCGGGGAGGCAGACAGGAGTAAGTGACTTGCCCAGAATCACACAGCTAGTGTTTGAAGCTGAATTTGAACTCAGGTCCTCCTGACTCCAGGGCTGGTGCTCTATCCACTGCACAACCTAATTGCCCCATTGTAGTGTTTTACAGACTAAAAAATGCTTTCACCTACATTATCATTATAAGAGGCAACTTGGTATAGTGAGGTGGGGATAGGATTTGGAGTCCAAGGATACTTTGGTTCAAATCTAGTCACTGACCCTTACTAGCCGCTGGTCATGGGCAAGTCATTTTGTGTTGAGTCTCAACTGTCCCATTTATAAAGCGTCAGTGAGCATAATGATAAAGGTAAGAACCTCAAGACAATAGTTTCCCATCTCCAAGCCTTTGCTCTGGCCATCCTCCATGCCTAGAACATACTCCTTCCTTACCCCTGACTCTTAGATTTCCTTGTTTCTGTTAAGACTCAGCTTAATTATTGCCTCGACATGAAGGCTTTGCTGATCCCCCTCAGTTGCTTGTGCTTGGCTCCCAAATTCTCTTGCATGTATTTTGTATTTGCTTATATGTGTATAAGCTGGGGCCTCCAACATGCTATAATCTTGTTTGCTTGTATTTGTGTCCCTAGTGCTTAGAACAATGCTCGGCACATGGTAAGTGATTAATAAATGCTTTTATTTATTTATAAGCTCTAAGCTTGAGCTCACTTTCCCCAGAATATTGCATAGACCAGAAGGAGAGTGTGTCATTGACTATGAAAGTATATTTCATATTTACTATTGTTGCAGTACTCTATTAGCAAATGTTCCTTTTAAAAAAGCTTATTAAGGCTAATTTACTAAATTGACTCTCAAATAGTAATCTCGGGGGAATAAAACAGTGGTTGGGGCTTGAGCCAATAACATTAGAGACTTCTCAAGGGTAGCCCTAAAGTTGTGTGGGGGAGATGTATACAGCTTAAGTCTGGGAACCCTTCTCATTTGTAAAAATGGGAGTAGAGATACAGATACCCGGAGCTTATATGGGTTTTATTCATTCCTTCAGCATCTACTATGTGCCAGGAGCTTCCATTGGCACTGAACTCACCCAGACAGAAACAAAACAGTCTCTATTGTCAAGGAACTTAAAATTCTTAGTGGAAGCAATCCAAAAGGGTCATGGATAAATAAGTGCAATTTATATAGAAATAAGCATAAGATATATATATATATATATTCACATATAATTACACTATAAACCTTTGCACGTGATTACCTCTTTCAGAAAGATAGCTTTTTAAAAGACTGATGTTGTCCTTTGCCTTGCTAATTGTATTCTTCTCCTCCCTCCGCAACCTGGCCTTAGATCCCAGACCTTCCTGAAGGAACTTGCCCCCATAGTCCTTCCCTCCTTCTCCATAGTTTCAGTCTCTCTCTAATTCCTATCTGCCTAAACACACACACACACACACACACACACACACACACATACACACACAGATAAATTTCCCCTTTGTTAGAAAAGCCTTTGCTTAACCCTATTATCTTCTTTTAACTTCCATTCTGTTTCTCTTATTTCACATTCATACTTTAGGAACACACTTTAAGACAAAATTGGTTGTTGATGCCTCTGAAAAATCTGGCTTCTACTCCTTCCATTCAATCTGAAGGTGCACTCTTGAAGGTCCCCAGGGACTAAATCCAATGAACAAGTCACTGAAATTCCCTGGGCCTCAGTTTCTTCATCTGTAAAATAAGAGTGTTGCATTTCCTTCTTGCCCTAAATCTATGATTCTATTGAAAGTACGGGTCAAACCCACCTCACCTCATTTTAGATCTGATACCTTAGCTAGATGAGAGTATATTTCAATCAATCAAAAGACATCAGACTTTGTGTTAGGTCTGCATAATGATGTTGTACTTAAGAATATGTTTGGGTATGTAGAGGAAACTTGACTACCCCCCAGAGATCTTCTATCAGTTATCAAGTAAATTGGATGGGTGAGAATTCTTGAAATTAGAGCAAGTGGGAAATTCTAACGGAACCCACCTGAGGAGGGTGGTGGTTGGTAGAGCTTGGCTTCAGCCACAGCCAGGTCATCACCTTCTTCCTATCTTTGACTAGAGGAGGACCTTCTACCTTCAACGAGTCTGGAAGATGTTGGTCATCCTATCTTCCCACCAGTGTCCTAGCATTTCACCTCTGGGGAAAGCAGTGACTTCTCCTTTTCTATCACGGCTCTAAATGTTATCTTCAGATTGGCTGGCATCAGTTCTTGTATCCTCAGAAGCCAAGGACATATTGAACTCATGGTTGTACAAGAAGCACAGCAAAGAGACCATGCCATGCTTAAGGGACTTCTTGAGTATCCCAACAATGAGGAAAAGGACTTCAAGCAACCAGGAACTGTGAGTTATCCTTTGTCATCTATGCTCTCTAAGCTTGAGCCACCTTTCCCCTAGATTCTATATGTGTTTACCTTTCTTGTGTCCCTGACACTTAGCACAGTGTTTGGCACATGGTAGAGGTTTAATCAATGCTTGCTGACTTGATTTGGCTTGTGAATGAGTGTGTCCAATGCTTTTGGGAGGATGTTTTTAACCAACTGCTCTTATTGTATCTCCTTAATAAATATCTCTATATTCTTTCTAAAAACTATGTAAGACTAGTTAACTAAATGAATCTCAGCTCATAATCATGGAGGGAAATGAACTGCTGGAGGCTCAATCCAATGGCATTAGCAAAAGCTACCTCATTGCCCCTTATAGGACAAGGTAGGGGAGAGGTAACTTTCCAAGCCCTGGGGACCCAACTCAGTAAGAGTGGTTCCGCAGTATTTATTTGAGCTACATTAGGATCTGAAGTCACTTCTCTGACCTCAGCTTTCCCATTTGTCAAATGAGGGGAGGGGGTTGGACATGATCATTTTTAAAGATCCTTTCTAGCTTTAACATCCCCATAATCCTATCCTATTTCCTGCCACTTAAAATAACTAGAATATGGGCTGTCAGTCCAGACACTGGGTTTCTTGTAACATTTACCAATGCTTCTCTCTCTGACCTCTTAAAACATTTATATCCCTGACAATAAAATGTCTGCCCATGACTTTTACTCTTGCAGCCTCCATGGAGAACAGTTAAAGATATGATTTTCCAAAACATTGATGCCATTAAACAATAAGCCTCAATTTGCTGAGAGTTCTGTCACTTTTCCAAGAAGTTGAAATGGAGAGTGGCCCCCAGGCTGGAAATTAGGAGGCATGGATGTGTGTGTATGCTAACCAAAAATCTCCACTTTGTTCTTTTATCTTGACTTTCATCATGATTAAAAACTACTGGGGGTGAGGAGCACTGTGGGAGCTGGATGTCTTTCCCTCCTGATGTCATAAAAAGCCGAATTTGGTATTATCGACCCAAGTGCTTTGTGGGTTTCTGTTTTTTCTATTTCCCAGCATGAGGATGTGAAGAAAACATGTTGCTACTCCCAGGGAGGGTGAACAAAGGGGCAACGTTTTTTTCTCAAAGTCTTGTCATGAAACCATAGCCTGTTCTCTGAGGATGCCGTCATCTCTTCTGATTCCTCCACCCCAGTAGCCCACAGTCTTACAGTAGATCATCTAGAAAGCTTTATCGTCTGCTATCAAATACAGCTCTCTGACTGGGGATAGTGGTGATGAGGAGACTAGATATTTAAGAGGACTGGAATGTACTGAAGATATTGGGTTAGATAATTAATGAGTCAATGTCATTTGCTATGTGGAAATGAATCTGGAGTGCCGGCAACATGGGCTCATCTTCCCCTTGCCTGGCTTCTAAACCAGTATTTGAGTAAATTTGTGAAGCAGATGAAGCTTACTTGGGTGTCTGCTCTCTTTCAACCCTTGAATATGTGGGATATGGATAGAGTGTTGACTTTGGGGTCAGGAAGATCTGACTTTGAAGCCCACCTCAGATACTTACTGATTCTGGCTTCCAATTTCCTCATCTGTGAAAGGACGGGTTTGGATTCAATGACCTCTTAGGTTGTATCCTTTTCTAGATTTCTAGATTTCTGCTCCTTGCCACTTCACTGAATGAACATCATATACTTAAGATCTCAATTATATGTCAGAGGCTTGTAGATTTAGAACTGGAAAGGTCCTTAAAATTATCTAGTCCAACCCTTTCACAGATGAAGAAGCTGAGGACTGAAGTGAAGTGATTTACCAAATGTCACACAGGTAGTAAGATGGAGAGTTAGGATTAGAATGCAGGATCTGTGATTTCAAAGCTAGTGGCCCCCCTCCCCCCACTGCATCACACTGCCTCCCTTTTGGAATGATCCTTTCCACAATTTCCCACTGTTCTGCTGCCCCTGGCTGCTCAGGATCCAGGGCTCTGGACTCCAACAAAGAACACCCTTCCTGAGAACATCCCATATTTCAACTTGCCTTTCATAATTTACTATCTGAGTGACCTTAGGAAAAGATACTTCACCTTTCTTGGACTCAGTTCCTCATCTATGCAACCAGGAGATTGGATTCAATGGCCTCTTGAGGATCTTTATAGTTTTAAATCAATGATCCTGTCATCCATGAAAAATATCTGACGGGTCAAAACAAAAATGTATCTATATTGGTGGACCTGTGAATTGGTCCAGTCATTCTGGAAAAGAATTTGGAATTATTGTCCCAAAGTCACTGAACTGTTAATACCCTTTAACCCAGTGATATTATTACTATGTTTATACTACAAAGATATCCAAGAAAGAGGAAAAGGAATTGTATGTACAAAAATATTTATATCAGTCTTTTTCATAGTAGTTCAAAAACCTGCAATTAATGGAGTGTCTGCCTATTGTGGAATGGCGAAACAAATTATGGTATTTGAATGTGATGGATACTGTTGTACCATAAGAAAGGATGACATGGACAATTTAGAGAAAATTGGAAAGACCTCTATGAACTGATGAAGAATGAAGTGAGCCAAACTAGGAGAACAGTTTATACAATGATAACAGCATTATAAAGAAAAACAACTTTCAAAGACTTTAGAACTCTGATCAAAGAAATGACAAGCCATGATTCCAGAAGACTGAAGATGGAGAATGGTGCCCACTACCTGACAGAGGCAATGGACTCAAGATGTAGAATGAAAAATACATATTTGGACATGGGCCATTGTAGGAATTGGTTTTGTTAGATTGAATGCATTTGTTATGAAGGTTTTCTTTTTCTTTTTTGTTCAGTTTATTGTTGAGAGTAGTGAAAAGTAGGAAAAATAAAGGAGGTCCTTGAAGTTAATGATTTTTTAAAAAATATCTGATGGATAAAACAAAAAATGTATCAGTAAAAAATTTTAAAAAGACAAAATATTGAAAATTGAAAATTGAAAAGAGCTCTCTCAGGCTCTATAAACTAGGACCTGTTTGCAGTATGATATGAACAGCATAGCAGCCAGGATGTTTGCCAATTCAAGGCCTCGTAAAACTCTGTATATTAACTACAGATGTTTAAACATGAAGAATGATGTGGAGAAATGAGGCTGGGATTTGGATCATTCAGGCTCAAAAGGATTTCTGTTCAATTATCTGGACAGTTTGTGGTTTTTGTTTATTTTTTTTTTAAATGAGTGATCCAGATCTTGGCCTCAACCTTCCTTGGGAAGAACCAGCCCCTAAGTTCATCGTGTGAGTGTCTTTGGTAAATCTAGCTCACAACAGGGGTTGTGACATCTGGAAAGTTCTTCATCTCTTGGAGAGGAAATGATGTCTCATCTTCATAGTTATGGATTCATGATGATGCTAAGATGAGACAGGCATTGGGTAATGTAGTAACACTTTTACTAGCAATCATAACAATTACAATGCACATATAAATAGTGATTTAAAGTTTGCTTTGTTTATAACAACTCCGTAACTGGGTGGACTCAGAGAAATAGTTTTGAATTAATTTGGCTGTGATCCTCAATGGATTTTTTTTTCTTTTAAGAAAAACTTTTCTGTTAAGAAAAAAAACTTGGGTAGGTAATCTGGCATAGTGCATAGATGGCTAGCCTTGGAGTTAGGAAGAACGTGGTTCAAATCCTTCCCTTGCCACATAATGACTGTGCAATTCTGGGCAAGTTGCCACCTCTCAGTGCCCCCAGGAATTCTCCAGGTCTATTACAGATGAATTATTGATCTAGAACTGTGGAGGGATTTCCATACTACATGTTCCCTATGCCAATGGAATCAGAGGTCCAAACTCCCCTTAAAAAACACAATTTTGGGGGCCTTTTTGGCAACTCAAGACTTTTTTCCTCTATAGAGGGTGCTTATCTATCATTCTGGAAGCATGGACACTTACCAGAATGGTAAGTTTACATGACTGAACTTTGGAGGCTGGGTTCCAGCCACAGGTGATGATAAAAGTCTTGAGAGCCATCTACACGCTCCAAATCATGCACAGTAAGATGGCAGGTAAGCGATTTCTGTTTCCATGTCAATTTAATTCAAAAAACATTTATTAAGCACCAACTACATACAAGGAACAATTTGTATCTCCGAGACACAAAAAGAAAATGAAATGACCCTCACCCTGAAAGAGATTCATTCTTCTTGCGGAGCAGGGAGACGTGCAACGTCTTTGAGTACAATCAGGTGAACACAAAGTATATAAAAAGTAACGTGAAATAATTTCGATACATGTTCTGAGTTTACTAACTGGAGGGATCAGGAAAGGTCTTATGTCAGAAGAGGTGCCTGAGCTGTGTCTTGAAGGAAGCTAGGGATCCTGAGACGTGGAGGAAATGAGAGAGAATTCTAGGCATGGTGGTGGTGGTGGTCATGGTGGTGGGAACCACCCATGCAAAGACATAGAGGCAGGAGACACAGTGTCATGTTTGGGGAATAGTAGTTTTAGGCCAGTTTAACTATAACTAAGAGAGTGTAATGGGCAAAAATATGAAATTAGACTGGAAAGATAGGCAGGAACCAGGTTGCGGAGGGATTTAAATGTCAGACTGGGGATTTTATAGTTTGTCCTAGCAGTAAGATTTTGGAGTAAGGAACGACATGGTCAGATCTGAGTTTGGGGAATATCAATTTGGTAACTGTGTGGAGGATCAATCGGAGAGAAGGGAGACTTGGGGCAGGGAAATTAATTAGAAGGCTATTGGCCTCTTTTAGGGCCTTCTCTTGGTTCCTTTTCTTGCTCTCTCACCTTCGGATTTCTAGAAGGGGAGGAGGGGATTTCTCTTCTCTTCTCCCTTCTTCAAACTTTACTTCCCATAATAATGGCTATGACCACATGGCAACAAGAAGTACTCGACCAGGTCAAACTGAGTCTCTGGATACCTCCTACATTCTGTTTCCTTCATTGAGCACAGACCAGCAATCAATGGTCCGAAGAAATGGAACTTTCCAGCCTTGGTGGCTACTTGTGAATTCAAGAGTTCCTTAAGATCATGAGTCAGGTGACAGATGCCTGGGGGAAGAAGATTTCTACAATTAAAAAATACATCTGGTTTATTAAGACCAAAATACCTTCTTTGTATCCTCAGCGCCTGGCAGATAGCTGTGACTTAATCCATATGTGTTGATTTGACTTGACTAAAGAGATGACCACTGCTATGATCAGGCCAGAGCAGAAGAGAGCCATCACCTGACTGATCAGAGAGCTGGGTCTGTGCTCAGAGATCATAGGTCAGAAGTGAAAATAAAATGTCTGTCCTTTAATCTCGTCAAATTGCTTTTACTTCCTGAGGGAATATGAGTATAATGGCTGAGATGTTTTAAGAGTAATGAATTGTTTGTGATGACATGTTTTCTATGTGTATTCATGTACGTCTGTGAGTCTTTTGATCCTCTGGCATTTTTGTGGTGGAGGAAATCAGCAGCTACCTCATATTTGGAGATAAAAAGGATATTGTAAGAGTTCATGAGCGCCTAAACTAGGATAGAAGCTGTGGGAGCAGAGAGAAGAAAATGCATGTGAGAGATGTCGTGGAAGTAGAATGATAAGACCTCACAAATGATTGGCTTTTAGGGGTTGAAGGAGAGAAAAGAGTCAAAGAGGACTCTAAGGTTGTGTATCTTGATGCCCAGAAGCATCATGTTGCCGTCCAATGAAATGGGGGATTTTAAAGGCTAGATGGTTCAACTAGGCTGACTCCTCCAACTCTGTGAATCTGACTACCCTATTTACTTTATTGGCATGTCCATTCTCCCACTCAACTAGGTTCAAAACCTTAGAGCCATCTTTGAATATGGAAGACAAAGGAGGGGGAAGAGTCATTGAGTTTCCAAGTTCTATAGACAGATAATCCCTTTAGAAAATCTCATTTATGATGGATTTTATAACGTGTCTCTTCCTTTCCATCTTCGCTGCCATCAGCTTGGGAACTTGCTTCCACTTTCTCACTCTTCCAATACATTTCTGAACACATTTTCAGAGTAATCTTCCCGAGACACTCTGAACGTGGTTCTCCCCCTTTTAAAACATTCAGTGACTCCCCATTGTCTACCAAATGAACTCCAAATTTCTTAGTATATGTAGTATTCAAGGATTTCCAAAATCTAGCCCAAAGTTATTATTATTATTATTATTTTTGGTGAGGCAATTGGGGTTAAGTGACTTGCCCAGGGTCACACAGCTAGTAAGTGTTAAGTGTCTGAGGCTGAATTTGAACTCAAGTCCTTCTGACTCCAAGGCCAGAGCTCTATTCACTAGGCCATCTAGCTGCCCCCACACTTATTTTTTTTTTTAACAATATTATATAAATTGAGGTTTGTACCTGGGTGATATCTTGGATAAATGATTTAGATGGACAATGAATTGGCCTCACAACTGAATAGGAAGAGATTTGGCTGGAAATGAAATTGGAATTTGTACTGTTTTAATGATCTCAAGATCAGCAAAAACAATTTCTTATTAATATTAGCATTTTTCTAGAGATGTTATATAGATCAAAATCATAGAATACCATGATCTTGGAAGAATAAAAATGACAAATAGCTCATAAAATAATGCAGAATCAATCATATGATGGGCATGAGGAGTCTGTGGGATGTTACCAAGAGTAGCAGGCCTCCACAAGGCCTTTGGTCTATTGAGTGGACTCTCCATGAAGAATTTATGGGAGGATATGGGTAAGAATCACATATGATAAGAAGGTATGAAGGAGTTGTTGTATGTATCAGTGAAGGTAGTATCCACACTGATGAGCTCACAGATCCACTGAAGGACCATTATTCTTTTTGTTGTTGTTGACATTGTTCACTTTCTTTAAAATGATTTTAAAAAGTTATTTTTGACCATGTAGTTAACATTCTATGTCTACAACTCATCTCCCTTTCTCTCCACCCACATGGCCACCACCTGGAATTATGGTACAACGGGGAGAATATTGAATTTAGAGATCACAAGCCTGTGTTTAAATCCCTGCTTGGATACTACATATATGACTTCTGGGCAAGTCCCTTCACCTCTCCAGACCTCAGTTTCCATATCTGTAATATGAAAGATTGTGTTAGCTGACTACCCAGGTCCCTTTCAGTTCTAAATCTAGGATCCCAATTCAGTTCCTTAATACCTCTTACTAGGACTATTGCAGAAGTGACCTAATTGGTCACCTAGCTTCCATAGAGTTCTCCCTTAAAATAAACTTCCAAAAGCACTAGCCTTATCAGGTCACTTCCCTGCTCAAGAACTTTCAAAGTCATCCCTGCACTCAAGTCATCCTGGGTAATATACTAAACTTTACTCCCACCCACTCACTATATATACTTTCCATTGCCCTTTGGGCTTTTTTTTTTGCCATTTATATTTATTAGAGAATACGGCATTGCATAGTTTGTAGCATCACCAGGATAATATTAATATATTAATGTTGAAAAGATGGGCTTTTTTTTTTTTGTAACAAGAAGCTTGGGATCAAAGTGGGACACGATTTCCCAACTATGATCTGGTATGATCTTCTGCTCAGTTCTGGGCCCAGCTCATTGTCCATCTGCAGTGTCTGTGTCCAATATCTATCTGTGTCTATGTCTATGTTTACTTCATCTCTATCTTTCATCTATATATCCATAGCTATAGATGTTTCTGTCAGCTATATCTCTAGATCTCTGTGTCTACCTACCTACCCACTTACCTCTCTACTCATGGAGCAACCAAATGTACTGTCCATCTGACTATATATAGAAACCTGGGTATTCTTCATTCATTTTTCCCCTCCAATGAGGATGGCTAGGTAGATCTCTTTTGAATAACTGTGGTTTTCACTGAGGATGCTCTGTAGTGGTTTAGGGTTCACTGAATGACCTCTAAGGTTCCTTCCAGCTACAAATCTATGATCCCTGGCACAACAGCATCCATAATCAGGCTGACCTATAGAACCTTACCATAGATTGAGAATCCCTCTTCTATTTGGATTTTGGGCAGGATATTCTCCATGACCTCTGACAAGTTGTTCTTTGCCTGGTATTAATAACCAGAGAACTATTGAACAAAATTATCTCTGGAATTGACACTGTCATGGAATCTTATGTGATTTTATCATATGCATACTCTCCTTGCTTTAGGTGAGCCTTTAAAGCAACATTTTGCTCTACTGGGGGCAGGGTGATTTTCTCTGATAATCAGCAAAGAATACACAATGTGATCTTGTATTCATTATACTTCACAGTCAATTGTGCGACTTGAAAATTTTCTATTATGGAAAATAGTTTGAGAAGGTATGTTGGTTTTCATTAAGGTATAAGGGTGGAGATTGAATGAATGAATTGATTAGTTACTTAAAATACCTGACAGGAAGATTCTGTTGATTAGTTACTTAAGTAACTGATGGGAAGATTCCATGTCCTGATGCATTGTCAGGTGAGAATATCTCTCATGAGTGGATCACTCAGAGGTGTGAGTTTGTTGTGAGCAAGGCTGAGACATCTCTATTGAATCAATCAATCACAAGCATTAGACTAGGTGGGAAATATCCTTGATCACTGGAAATATATTTGGATGAGTTGAAGAGACTTGGTCACTTGCTGGTGTGTGTGTGTGTGTGTGTGTGTGTGTGTGTGTATGTGCGCGCGCGCGCAAATAATAGCAAGCCAATTCAGAACCCATATATTTGAGTTTCTGGCAGCAGAGAGGAAAGAGAAATTCTAGCCAAGCCTCTGAGAAGAAATTGTTTGGGGAGGGAAGGAGGAGAAGAGCCTCAGTCTGGGACCCAATCTTGATCTTGATCTCCTTCCCTTACACTTGGTTGGAAGAAGATGTGAATTTCAAAGGGTCACAGGTTTTGGAGGATTTGGAATTTTTCATTGGTGCCCTAGCTGTACCCTCAGGAGAGCAGAGATGGCTGTAGTCTCTGCATTGGGAGCCAAGGACAAACAAGACATCGTGAGGAAGTTAGCTTCAAGTCTCTAAAAGGTGCCTAGAAGCAGTGGCATGCCTAGGGCAGGGAAGTAGGATGAGGGGTCTGCCCTAGGCACAAGCAATAAGGGGTTGTACCCTGAAGGAAAGCAGAGAGTCCATGGACAAGGGAGCCCTTTCCATCAGATCTCTTAGGAAAGCAAGAAGGATTAATTGCCAAGACTGGGCAGATGCAGTCTCCAGGAGTGCAAAGGAAGAAATTAAGCCCCAATGTATCCCTACCCTGGAGGCAGTGAGAAAGATCCAGAGCCTCTTCCCTGAAATGGGAAGAGGGAGATGGGGATAGCTCCCCAAGAGGCATTATCACCCCAACATCTAGCCCCAAGAATTTCCAGTACCTGATGAGAGGCAGTTCACCACAGCTTAAAAGGAATATTTTTGTTGGAGAAAACACAGCCCTAGAATTACATTAATGTAATTTTTAAAATGTTAATTACTTTTTTCCTTTTTTTTGTTCTGTGATTTTTATTTTCTTTTTTTACTGGCATGATTATATATACAAAATTCAATAAAAGAAAAAAATTCACTGCTTGCATTTCTTTTCTGGCTGTTATTATTTATTTCATTTCATGATTATCACTGAAATAATTTTGTTTGTAGAGAGGAGAGGGGTAGCAGAGTTGAAATATGAACCTAGGTTTTTCTGAGTCTGAATGCAGTGCTCTTTCCATTACACCATGAGGTCTCATGACTTTTTAGGAAAAGCAACTCAGACATGTGCTCCACATAACCCATTCTCTGCATTTCCCTACCGCATTCTGCTCTGCCAGTCCACATAGGACTAACTCATAACTTCATTCTTCTGTAGCACCCAGCACAGTACTGACATATACTGGGCACTTAGAAAATTAGCAAGATTGCAAATTAATTAATTTACTCATTTATTCATTTCCTCATTATTTGCTCATTCACTCATTCATTAATTCATGTATTCACTCATTTATCATCTATTTATTAACTCATTCATCACTCATTTATTCATTTACCCTTTAACTCATTCATCCACTCCCTCATTTTTATTCATTCATTCATTCATTCATTCACTAAATCAATTTACTTTTCCATTCATTCACTCATCCATTCATTCATTCAATCTCTCATTCACTCATTTATTAATTCATTTATTCACTCATTTACTAACTTATTCATTCACTCATTTATTCATTTACTCATCAACCCATTCATTCACTCCCTCATTTTTATTAATTTATTCATCCATTTATTATTCACTAAATCAATTTATTTATTCACTCATTCACTCACCCAATTCATTCATTCAATCTCTCATTCACTTAACAAACACTATCAGTCTGCCACCAAGTGGCCTAGACTTGTGCCTCTCTGGTCTCTGTTTAGCAGCTCATAGCCCAGAACTTTGATTCTTTGGACAGGCACTGACTGACCCTGGGGGTGACCAGAATAAGAGAGGGAAGGGCTCTCTTACACTGAGTGTGCAAGAAGGAAAATTGCCCTCTGTGATTAGGTCTGATCCCCTTGGGCTTGTTCCCAAGAAAGAAAAAGAAACCAGAGGCTTCATGCAGCTCCTTTGGCTTACTATAGCATGAAGGGATTAACTCCAAAGACGCCCTAACCCCAGGGGTCTGGGAGCTGTACTACAAGGTTACTTTGTTTACTTAAGTGCCGGGAGTTATCTGGAGAATAATAAATCCCTGGAATACTGGGTCTTGCCTTTGGCTGCAAATTACTCAACTGAGCCTAAATGGAATTTAGAACCTGTAATCTTGGTTGCAATGGGAGGGACCCCTTTTTAGGAGACAATCTCACTGAAAGCTTTTAAGAGTTTATTTATTAATTGCAGCATTAACCCCACAGGAGTCAGGAAAAAGGCTTGCTTGGAAAATTCTAGTGATAGTGGTCTGCCCAGCTCTGGAGAGAAAACAAATTCAAAAGCTGAAATAGAAAACTCGATTAAGCCTGAGAGAAGAGGGGCCTGTAGCTTAAACAGGCCATTGTGGAAAGTTCCTGTTTATTTCTTCGGTTTTCCTTGTCCAGAGTTGTTTCTAAAGGTGGAGGGCAGGCTTTGACAATCACTGGCTGAAGTGGTGTATAAAACTCTGGGGAAACTCTATAATCTAACAGTTTCTAACTTAATCAATCAATTAATTGACAAACATTTATTAAGTGCCTACTATGGACCAGCCACAGTGCTGGGATACTCTAGTTAATCCCATTTTCAGTCCAGAGATCCATAAAGGCATTACCAATCTGGTAGTACCCTGAGGCCTTTGACTCCCTATAGAAAGGAAACATACTTGAGGGCCCTAGAGAGGCAACTTTCTTTCTTGTCCTGAACTGTTCAAATAACATGGTGGTACTGGGAAGCAAAGTCCTTGTTTTTTGTTTTTCCGTATCTTGGCTCGTTCCTTTTCTATTCCAATAACTTTAAAAACCATTTGTGTTATCCTCCTCATCTTAAGAATCCAATATTATCTAGGAACTCCTCCTGCTGTCTCTAGAAGACTGGGATCTGGTACGCTAGAAATTGGTCACATGGTTTTTTCCTCTCCTGGGTCCATGCATTTGAGGGTATGTGCTTTGGAGTCTACCACTCTATGGCTGAGTCCCCAAGTCTTGAGCACTTGAGATCCAGCTCCCTAAGGTTCACTAGGAGCTCCTGCTCCTCTACACTCTTTTCAGTCGCTGCCATCTTTTGGGCAAAGGTTTTTTTTTTTTTTGCTATTGTCTCTCTATGATTTTACATCTCTGTGGTTGGTGGGACAGTGGTGATGGTTGGTTGGTCCTAATCTCTAGGCACATCTCAGGAAAAGGCTCTCATCTTTTCTCTGCTCATCTTATTCTGAAGCTTTCTGAAAAAGTGACTGACTCCCATCCCATTCTTGACACTTAAGAAGATGACCTATATCTTACCAATGAGGTGCCAGGGTACAAGTCTAGGCTTCCTATGGAAGATCCAGAAAAGTCCCAAACAGAAGTTGGCCAGCCTGTAACATCATCAAGCCACTCAGCTTCCCATGATCAATTTCCTACACTATTTGTGGTCATTGCAGAATTATTCATTTCTTCTGGAGTTTTAACCTTAGAATGATCTTGTCTATATTGTATCTTCATTACATTGAGAGTTTTCCTTTTCTTGGTCATTTCTTCAAAGTTTTTGTGAGTTCTAAACCCTTCTGCCTGATAGTATCACCCCCTACACATTTTAGAACTTAACTTTTAGTCTCTTGTTGAAGAATGGAAGACTGATGGAACTGATCAATCAACAAACATTGATTAAGCACCTACTATGTGCCACACTTAGATGCTGGGCATGCAGAGAAAACAATGAAATGGTTCCTGCCCTTGAAAAGCTTGTATTCTATCAGAGAATCATTGCTGAGGAGAATCTCTGCTAGGGGTAGCTTGGGAAAGTCCTTGATGATTTTCCACTCCACCTATAACTAGTTTCACTTACTTTGGTTTAGGATCCACTGTCTCGTGGAGCCCACTGCAAGGGGCCTGGCCATAGAGGGTAGATGAATTGGTCTGAAGACATTTGAAGATTGTTTTCTTGCATCTCGCTTCAAATTTCTTTAGGCCTATATGCCCCTATAGCCACTGCCCAGGATCCAGGGCATAGTCTTTGCTGGATTCTTGGCTCATCAAATCAACCAAAGTTCTGTAGAATGCTAACCAACATCTCATTCTCAAAACAGCTTAGGAGTACAAGACATAGAATGCTGGACCTGGAGTCAGGAAACCTTATTAGCAGTGTGACCCCCGGGGCAAGTTGCTTATCCACTCTCTCCCTCAGTTTCCTCATCTGTAAAATGGGAAAATAATAGCATTTGCCTCCCAGGGTGGTTGTGAGGATTAAATGAGATAACATTTGTTAAGAGCTTTGCAAACCTTAAAGTGCTGGCTATCATCTATCACCTTCATCACCATACTGAGATGGCTCTCTCAATAATAGGGAGGTGGTGCTCCCAGGTACAATGTTAGCTGATGGAGCCTTGAGAGAGAACACTAGGATGGGGCATTCTGGAGACCTCCCCAGCACTGCCTGTCTTCTGGGAATCTACTTTCCCAGCCAACCATGGTTCTCATTAACGATGCAATCTGAGTGTCTGGAAGAAGCCTCACTATCTTCATGTCTAGAGAAACTGGCTTGGCAAGACTGTAGTGGTTAGAGGTTTTGTGACTGATTGGGGCCTTGTGGAAATCAGGCAGAGGGAGAACAAATTTCACTGCTACACAGGGGAAGGGAAAGAAGCCAGTTCTGCAGTGGCTGATGACGCGTTAATGGTGAAGTTTACAGAGACACAAATTGTTACTTAAACCTTCAAAGAAAAGAAGAGGGGAAATATTTGAAGTTGTTTTTCAGAGGAATCCAAAGCTCAGCCAAGGCAAATTAAATTTCTCCTTCTGTTTCCACACTAAAATATAAAAATGAAACAACAGCATTCAGGGCTGCAGGCATTTGATCTTTGTAAGCATCTGGGCCTGGATAGGAACTGTGGCTCATTTGTCTACACCAAACATCAAGGCCTCTTGGTCAAATGCCTGTTAGCCAAGAGCAGTCCACCAAAGAGCTGGTTGTAGTTTATTTTACAAAGTCCTATTTCTTCCTTTGACTAACAGGGCTCAGATTTAGAGCACTGGTTTTGCAAGTTCTCATGAGGCATTCTCTTTGGATGCAACCCTGGATGCCAGTGATTGTCAATCTTCTTTGTTTTACACTTCCCCTTCTCCTCTTCCACTATCTAAGAATGTCTACATCACCCTTCCCATGTCCCCCCTCCCCCCACCCACACCCTATCACCCCCTGCCAAAAATACCTCTACACCTTTGGTCCAATTGTGCTCTGTGCTTAAATGTCTTCATTCCTGCTCTTGAATCCCTAGCTATTCTTTGACACATAACTCAAATATCACCTCCTCAAAAAGGCTTCTTTGGATGATAATGATCTTCTCCACTGGACCTCATGCATCACTTTTCTTAATATGCTTTTCACCTGTGGTTGTATCTTATCCCCATTAGACTGTAAGGTTCTTGAGGGCTGGACTTTGGTTCAGGTAGACTTGTCTATCTCCCCAAACCTAGCACAGTGTTCTGAATAGCCATGCACCCATGTTGTAAGTCTTGTTTTTCTGCTTAACAGGAATGGTCTCTGGGAGGTGGCAAGCAGAGTGAATTTGTGACATCCATTTGTCATGTCACAAGTTCTCATGAGTCTCATTTCTCCTCCTCTCAGAGGTGCTTTGCTCAAGACTCTTCTAGGAGAAGTCATGTTGACATTTTCCCATTTAGCCCTTCCTTTGGGATTTAAAGCTCCCTCTGCCTCAGGGGGTATTGAATCACTCAGCATCTAGCATTCCTGGTTATGTGTTTGGTAATCAATAATTCAGGATTTGGGGGGAAGCTGGCTGCTTGAACTATTGATTCAGATTCTACTATGCTTGTGTCATCTAGTCCAATCCCTTCATTTTAATCTGGGAAACTGAGTCTCAGAGAGGGGAAATGACAAAAGTCCTATAGCTAGTTAGCGGTAGAACCAGGGAAAGCCTAAGACCAGTCTTGTGGACATTGAACTGACCATTTGAGGGTAGTACTATAAAAAATTCTGTGCTGTTGATGAATCTCATTGGATAAGCTGAGTGGTCATGACATTTTAGTTGTTAATAAAACTGAAAAGCCCAGATTAAATATTTCTGGATCGGATGTTTGTCCCTGGAGATAAAGCTTTAGTCTCTTGACGTTCACGAGCTCTTTTCATCAGAGCTCTTCATATAATACTTGTGGTCTTGGAAATCTGAATATTGGTTCGCATTGAAATAAAATATCATGCTTCTTTCTCCAGGAGAATAACAGGCCCAGTTACCAAACACCCATATGCCAACACCCTGACACCAGTTTCCTAAAGGGAAGAAAAGAAACCTTTCCCTTCCACCCTTCAATTTTCCAATAAATAAACATGTGAGAGCCTAGAAAATAGATGTAATACTGAATTATGCCAAGTCTATCATATGAGTGTTTTTTTTCCCAACACCTGGGATCTCATTTGCATAGGGAACACCTGGTGAAGAATCCCTTCTACCAATAAAAATTGATAATTATTCCAAAATGACCTGTATTGTCCTACAGACTTGCTTCAGGGCACTGAGAAGGTAAGGAAGTTGTCTTGGATCATATAGTCAGTATATGTCAGAAGTGGGACTTCTGTAATCAATAATTCAGGGTTTGTGGTAAAGCATGGCTGCTTGAGCTATTGATTTCCATTCTATTATGGTTGTATTATCTAGTTCCAACCCAGGAAGATCCAGGTTTTCCTGACTCCTAAGTCACCATCACATTGCTTTTTATGCAAAGATTTGAATTTAATGCAAAAGTTGAAAGATGCTCTTTGGAAATGTCTGTGTTTCTAGTCACAGGGGCCAAGTTGCTATGCTTAGTCACTAGTAGAGAATATTGTACTGTGAGCCTTAATTTTTATCCACAAATGAAAAAGAAATTAAATTATGTTAACAGGATTGAAAAAAAAAACCAAGAGTTGAATTCTAGGTGGTAGAAACATTTCTAGAGAAATTCTGAAGGAAGTTAATTGACTTGTCCAGGATCTTAGAGCTAGTGAGTAGTTGAGGTGAGTTAGTTCTCTATCCACTCACTATGTATGGCATGCTACCCTCCAGTTCACTTTCATCAGTGCCAGATTATTCAATAGGTGTAAGGGGCCCCAAAGTTTGGTAATTGTCACGTACTTAACCTGTGCCTTTCTTTTCCTGGCAAGAGACTTTTTCATCTCATAGTTTGGGGACTATTGGGGATAGCATCAGATCTTGGTACCTAGGGCCCTCAAAAGGTATTGGTTGATCATTGTCTGCATGTTGTCTCTTGTAAAGGGTGGGGGTTTGTTAAGTCTGCTTGATTTGAAGGGAGAAATATTCTCCTTGAGTTAGCTGTCTTCCCACACAGGGAAGGAAAACTAAAAATTTAGGCAGTACAAGCTCTAACCTGGAGACAACTGGCTGACAAAGTGACCAGTGGTGCTTGGGGGAAAGCCTATGATGCAGAAAAGTCTGGTGTTAGATGTACTGAACTACCAGGGTGGTATTGCTGACGATTGCCTGGCACCATTTAGTAGTAACGGTTAATGGTGGCAATTGAACACTATCCCCAGCTGCTATGTGCACCACCCACCACTAGAGGGCTATCTGAGAGTAACTGCCAAGCTCTCTCTGGTTCTCAGAGAGCTAGAAACCTCTCTTGCTTTGACATTTTCCCTTTTGTGGATGGACAATGCTTGTCTCATTAGACTAAGAGTGTAGTGTGGATTTTTCAAATCAGATTGTTAATTCACAATTTTGCTACACATTGGAAACTTTGCCCCTTGACCTGTCCCTGTAGTTTTTCAATTAAAATAATTTTAGAAGTATACTGTATACAACTCTTTAATCAAAACATTAGAAAGGAATTAAACAAAATACACCAAAGCAACCAGTGCAGTCTGCTAGCCTTTAGATCCTCCACAGAGCAGCAGTCATCCCCTTTCATTTGCTGGCAAGGCAAACCTGAATTTACTTCTCAGCCTGTGCTAATAAGGGTGGATGTTTACCCCAAAGTTTCTTTCTACTTGGGTCTAAACTTCCCAAAAAGTCAGCATCCATTCAGTGGAGGTGATTCAGAAACTCAGGACCTTTCAGCTGCTTCCTGTCTCTTGATGTGGTTCAGGTTTAGCTCAGCTCTTCCTCTTTACTCTGGGCTTGACTCTGCCTTCATTCACTATTTACCCTTTGTCCTGGCTCAAGGTCAATGACTACAAGGTCTTGCTAAAAAACTCTTATTTTAGAAAAATAGCTGAAGCTCAAGGGGCAAGCTGGTTTTGTGCTGAGGACCATCTTGTCTCTATACAAATCTCCCTTCACCCAAAATAATGGCACCCTGCCCATCAGATAACTCATGCCCCCCATTAGATATTAGCCTTCCTCTTCTTTCACCCCATCTTCCTGTTTGAATGAGTTCAAGTACATTCCCAGGCACACCAACTCTCTCTTCAGAAGCCAACCAAGGAGGAGCTTGGCAGAGCAAAGGGGAGTGTTACATCCTCTAGTAAAGAATTTTCAGTGCCAGTAAATTAGTGGGATACATAAGTTTATGTCATGGGGATAGGAGCTAGATTTGTAATTTCATTGCTATAGCGAACTCTCAGATGGGGAAGATGCTTCTACCAATGCAAGTCAATGCATCTCCTGCAACATACAGACTTACTTGTCCATGGTCACACAGCCAGTATTTTTTAGAAGTGAGCCTTGAACCTAGGTGTGGGGCCCCAATGGAAGTTCTCTCTATCCCCTGTCTCCTCTCTACAGGATGTGTGCAAATGAGGTTCTGCTGGTGAGTGATGGTCAAGATTTCCAAGCTGGTCAATCTTTGTGAAGTTTGTGGTGGTGGTGATGTGTGTGTGTGTGTGTGTGTGTGTGTGTGCTCACGTGCTCATGCGCACGTGTGTATGTGTGTGTAGAGCACAGGAGCGAATGACTAGGTTGGCCATGGTAGTCTGGTGCTCCCATTGAATTGGCTCAGTGTTTGTCCAGTGACCTCCTTCACTCCTTACAATTGAAACCTTCCACATGGGTTGTCTTCCCCATTAGAATTTGAGCTTCTTGAGAACAGGGGCTATCTTACTTCTTTATTTGTATCCACAAGGGTTAGCACAGTACTTTGCATATAGTAAACACTTAAATGTTTCATTTGTTCATTCATTCATTCATGGAGATTACATTCTAATGGGTAGAAAACAGAACATAGAAGAATATGCAAATATGTAAAAAGCTGATAAAATGTAACCTTGGAGAAAGCATTAGGAGTGGAAGGACCCAAGTGTTCACACCTACTGACCCAATATTGCCATCATTGTCTATAAATGATGGTACCCATCAGAGAGGTTATATTGTGTAGACTTCCCATTGTGTAGACTGAGTCTATACTACCCACCACCTTTTGGTTCCTTGTGTTTCTGTTGACTGTATGTGTCAGGTGGATTGGTGGCCCAATGAACTGGGATCTGAGATAACCAAACTTCTCCTGACCACTAACTGACCCAAGGAAGTCAAAGACAAAGGGAGAGGTCTCACATATATTAAAATTTTCATAGGAGCACTTTTGGGGATAGTTAAAAAAAAAAGGTAAATCAACAAACCACAACACTAAAAACAAAGTGGACGCCTGTGGAATGGGAATTGGCTGAACTAATTGTGATGGAGAAAATGATGAAAAGAAACAAGAAATTTGAAGCAACCTGAGAGGACTTGTATGGATGGCTACAGAGAGAAGAAAACAGAAGTGAGAAAAATATATGCACAAACCACATTAACATAAAGGAAAACATGAACACCAGAATTTAGCATAATATCATGATTAATCTTGCTTCCAGAGGCCTGATGATGTCAATTTCTCTGCCTTTGATAGAGACAGGTGGTGGACTACGGATACAAAATGCTGAATATATTGTCAGATGAGGTCAATGTATTGGCTTTATTGGAGTGTGGGGATGTAGAATTGGAAAGTGATAGTTAGGTTAAGAATAAAATAAAAAAGCATCAGGAAAACATATCTTCCTCCTCCCACACTTTTGAGGTAAGGGAAATGAATTCGCCATAATTTTATTCAGGATGCCATAGTGATACCAAGCCCTCTCCAGTTACTTAGCATAGTTAAGAATAGTCTGATGCTCATCATTACCAGTCATCCCTACTCATCCTTACCTTATCTACTAGTGCTAAACAGAGGTTTAGCTCCCAGGGAGTTTCACTCAATTTGCTGGATTGATACAGACTGATTCCCTTACTTTTGGAGTCTGAAGTTGGGCTGTCTTAAACTCTGTGTGTGTGTGTATTGAGTAAATCTCCTTTTCCTCCCCCCCCAAACCTCATCAGGCTCCCCAGGAGCTCTGGTTTTCTCCTTCTTGAATTGGAATAGGGGTTCAAACTGACCACATGGAGGCCTCACATTCAACACATGCCTTTTAAAATCATAGTGTTCGGCCAGAGACTGAACCCCCCCCACCCCAGATCTAAACAGGAATTTAACAATCCAGACAGCCCTAGGAAAGGGGCCTTTAAAAACCCCAAATGTCTAAATCATTTCTCTGCTAGACCACAAAATTACAGTTTTGCTCATGGAGTGTCTATATATTGTTGGAAAGAGTTTGTCTGTGGGCAAGCCTCTGTCTGCTCACATTATTAACAACAGCCATTTTCCCAGACGAATTTTCTTACAGGTCTAGCCTCTCTCTCCCATGGATGACTTGCCAGCTAAGAAGTGTCAAGTGGGAATGGAAACCAGAACCCACAGGGATCTCCTCACAGGTTCCGGACTTATGGTTGTAGTCATGTTCAAAAATCAATATCTTTGTTTCCTGTTTAGTCAAGTTGTCCATGGGAAGAAAGAGACTCTTGAATTGTTGTAGGTAAATTGTGCTATGTTTTCATCTGAGTTCCTTTCTCTTTTAACCTTGGACCCCTCAGGTAGACTTGGATCCAGTCAGAAAGAGGTGCAAAGCTAAGATGACCCATTATGAATTCTACCACCAGATGCATGCAGAGGAGAGAAATAGCTTCTTCCCTCCTTCCCCCATCCCACCACTCCACCCCCATCACAGAATTTGAGAGTTGGAAGAGACCCTAGAGCCTATTTAGGTCAAGGTCCATGGATAGATTTCAGGGGTCAAACTTGGATGGAAAAAAAATTACATCTTTATTTTCGCTAACCTGTAATTGAAATTTAGCATTTCCTTCAATTATGAATATAGGCAACAAATATTATTCTGATAAGGGGTCCACAGATTTCACCAAACTACCAAAGGTTAGGAACCCTTGGTGTCTAGTAAAAGAGAATCCTTTAATACTTGATGCATGGTCATTTAGCCTTTGCTTGATGACTTCCAAGAAAGGGGAATCCACCACTTCCTGAGGCAGCCCTTTTACTATTGGACCACTCTGATTGCCATGATGGTTTTTCCTGCCCTCAAGTCTACATCATCTTCATTAGTCTCTCTACATTTTCCATCCACTGCCCTTGGCTCTGGACTCTAGGACCAAGAAGAACAAATGTGACCAGTCTTCTACCTGGGAGCCCTTCAGATACTTGAAGACAGCCATTGTGTACCTCTCCCACCAAGACTTCGTCTTTAGATTCAAATCTCTCATTGCTTCAACAGAGTTGAGAAGGTTCTCTAGGAGCTATTCTTCTGGTACAACTAATTTGTTCAGACCAAACATGGGTGGATCAGGCTTCTTTCTATTTTAAAGAAATAGAAACAAACCAATTCTTCTACAAATTCGTTCCGGTTTTAAACTACATAACTCCATGAGGTTCTTCCTCCAATATTGCATTCTACGGCTCCAGTGAAGGTCATGAAGTTTGGAGTTGGAAGGCTCAGTCTAGAGTCTTGGCTCTGATATTTAGTAGCTGGGCAGTCTCTGAGCCTCAGATTTCTTGTGAGTAAAAGAGCAATCTTTCTATTATACTACCAGCCTCATGGGGGTTTATGGAGAAAATGCTTTGCAAACAATAACAATAATCCTTGTATTTACAGAGTGTTTTATTTCACCTCATTCTATCTTCCATGAAGATGGAAAAGAAGAGCTGGCTACTGGTCTCTCACTCTATCTTCTCTGGCAGAACACTTTGGGACCCATTTTCAAATCCTGTCTCTTCCCCTTGATAGTTTTGGGATCCGGGACAAACTTTAAGCAAAGGGCTGGAGGTGAGAGATGGAATGTCGTTGGGTGTGGGGATTTTTTTATTGTCACAGGTCATTCACATATCTCTTTCTCTCCTCTTCTCTTCAGTTCAACTGCACAGATAGTAGAGACCTATCTGAATTGCTTTCAGGTAAGGCAGGAACCCTCTTCTGAGGCAGATCTCCTTTGGGCTTTAGGCCCAGCCTTTGCCACCAGAGGGGAGGTCTTCATGGTTTCTAGTGGCTGGCAGGAGATCAAGTTCTCCCAATATTCTCTACTCTACAGAGTTAGGGGCAGCCTAAGGCTCTCTCCTCAAATGAAACTTTTCCTCTTAGCCACTGCCAACCTCAGGCCTCACAAATGTTTGCCCAGTGAGTAAGACCCTGGCGTTGGCTTCTAAATAGGTACAGACACAGTGACTGCAAATTTTACCATCTTTTTTCACTCTGGCACCTGGAAGAGCTATGCTCCTTGGCAAGGAATGTTTCTCTCTTATTCTGGGGCTAACAAAATGCCCTAATTTCTTCCTAAATTATTGCTCAAGATCTGGAGTATCTCTGAGGAGACCAACTGGGTGGGAATAGTTAGATAGCCCATGGTTGTTATAATTTGAACCTAAGTTGGAAGAGGTGTGAGGGAGAAGCTTTGTCTTCCCTAGGTGCTTCAGCATTCATTCCTTCAGTGGATACCATTCATTTTGCCTTCCATTCCATTCCAATTTATTTGCATGAGCATTAATTAAATGCCAATTATGTGCAAGGCATTGTGCACCATTCTGGGTATATAGACAAAAAAAGTGATGCGGTCTCTGCCCACAAAGGGCTTACATCCTATTGGGAAGACTTAACATGCACACAGATAATCAAACACAAAGGAATTACAAAAGAAATCCAAAGTAGTTTTTTTTTTTTTGATTGGGGAAAGGAGTTGCTTGAACAACTGGGAAACCAAATGATGAATGGAGAAGAGCAAGCATTTTTCAAAGGAAGAAATCCAAACTGTCAACAGGCATATCAAAAAAAGATGCTCTAAATCACTAATAATTAGAGAAAGACAAATTAAAGCAACGCTGAGTTCCCAACTCACACTCATCAGATTGACAAAGATAATGGAAAAAAGAAAATGACAATTGTTGGAGGGGCTGTGGGAAAATAGGCACGTGAATGAACTGTTGGTAGAGCTATCAGTTGGTCCAATAATTATGGAAAGCAATCTGAAACTATGTCTCAAAAGTCACTGAGCTAATTGTACATACCCTTTAACCCAGCAATACCATGACTAGATCTTTACCCCAAAAAGATCAAAGAAAGAAAAAAAAGGATTCCTGTATGCAAAAATAGTTATAGCAGCTCTTTTTGGAGAGTCAAAGAACTAGAAATGAAGGGGGTACCCGAGTAATGGGTGTTTATATTGGGGAATGTCTGAACATATTATGGTATATGAATATAGTGGAACACTATTGTGATGTGAAATGATGTAGGTGATGTGGAACAGCAAGAAAGCAGCCTGACCAAGGCAAAGAGGGTAGGAGGGGAACTAATGTGAAATTAGTCTACAAAGGTACATTGGAGTCAGATTTTGAGAGGAGGTGTGGGTTGGTGGTGAGAAGGTGGGAAGACCTTAGTCCTGCCTAGGCTTTAAAAAGGAGCTTAAAAATCATATTCAGGATGTCTAATGTCTTTCAATTTTTGCACAGTTTCTTTGAGGCTCCAGCCTCTGGGCTGGCAGTCTTGTACTCTACTGCCATGCACATTTTGTTATGTGATTCTCCTTGAGAGTAGAGTCTAAATTCATTTGTTGCTTTTTGTTTTTGTTTCCCTAACACAGAACCTCGGGCTTGGTTCATAGTAGGTGTTTCAGAAATGCTGAATTATTGAATTGAAATTAATTGAAAGCTAGAAGAGCCAGTGAGCACAAAACCTTCCTTCTGACAGGGAAATCCAATCCCCTCATTGCTTTTCTACAGGACAGATTGCCTTGCCATCAAAGGGGTTATATTTACCAGGGGACTTTAAAATGGGAGAGTAATTTACCCATTAAAATAATTAAAAATGGGCCAAGGACCACTTTTAGCTTTTAGGGAAAAAATTCTTTCCAAAAGGCATTACAAATAAAAAATGAAGTCAATTTTGGTTCAGAGATTATACCTGAAACCAGAGCCTGCTTCAGGCAATTTGATTAAGCCAAATTCTACAAGTTGGGCAGCTCTGAGAAGTTTAATCATTTTTTCTATATCAAGTTAAAGATCCATGTGAGCCAAAACAGGATTGAGATGGAGTTACAAACGGGGACCTTGTAGGCAGGCAGAATGGGGAGCATTTATTACTACTTACTTGGGGGGGAGTGGTTAACAGAGTGGGCAGAGAAGGCCAAAGCCTTTTACAGAGCCAGCTTATCTCAGAAATCAGGATGGGAAATTAGTTTATGTCACTTTGTACTCAGAGGCAGAGCTGATTTTGGAAGGATTTTAATTTGATTAGGCCCTCTGCCATTGTCTTCTAGAACAGAAGATTGTAGGGATAGCAACTAGGGGCCCATGCTATGCCATTAGCTAAAGAAGCTCTGCCTCTGGGCTGGAGTATTATCTATTGATTCCTTTTAAAAATCTTTTTAAAAAAAATCTATTGTTTTTACATCACCTTCATTTCAGAATATATCCTTCCCTTGTCCCCTATCCAGTGAGCAAACTTCTATAAAACATACTAAAGAAGAAAGAGATAAAAAGGAGGTTAGCAAAATTAATTAAAATGTTAATTCTGCATGTATAATGCATATACATAGCCCCCCACCTTTTCAGAGAAGGGAGAGTTATATTTTCTCAACTCTTCTCCAAGGTCAAACTTGTTCATTAGAGTTACCCAAAATTCATTTTCTCTCTCTCTCTCTCTCTCTCTCTCTTCTCTTCCCCCTCTCTCTCTTCTCTCTCTCTCTCCTTTGTCTTCTGTCTCTTTCATTTTCTTTGTTCTTTCCATTTATTTGATTGTAGCCATTTGTGTATATTTTAAAAGTCCTCTTGGTTTGGTTCTACTTAACCCCCACTGCATCAGTTCACATAAGTCTTCCTATGTTTCTCTGATACTTCATATTTGTAATTTTTATATATTGGGGAATGCCTGAACATATTATGGTATATGAATATAGTGGAACACTATTGTGATGTGAAATGATGTAAGGGATGTGGAACAGGAAGAAGGTCAGCCTGACCAAGACAAAGAGGGTAGGAGGGGAATGTGAAATTAGTCTACAAAGGTACATTGGAGTCAGATTTTGAGAGGAGGTGTGGGTTGGTGGTGGGAAGGTGGGAAGACCTCAGTCCTGGCTAGGCTTTAAAATCATATTCAGGATGTCTAATCCTGAACATGTTAATGTTCCATTAATCCTATTCAGTTGGGACCTACTTTGTTTTGAGTTCTTTGCTATGGATATTTTTGTGATTATGAAATCTTTCTGTATTTGACCTTCTTGTGGTATGTGCTTAGCAGTGGGATCTCTGGGTCGAAGGGTATGGACATTCAAGTCGCTTTCTTAGTGTAATTCCAAATGACTTTCTGGAAGAATTGGAGTCATTCACACTTCACCACTATTTATTAGTTGACCTATTTTTCTGCAGCCTCTCCATCACTGACTATTTTCATCTTTTGTCATCTTTGCCAATTTTCCGGGTGGGAGGTAATACCTCAGGGTTGTTTTGATTTGCATTTCTTTTATTATTAATGATTTGGAACAGTCTTTTATATGGTTGCTAATAGTTTACAAATTTTCATCTGAGAAATATTTGCTCATATCCTTTGACCGTATATCCAACAGGGAATGACTTTTGGTCTTGTATATTGTATTAATTCCCTGCACATCTTGGATATGGAGGGACCCTAATTACAGATATTCAATGCAATGACTTCTGTTCACTTGATGGTTTTGCTTCTTAGCTGTTTTGCATTGAGAAAGCTTTTGAACAAACAGAATCAATTTACTTTAATCCAAATGATCCATTTTATCTTCTGTGATTGCCTCTATCCCAAGTTGGGTATTATTTAAAGTCATGGAGCATTAGAGAAGAAAGGGACCAGGATTTATTTCCTATCTCTCATTTTACTATCCTGGATAGTAGGAGCAGAAACCAAGGCTCAGAGACAGAAATGATCTGTCCAAGGTCATGCAGGAAATTAGTAACAGCCAGAACTAGGTTTCCCCAGTCCCTATTTTACAGAATTATAAGTAGGGTTGGGCCACCAGCGTTTTGCCACAGGGAATAATATTTAGAGGGTGTTCAAGGGAACTTTCTTCTTCTGGTGGTGAATCCCTAGATAAATCTATCTTGCCTTTGCTCCTGCTTACCTTGGCTGAAAAAATGACTAGGTTTGACTTTGTCCTCCTCTCAAGAGTTCTTATAAAATGGCAATGTTGGCAAAGACAACCTGACAAAAACTTAAAATTCACTGGAGAAGAAATTTCAGGTGTGGTCTTTGCCTGTGGTACTCCCCTTTCTCCTTTCTGAGCCCTCCTTTCTCCTTCTCCCTAATGCAGGTGTCTAGAGCTTCTCAGCGCCTTCCGTCTATCCCACCCAGAAAAGGAAAGAGATCCAGTAAAGCCCAAGCAGTTAGTGTGAAGGAATTTTTGCGTTGTTACCTTAAGAATATTTGCATTTTATTTTATTTTATTTTATTTTGAATATTTGCATTTTAGAAGAGGATCCCTGGAGGAGATAGAGATCATTTAGATCATAGGATCTAGAACTGAAAGGGACCTGAGAGTTTATCTGGCCCAATTCTCTCATAGAAAGAAAGAAAGAAAGAAAGGAAGAAAGAAAGAAAGAAAGAAAGAAAGAAAGAAAGAAAGAAAGAAAGAAAGAAAGAAAGAAAGAAATAGAAAGCTGAAGTCTAGAGTGGAGACCTTGATCTCAGCCACTCTGACCCCAGTTCCTGTGCTCTTACCGCTAACATGAGGTAGTGGGAAAGTGATGTAGTTGTTGAAACAATTTAAAAGAGCAAAAGACAAATCTCAGCTTCAAAGCAATGAATTTCTAATGGTGGAATTTTAGGAAACAGTGAGGGAAATTTGTGTGTGTGTGTGTGTGTGTGTGTGTGTGTGTGTGAGGGGAACATTACTGTTGTTGTTGAGCTGTGTCTGACTCTTTGTGATCCCATTTGGGGATTTCTTGGCAAAGACACTGGAGTGGTTTGCCATTTCCTCCTCCAGTTCATTTTATAGGCGAGGAAACTGAGTCAAATAGTGTTAAATGACTTGGCCAAGGTCACACAGCCAGTAAGTGTCCAAGGCCAGATTTGAACTCAGGTCTTCCTGACTCTAGGCCTGTTGCTCTACCCACTGCACTACCTAGCTGTCTTTGAGGATATTCCTAGAGTACCCCAAATCACACTCCCTTAGCCTGAGGTAAAGCAGGCTTTGTGTGTGACTAGAGAGCTCATATAGCCACGCTGTGCTACTTACCCACCCCCTTGCCTGTGTGTTCAGATCCGGTGACTAAATCACCACAGAAGAGAATTTCTCAACATTTTCTTCTATTGGATAAGCTGGAAAATCCCTCTGTCATTGTTGGAATTCAAATGATTCTTTTTTTATGGTAAATGTGGTCATACAAAGTTATGATTCCTAATATGACCAGCTGGAGGGAACTTTAGAGGTGATCTAATCCCT
Source organism: Vombatus ursinus (assembly GCF_900497805.2). NCBI lineage: Eukaryota > Metazoa > Chordata > Mammalia > Diprotodontia > Vombatidae > Vombatus > Vombatus ursinus. The sequence continues at coordinate 539,519 of NW_020954907.1, read as the reverse complement.
CATTTTAAAGGCCTGGAGTCAGGAAGACCTGGGTTCAAATGAGACCTAACAGACATATTAGCTGTGTGACCCTGGCAAGTGACTTCTCCATTTGCCTCCATTTCCCCAACTGTGAAATGGGAATAATAACTGCACCTATCTTGCAGAGTTGTGAGGATCACATGAAATAATATTTGTTAAAAAATTGCTTAGCACTGTGCCCCACACAGAGTAGGTACAATATAAATGTTTATTCCCTCCCTCCCTTCCCTTTCCACAGTTCAGTGACTTGCTCAAGGTCACACATAGTAAGCTGTACAGGAGGGATTAGAACCCAGGTCTTCTTATAGCAGATCTAGTGCTCCTTCCACATCTCATTCCCCCATAGCCCTCTGAGCCATCCTGGCCTGATCTATATCTCACCACTGGACCTAGATGGCTCCAGAGGAGAAAGAGAGGCTGGTGTCTTTGCACAGCCCTCCCTCGCTTAAATCCAATTCTCTCGTAAGTCATGGCATCACCTGCCTGATGTCATGGTCCTCTTCCCCATAGCCCAGTATTCCACCAGCTTCTTCCAAGTCCAGCACTCTTCTGTGTGTGTGCATGTGTGTGTGTGTGTATGTGAGAAACCTCTCCAATGCCCCTTCTTATATTCACTTTCACATTAGAGTTTCCTACTCCTGCAGACTATTACCCTTTGGCTGGGGCATGTCCTTCTCTGTGCAGAACTGGACCAGTTGGAGAAAAGTGGTTTTAAGGTACAACAAAAATAGTTGCCTTCTCTAGAGTTTTTAGGGTAAAGGTTCTTAATCTGGGGTCTGTGAACTTGTTTTTCAAAAAATATATTCTGATAACTATATTTCAATATAATAGGTTTCTTTTCTAAACCTATATATTTTATTGTATACTTAATATATTTTCCCCATATTTTAAAAAATTACATTAATACATATTTATGGAATAAAACAAGCATTTCTAACACAGTACAATAAAAACATAACATAGTATATAGTATAATAACATTACATAGTACAATAAAACATAGTACAATAAACAGTACAATAGTACAATAAAAAAGATGATTGTACATGAAATTGCAAATCTATTATGTACAGCTTATTATTCCTTTCAAACATATAGCAAAATTATCATATACATTTTTTTCTCCTTTTTTTTCTGCCCTCCTTCCACTCTAAACAAGAACTGGTTACCATTAGACACAAATACACACACACACTTGTATATATATATATATATATATATACACACACATATATATTCACTGGAGAAGAAATATGTATACATATATATGTAAAATTATTCTGTATAGATTTCTTTTTTTTTAACTTTTT
>NW_020954907.1:524081-538088 GCF_900497805.2 Vombatus ursinus | reverse complement strand
TGCCCAGGGTCACACAACTAGTAAGTGTCAAGTGTTTGGTCTGAGGCTGGATTTGAACTCAGGTCCCCCTGACTTCAGGGCCAGTACTCTATCCACTGTGCCACCTAGCTGCCCCCTAAATCATTCTTTTTTTGTTTTTTGCTTTTTGCTAGGCAGTTGGGGTTAAGTGACTTGCCCAGGGTCACACAACTAGGATGTGTTGTGTGTTGTGTGTTGTGTGTCTGAGATGGGATTTGAACTCAGGTCCTCCTGACTTCAAGGCCAGAGCTCTATCCACTGTGCCACCTAGCTGCCCTATAGATTTCTATTTATCAGTTCTTTCCCTGGATGTAGAAGCCATCTTTCTTCATATGTCCTTCATGGGGTTGGGCATTCATAAGAGTCAAAATAATGTAGCCCCTCAACATTGTTCTTAAGACACTATCGCTGTTACTATATACAATGTTCCCTTGGCTCTGCTCATTTCGCTCCTCAGTATTTTATGCAAGTCTTTCCATGACATGCGAAATACACCTGATTTAAAAGCATTGTTCTGAAGTCTGCCGCCTCACCAGATTTCCAGAGGAGTCCATGACACAAAAAACACCTGCAGTCCTGCTTCAAGGCTTGTTGGGCTGTTTGCACGTGTGATCTCATTGGATCCTCACAGCCACTCGGTGAGCCCCAGGGGCTGGGGCTCTTCCTTTGCAGGGTGAGGAGCTTGTTCGAGGTCACACAGCGAGGAAGTGGGATGGCCATTACGGAAGTCAGAAGACCGGCTTATAGGCCAGTGCTGCAAGAAAATGATAGACTGGGAGTCCCATGGGCCAGTTGCCCCGACGTTTGTCCTGCCACTGGGCTCTGATGACTCTGGAGGAGAGAGTGACTGGTGACTTTGTGCAGCCCCGCCTCTCCCAAATCCAATTCACACACACATGTCATCAAGCTCATAATGCCATTGGTCCTCTTAGAGAACAAAGGATGAACAACAACAAGACTGTGAGCTCCTTGAGGGCAGGGGCTACTTTTTGCTTTTCTTTGTATCACTAGAGCTTAGCACAGTGCCCAGTATGTAATAGTTATGGCGGTTGTTTGGCTGTTTTGGTTATGTCTGATTTTTCATGACACTATTTGGGGTTTTCTTGGTAAAGACACTGGAGTGGTTTGCCATTTCCTTTTCCAGCTCATTTTACAGATGAGGAAACTAAGGCAAACAGGGTTAAGTGACTTGCCTAGGACCACACAGCTAGTAAGTGTCTGAGGCTGGATTTGAACTCAAGAAGATGAGTCTTCCTGACTCCATCCCTGGAGTCTACTATCTGCTACACCACCCCACTGCACAAGCACATAGTAGGCACTTAATAAATGTTTGTTGTTGACTGACTGACATTTACATAGTGACTTATGGTTTATAAAATGCTTTTACATTCATTATCTCATCTGAGTCTCACCCTATGAGGATGATACTTCAGGTATTATTACCCCAACGTAACAGATGAGGAAACTGAGGCTCAGCAAGGCAAGACAACTTGCCTATCATCACAATCTGGTAAGTTTCAGAGGCCGGATTTGAACCTAGCTCTCTACTGACTCCTAGGCATGTGCCTTTACATTATGCCCCAAATTATGTTTTCTTGTTATCTTTAGCTAGGATGAGGGGAAGCAAAGCAAAGAGCTGCGTAGAGTGGGGCCTGAGAGTGTACGCGACCCGCTTGTTTACACAGGCCTTGCTCCGCATGCACGTCTATCTTCCAAAGAAGAACATTCCCCTCCACGCAGCCCTGTGGATAGATCAGGTGGCGTGTACAAGAGGGGAGGCTCAAAGCCTCTGATGGGCGGGGAGGATCCGCGGAGAAGAGGCAGCTTCCAAATCTGGCCTTCGGCTCATGAACGTCCACGGAATAACACACAGTGCTTGGCGTGGAAATAATGACAAGCCACAGACAACGAACAAAGAGCAGCACCGTGAGTGAGTGACTGTGTAATGTAGTCGTGAGGGTGCCAGGCTTGGACTGGGCAAGACCTGGGTTCAAATCCTGTCTCAGACACTTACTAGCTGTGTGACTCTGATCAAGTCACTTACCCTGTCTGTGCCTCAGTTTCCTCATCTGTGAAACGAGAGGGTTGGCCCTAACGGCTTCTGAGGCCCGGCTCCAGTTCTAAATCTAGAATCCAGTGAGCTCTCCACGTTTATAGAGTGCTGCAAGGTTTTAAAAGCACTTGCTTCACAACAACCTTGTGAAGTAATAATAATAATAAGTACTACCTACCTATAACACTTACTATGTGCCAGGCACTGTGCTACGTGCTTTATGTACTTATTATCTCGTTGGGTCCTCCCAACACTCCGGTCGGTGCTATTATTGCCACCGGAAGTATGATCGTCCCCATTTTACAGATGAGGGAGCTGAGGCTGAGAAAGGGTAAGTAGCTTGCCCCAAGCCCGCAGAGCCAGAAGTATCTGAGGCAGGATTCAAACACAGGGCTCCTTCCCACCCCCTCACCCCACCAGTGTTTATTGGATCCATGTGAAGGAGGCTTAGTTGAGATGAGCATGTTAATGCATATTTCGGGTTCCTCCAGGCGTAACTACAGACATACCTTTGAGAGAGAAGAGAGAAAAAAAAAAGGATTGGCCCATGGAAAAAGCATATGTTATATATGGAAATTGCTCCCAATTAATTTAATTTATTAAAATTGTACCCATTACCCACAGGCCTCTGTAGGGGGGAAAGCATAAACAGAACAATAAAATTAAATGAAATCCAGAAGCTGAGAGCTTGAAATTTCCCCATGCCGGTGAAAAAAGCCCCTAAGCCTCTATCAGGGCCTACCAAAAATTAAATACAAACGAGATTGAGTGATCATGGGACTGAAGAAGAGAGAGGCAAAGAGAGCCTGCCTGCTCGAGCAGCTCACTCAAGGGCCAGCTGGCCTCCACTGCCCCAGGGAGATTGGAGGGAGGAGAGAAGAGGTGAGATAAACGTTCTTGGCTATAGAGGCATGGGGGCCATTTTGGAGCCTGTCAGTGAACCCAAGTTCCACTTTGAAGGGTGGAAACTCACACCTAGAAGAAACCTTGATCCAACTGCTAGTCTAACCTCCTTTTACAGATGGGGAAACTGAGGCCCAGAAAGGTCAAATGACCTGCTCAAGGTTACAGGACTAATTAGCCACAGAACTGGGATTTTAACCTCTGACATCTCACTCTCAATTCAGGATTCTTTTTACTATGCTGGAGAGAGGAGGTGAGTTCAAATCAAGCATTTTGAGTTCTGGGGGCTCTGTATTTTTTGTCTTTTTGTCCCCAGTATCTAGGACAGTGCTTTGGACATTATAGATGCCTAATAAATGCTGAATGGACTTGAAATGAGTTGGGACCCAACTGTGGAGGGCTTTTCAAGACTTTGTCTGATAGACAACTGGAGCCTCTGAGGGGTTTTGGGGAACAGAGTGACAATCACATCTAAGAAGGGTTATTCTGGCAGTAGTGCATAGGGATGACTTGTAATGGGCAAAGAAGAACTAATTGAGTGAAAAAAATCATATGGAGTGCCAACTATGTGCAGATACTGTGCTGAGTGCAGACAGTAACGGAACAATCCCTGATGTCATGAATGTAGGTGCTAATAGGTAGAGTAAGCGTCAGATCAATGTTAGCTGTTATTATTGCTAGAGACAACGCAAAGCGGAATGTTGGGCAAGGGGAGCTGTTTGGTTTGGGGAGTCATAGGGCATGGGAAGACCGAGGGCAAGAGGACTTCCTTGTAGAAGCTGATGAGAGAGTTCAGGCAAAGCTTACACACACACACACATATACACACACACATATATATACACACATACATATACACATGTATACACATTTATATATGTGTGTATAATGCACACATATGTATACATATATACACAGACACATATATGTGTATATACACACATATGTGTATATATATAAACTTGGATTCAAGTCTTGGCTTTGTCACTAACTAGCTGTATGACAGTGGGCACCTAGCCTCCCCTCTCTGGGCCTCAGTTTCCTCTTCTGTAAATGAAGAGGCTAGATTCAGGGACTTTTTAGATCCCTTTTAGGGGGGAGGGTGAAAGAAAGAATCATTTAGAATTCACTTTTAAATCCATCTGGTTGTGGTGCTTTTTTCTTAGGAAGCTCATTTATGACCTGTTCAATTTCTTTTTCTAAAATAGGTCTATTTAGGTATTTTATTTCCTCTTCTGCTAATCTAGACAATTTATATTTTTGTAAATATTCTTCCATTTCACTTAGATTGTTAAATTTATTGGCATATAATTGGACAAAATGACTCCTTATAATCGCTTTAATTTCATCTTCGTTAGTGGTATATTTACCCTTTTCATTTTTGATGCTAGGGATTTGGCTTTCTTCTCTTTTTTAAAATCAAATTAACTAATTGTTTATTTGTTTTTTCACAAAATCAATTCCTGGTTTTATTTATTAATTCAATTTTTTTTTCCACTTAACTTTATTAATCTTACCTTTAATTTTTAGGATTTTCAATTTAGTTCTTAATTGGGGATTCTTAGTTTGTTGTTTTCCTAGTTTTTTTTTTTATTGCATACCAAATTCATTAGTCTATTAAGGAATTTAGGAGCAGCAGTGTGACATTTTGGCTAGAGAGGGCTGGGCTGGGAACCAGGAAGCCCTGGCTTGGAATCCCTGCCTCAAACACTTTTTGGCTAGATGACCCTAGGTAAGTCATTTAACTTTCCTTCACCTCACTTTTTTCATTTGCAAAATGAAAGAGTTGAACCAGTGGACCCCTAAGATTCCTTCTAGCTCTAACTCAATGATTGCATGAACCTCTGTCACCCTTGCTTCATCTTCTGTAAAATGGGGATAATAATATGACCTACCTTCACTGGGCTGTTGTGAGAGTCAAATTAGTTAATGCATGTAAAGTGCTGGGCATACCTTGAAATGTTACATAAATGTGAGCTATTCTCAAGAATGAACAGGAGGGGACTTCCAGTTCCAAGATGGCATGTGAGGGATTGTCTGATGTTGGCTACATGCCATGTGGGGGATGTGGCAAGATAGGGCAGGGACAGGATACGGGGAAGTAACCAGAGCTCACGCTCCCGAGGCAGGGGGCTGTGCCATGTGGAGTTGTGGTGAACTGGGGTGGGAACAGGATACGGGGAAGTAGCCGGAGCATGTGCTCCTGAGGCAGGGGTCTGTGCCACATGGGAGTGGGATGGCAGAGAATGAGCTCCCTTTGTCTAGTCCTCTCCCTAGGTGCAGCGCTAACCCCAGACGTCTCCTTCCGGTATCTAGGCCTAGCTTCCTTTGTCACGTCCTCTCCCTTGGTGCAGTGCTGACCCCAGACATCCCCTTCTGGTATCTGATCCTACAACCAATCACTAGTAGGTGGGCTGAGGAGGAGGGGCTAGGAAGGTATATAAGGGATGGTAGGGATTGGAGCTCGCTCTCTTGCTCCTGCTCTTGCTTTCCTGCTTGGCCTTGCTGTGATGGTCTCTGAATAAAGTTCGAGTGCTTGCACCTCCTGATTGGCTCGTCTCTGTGTTTATCTGGGTGGGCTCCGAGGACTGGTGAGTATGACCCTGGCAGCCTGCTCCTGTTAGAAGGAGAGTGCACAGCGCGACCGACACAATGGCAGAGTGAGGAAGGAACCCTGTGAAGCCCTCCTAAGTTCCCTTCCAAACAACTAGAAAACTTTCAGAATGGATCTAAGAGCAGAGAGACAGACTTTTCATTCTGTGCTGGTGAGCTGCTTCCCTTTCTATTTTGCCCTCTGGTTCTAATATATCAGGGCAGTTTTTTTTTTTTATAATTTCTTGAAAGATGTTGCTCAGGCTTCCCCCCTTCTTCTTTTTTTTTTATCATGGCTTTTGAGTAGTCCAATAATTCTTATATTATCTCTCCTGTATCTATTTTCTAGGTCAGTTGTTTTTCCAATGACAAATTTCACATTTTCTTCTATTTTTTTTTTTACCTTTTGATTTTTTTTTATCATATCTTGATGTCTCATAGGGTCATTAGTTTCTACTTGTTCAATTCTAATTTTTCCATTTGGTCAATTCTATCCTTTAGGTAGTTATTTTCCTTGGTAAATTTTTGGATATCTTTTCCCATGCTATTGACTCTTTTTCATGATTTTTTTGCATTACTCTCATTTCACTTCCCAATTTTTCTTCTACTTCTCTAATTTGCTTTTTAAAATCCTTTTTAAGCTCTTCCAGGAATTCTTTTGGGGTCTGAGGCCATTATATTTTTCTTTGAGGCTTCACAGGTAGCCATTTTTTATACTAATGTCTTCTCCTAAGTTTATGCCTTGATCCTCCCTATCACCATGCTGTGAGGCTGGCTGCTGCTGCTGCTCTTGGACCTTGCTCCCTCCTGGGGGGCGGGGTGCGGAGGGGTGGCAGGCAAAGCTTAAACCTTACTTTCATCAAGATTGGCTCAAAGATTGAATACCACATACACTCAGTTGGATATAGAAATCTTTCTTACCCTATAAGGAAGTAAAAAGGAATGGGGATAATAGAAGGGGGGAGGAGGGACTAATAAAAGGGATGGTATATCAGGGAAGGTGGTGATCAAAAGTAAAACACTTGTGAGGAAGGAAAGGGTGGGGAGTAAATGGGGGGGGATAAACAAGTGAAAAATAACATGGAGGGAAATACACAGTTATTATAACTACAAATGTGAATTGGATGAACACCCATAAAATGGAAGCAGATAGCAGAATGGTTTAAAAACCAGAATTCTACTATATGTTGTTTACAGGAAACACTTTTGAAGTGGAGAGATATACACATGGTAAAGGTAAGAGTCTGGAGCAGAATCTATTATCCTTCAGCTGAAGCAAAGAAAGCAGGGGTAGCAATCATGATCTTAGACCAAGCAAAAGCAAAAATGGATCTAATTCAAAGAGATAAAGAAGGAAACTATATCTTGCTTTTAGACAATGAAGTCATATCAATATTAAACATATATGTGCCAAATGGTATAGCATCTAAATTTTTGAAGGAGAAGTTGAATGAGTTAAAGGAGGAAATAGATAATAAAACTATACCAGTGGGGACCTCAACTTTCCCTTCTTAGAACTAGATAAATCTAACCAATAAATGAACAAGGAAGAAGTTAAAGAAGTGAATAAAATTCTGGAAAAAGTTAGATATGATAGATCTCTGGAGAAAATTGAATGGGAATAGAAAGGAATATACCTTTGTCTCAGTAGTACATGGCATCTACACAAAAATTGACCATGTATTAGAACATTAAAACCTCACAACCAAATGCAGAAAAACAGAAATAGTAAACATGTTTTTCAGATCACAATGCAATAAAGATTATATTCAATAATGGATGATAGAAAGAGCGATTAAAATTAATTGGAAATTAAACAATCTTAATCCTAAAAAAAAATGAGTCAAAGAACAAATCATAGAAACAATTGATAATTTCATTAAAGAAAATAACAACAATGAGACAACATACCAAAACTTATGGGATACAGCCAAAGCGATATTTAGGGGAAAATTTATGTTTCTAATTGTTTACATCAATAAAATAGAGAAAAAAGCAGATCAATGAATTGGACATGCAACTTAAAAAACTAGAAAAAGAATGAATTAAAAATCCTCAATTAAACACCAAATTGGAAATCCTGAGAATCAAAGGAGAGATTAATAAAATTAAAAGTAAGAAATCCACAATAAAACTGGAAGCTGGTTTTATGAAAAAAACAAACAATAAAATAGGTAAACCATTGGTTAATTTGATTTAAAAAAGAAAAGAAGAAAACCAAATCTGAGTACCAAAAATTAAAGAGGTGAACTCATCACCAATGAAGAGGAAATTAAAACAATTAGGAGCTATTTTGCCCAATTATATGCCAATAAATTTGATAATCTAAATGAAATGGATGAATATCTACAAAGATATAAATTATCCAGATTAACAGAAGAAATAAAATACTTAAAGAGCTCAATCTTAGAAAAAGAAATTGAACAAGCCATCAATGAACTTCCTAAGAAAAAAATCTCCAGGACCAAATGGATTCACAAGCAAATTCTACTAAACATTTAAAGAACAATTAATCCCAATACTATATAAACTATTTGGAAAAACAGGTGAAGAAAGAGTCCTACCAAATTCCTTTTATGCACAAATATGGTGCTGATACTCAAACCAGCAAGAACCAAAACAGAGAAAGAAAATTATAGATCAATTTCCCTAATGAATATTGATGTAAAATTTTTAAATAAAATACCAGAAAAGAAATTATGGCAGTATATCATAAGGATAATACACTATGACTAGGTGGGATTTATACCAGGAATGCAGGGCTGGTTCAATATTAGGAAATCTATTAGTATAATTGACAATATCAATAATAAAATCAACAGAAATCTTATGATTATCTCAATAGATACAGAAAAAGTCTTTGACAAAATACAGCACCACCCATTCTTATTAAAAATACTAGAGAACGTAGGAATAGAGATTACTTTAAAATGATAGGTAATACTTATCTAAAACCATCATCAAGCATTATTTGTTATGGGGATAAGTTAGAAACCTTCCCAATACAATCAAGGGTGAAGCAAGGATGTCAAGTATCACCTCTATTATTTAATATTGTACTAGAAATGTTAGCTATAGCAATAAGAGAAGAAAAAGAAATTAAAGGAATTAGAATAAGCAATGAGGGGGAAAACCTATCACTCTTTGCGGATGATATGATGTTATACTTAGAACATCCTAGAGAATCAACTAAAAAACTACTTGAAATTACTAATAATTTTTGCAAAGTTGTAGGATACAAAATAAATCCACATAAATCATTAGTATTTCTATATATTACCAACAAAACCCTGCAGCAAGAGATAGAGAGAGAAATTCCATTCTAAATAACTATAGACAATATAAAATACTTGGGAGTCTACCTGCCAAGACAAACCCAGGAACTATATGAACACAACTTTAGAATACTTTTCATACAAATAGAGTCAGATCTAAACAATTGGCAAAATATTAATTGCTCATGGATAGGCCAAGCCTATATAATAAAAATGACAATTCTACCTAAATTAATCCATTTGTTCAATGCCATAACAATCAAACTATCAAAAATTATTTTATAGAGCTAGAAAAAAATAACAAAATTAATCTGGAAGAACAAAAGCTCAAGGAATCAAGGGCATTATTGAAAACAAATGAGAAAAAAGGTGGTCAAGCCATGCCAAACCTCAAACTGTATTATCAAGTGGTAGTTATCAAAACAATCTGGTACTGGCTAAGAAACAGAGTGGTGGATCAGTGGAATAAATCAGGTACAAATTACATTATGGTAAATGACCATAGTAATTTAGTGTATGTTAAACCCAACAAGCTTTTGGAGCAAAAACTCCTTATTTACCAAAAACTGCTGGGAAAACTGGAAAACAGTATGGCAGAAACTAGGTATAGACCAACATCTCACACTGCCTACCAAGATAAGGTTAAAGTGGGTACATGATTTATACATAAAGGGCGATACCATAAATAAATTAAGGGAACACGTAATAGTTTATCTGTCAGATTTATGGATAAAGGAAGAATTTAGGACCAAAGAAGATATAGAGAACATTACAGAATATAAAATAGATAATTTTGATTATATAAAATTAAAAAGTTTTTGCACAAACAAAACCAATGCAACCAAAATTATAAAGAAAGCAGAAAACTGTAATTATTTTTTTGCACTATAAAGGCCTCCTTTCTCAAATATATAGAGAAATGAATCAGATTTATAAGAATACAAGTCATTCCTCGGTTGATAAATGGTCAAAGGATATGAGCAGGCAGTTTTCAGACAAAGAAATTAAAGCTCTCTATAGTCATATGAAAAAATGTTCTAAATCACTATTGATCAGATAAATGCAAATTAAAACAACTCTGAGGTACCACCTCACACCTATCACAGTGGCTAATATGACAAAAAAGGAAAATGTTGGATGTTGGAAAATTGGAACACTAATGTATTGTTGGTGGAGTTGTAAACTGATCCATCCATTCTGGAGAGCATTTTGGAACTATGCTCAGAGGTCTATAAAACTGTGCATACCCTTCGATCCAGCAATACCACTTCTAGGTCTATATCCCAAAGACATAAAAAAGGGAAAAGGACCTATATGTTCAAAAATATTTATAGCAGCTCTTTTTGTGGTGGTTAAGAATTGGAAACCAAAGGGATGTCCCTTAATTGGGGAGTGGCTAAACAAGTTGTGGTATATGATTTTAATGGAATATTATTGTGCCATAATAAATGACAAGCAGAATGATTTCAGAAAAGCCTGGAAAGACTTACATAAACTGATGCGTAGTGAAGTGAACAGAACCAGGAGAATGTTGTACACAATAACAGCAATATTGTTCGATGAAGAATTGTGAATGACTTAGCTGTTCTCAGCAATACAACGATCCAAGACAATCCCAAAAGACTAAAGAAGAAGCATACTACCCACCTTCAGAGAAAGAAATGATATTGATCGAATACAGACTGAAGCATGCTATTGTTCACTTTATTTCTTTCTTTTTTTCCCTTTTATTCAAATCTTCTTGTATGAAATGACTAATACAGAAATGTTTTACATAATTGCATGTGTATAGTCTATATCTGATTGCTCAGGGAGGAGGAAGGGGAGGGAGAGAGGGAGGGAGGGATAGAATTTGGAACTCAAAACTTTAAAGAAAAATATTAAATTTTTTAAAAAAATGAACAGTACTTGGCATTTCAGAGCTATATGTGTGATTTTCTTCATCAGTTCTGTCCCAGACCCTTCCCCTCCTCCTCCCTCTGAAATCCTGTAAGAGTTGTGAGGATTTCAATCCCACTGTCCCATGCTGCTCTCTGTTGGGAGCCCAGGAGCTCATGGGAGGACATACTCTACTTGGCTGCTGTGAAAGGAGCCTCTCCTCCCTGGGATCACACTGTAGCTTGGCAAGTAGAAAGGAGCACAGAGGGGTTTAAATAAACATCATTTGTTTCTTCCCACAATGCCCATGTCTTCTGTTTCCCTTTGCCCTGGCAGGGAGACTGGGCTTGGGAATCACTGAACACGCAGAGAAGGGTCCAGAGCCAGCACAGCCTCTGCGAAACGTTAAATCAGATGAAAGGGTGTGTTTGGTGCCCATTTTGGAGAACCCCAGAATCTCAGAGTTGGAAGAGACCCCGAGTATTCAGAAATTCTCCTCCATTCCAAGTAGCTTCTCCTCTTCTGATTAGTGCAAATAAAGCTTGAGTGGCATGGGAGTCTGGAGGAATGATATATGGCATGAGCATGCCATCTAGGGGGACAGGCCCTGGGTTCAAAACCTGCCACTGCCACTTACCTTGGGCAAGTCACTTAATCTCATTGGGTCTCAATTTCTGCATCTGTAAATGAGAAGGTTGGACTTGATGGTCTTTGACATTATTTATTCTAGTATGTTTTCAGTGGTTTTTGGAAACAGAGGGAGGGAGATGATGACTCCTCAACATCCCTTTCAGCCTTGGAATTCTTTGAGGGTAGGGAAGGACCACGTGGGACACAACTGAACAACAGCAAAGGACTATGTCATTTTTTATCTTGGGATCCTCAGCACTTTCCATGGTGTTTTACTCTTTTTTCGTTTTTGGTGGTGGTGGTGGGGAGCTGGATGATTGTTGGGGATTTTATAGATGTAGGGAACTCTTTTCAGTGCTGTGGATTGGTTACTTGTCTCTAGCTTAGTCTTAGATATGTTGCTTGTATCACTGAGAGCTTAATTGGCTTGCCCATGGGTGTTGTTGTAAGTCACTTCTGACTCTCCATGACTCCATTTGAGGCTTTCTTGGCACAGATACGGAGTGGTTTGCCATTTCCTTCTTCAACTCATTTTACAGATGAGGAAACTGAGGCAAATGTGGTTAAGTGACTTGCCCAGGGTCACACAGCTAGTAACTGTTTGAGGCCAGATTTGAAGTCAGGAAGATGAGTCTTCTTGACTCCAGGTCTGGCGCTCTATCCACTGTGCCACCTAGCTGTCCCTGTGGTTTGATTATTTGTCTCTGTCATAGTTTTAGATAAGTTGCCTGGGTCACTGAGAATTTAATTGACTCGTCCATAGGTATATACTGAGTACATGTCAGCGTCTTCCTGAACTCAGGTCTTCCTGATTTTAAACCTTGTCTTTCATTTGCCTCACTTCCTTCTTGTTCAGAGCTGGCATTTGGTAAATATTTGATGGATTTAAATGACTCTTCGTGGAGGGATGAGTCATAATGGAAAGAGATTTGGAATTGGAGACAGGGGACCTAGGTTTGAATCTTAGCCCTGTCACAGTAGCAGGAGATTTTAGGCAAGTGGATTCTTCTCTGTGGGCCTCAGTTTCTTCATCTGTAAAATGAGGGCTTGGAGGTAGCCTGCTGTATGGGCAAGAATATTGGGTTTAGAGTCAGAAGACCAGGGTTCAAATCTTGTCTTTGCCCCTTGTTACCGGTGTTAACATCCTGGGCCTTAGTTTCCTCATCTGTAAAATGAAGAGATTGTTTCTAGATGACCTCTAAGGTGCATTCCAACTCAAGATCTGTGATGATGGTGATGAAGGTGACTGACTACATGATGCTAAGTTCCTGGCCAGCTCTGAATCTTATGATCCTATGAATTGAATTGGAAAAAGGACAATCACATGCCCTAGTATTGTAGCCATGGAAACAAGGGCTTCCCTCTGTCAGCTTTCCAAAATTTTCTTTTAAAAATCCTTACTGATAGTGTTTGTTTTTATATCATCTTCATTTCTGATTCTAACTTTTCCTTTCCTCCTGCTCAATGACCTAACCCTTGCAATAATTTTTTTTAAAAGAAAGAAAAAAGCAGTTCTGCAAGACCTAGCAATATATCAACTGAGTCTGAGAGAATATACAATATTCTGTATCCATAGACCCCCACCTTGGGGAAAAAACCAGTGGCCCCTACCCCCACCTTCCACTCCTCTGATTTTCAATTCCAGGGCTCCTGTGGCCTGGAGGATGCCCTGTTTCCTGACTGAGAGACCCCCTGACAGTGTGGCATGGAACCAAATGGCCTCTTTCTCTTACTGGAGCAAAGTAAATGAAGCCTGAGAAGGGCACGATGCCTAACAATATGTCCTTTTGTCCTTCCTGTGCCTTCAGTCCACAGTGGGAGGGAATGAGGCTTCTCTGGTAGTGTGAGGAAGCTTTGTTGGGTCCGTCTGAGCCTTGTGTTTTCAAGACCTTTCATTCCCTCTGTTTACTCAGCATGATTCTGAGATGTTGATTTATCCAGAAGAGTAGACTCTTAATGTAGGACATGAGGGTTGAAGCTACTGACATGACAGCTGGCTCCTATGATCCTCTTGTTTGCAAACCATGAGTCAATCTCTAGTCCTCCGTTCACCCCTTCTTGTATTCTTCTGGGTCATGGACAATCCTTATTTCCCATCTGACAAACCATTGTTCTTTCAAAAGAGACCTCTGGGAGATTTTGAACTCAATAAGATGCTTAATCCTATTATAGTATAAATAACAATGGGAAAGTATTTACTTAGTACCAGAACCAAAACTAGGGCTTCCATCTCTGTAAACTTGGGTAAGTTTACTTCCCTCAGTTTCCTAATCTGTAAAATGAAGGGATAATTATCCTGTGATTCTATGACATTTCTGTGTGACCTTGGCCCCATCACTTAGCCTCTCTGAGACTCAGTTTCCTCATTTGTAAGATGAAAAGGTTGGATTAAATGTTCTCTAAGACCTCTTCCATCTCAAATAATCTATGATTTTGAGGTTCTATCTGGGCCTTAAGATTTCATAGAAGCATAGAGTTTCAGATTTGGAAGGGACTTCAGAATCCATCTATTCTAATAAAAATCCAGTTGATGTGTTATCCATCCATCCATCCATCATCTATCTATCTGTCTGTCTATCTGTCTATCACCTTTCTATCTATCTATCTATCTATCTATCTATCTATCTATCTATCTATCTATCTATCTATCTATCTATC
>NW_020954907.1:476972-524071 GCF_900497805.2 Vombatus ursinus | reverse complement strand
ATCTATCTATCTATCTATCTATCTATCTATCTATCTATCTATCTATCACATTCCCCCATTCAGAGAGCCATCCTTTGTAATAAAGAATAAAAGAAAAAGGAAAAAAAAAGTTCAGTGAAACAGCCTACACATGAATTAAGTCTGTTGGTATATGCTCTGTTCCATCATCATAGACCCTTACAGCTACAAAAAAGGGAGGGATATATATCTGTATATATATATATATATATATATATATATATATATATATATATATATCTGTATATATATATATGTATATATATGTATATGTAGATAGACAGATAGATATAGATATAGCTATAGTAATTTTTTAAATTTGAGGCCAAATGTGGTCATTATAATTATGCTGCATTCAATTTTGACTTTTGTTATTCTTCTTTTCATTTACTTTGCTGTAGCCATTGTACATATTGTTTTCCTGCTTCTGCTTACTTCATTTTGCATCTGTAAATAAAGGTCTTCCCATGCTTCCCTGCAGTCTTTGCATTCATCATTTCTTACAGTAGTGCCCCACTGCATTCACAGTGGAATTCACTGTACTCCATTACATTTAAAGTGCCGTGATTTGTTTAGCCATTCATTCCCAATTAACGGGCGTCGACTCTGTTTCCAATACTTTGCTGTTACAAACGGCCTTGCTGTAAATATCTGGGCAGGTATCCGACCTTTTTGTTCCTCCTAGCTTTATGTCCTTGGGGGTGTATGCCCAGCAGCGGGATCTCTGGGTCAAAGGGGGCGGACCAGATTTTCATCGCTTTCTTCGCATTATTCCAGATTGTTTTCCAGAATGGCTGAACCACTTCACAACTTCATCAATACCGTGTGAATGTACTCATCTTTCCACAATTCCTCTGCCATTCATTATCCCCATTGTTGTCCTCTTGGCCAATTTGCTAGGTGCAAGGTGAAGCCTCATGGTTGTTTTCATTTGCATTTCTTTTATGTATTAGTATTCTTGAGCAATTTTTCCTATTTTAGAAGCTTTAGAATGTGCAGTACTAAACACTGAAGCAGCATGAAATAGTAGGTGGATAGTCAGCAAGACCTGGGTTCACACTTACTGGCTGTGTGACCATGGGCAAGTCATTGAAGCTCTTTGAGTCGATGCAATTTCCCACTGATTCCCTTATTCATGTATAGACGTAATCTGTGTCATCAATGAGATCACAGATCCTTGATGGACTATTAAGCATTATAAGGCAAAATTAAATGAGGTTATAATAACCAGATTTGCAATATGGTGTTATCCTTGGCTTCTAACACTCTTTCATCTCATGTATCCATTCAGTTGCCATAGCTTGTGTTTTTCCACTCATGGCATCTCTTGCATCTGATTCCTTTCTCTCCAGTCACAAGCCACCATCTTAGTTTAGTCAACCTTTTCACCTCTCACCTAGATTATTTTAACAGCCTTCTAATTGGTTGCCCTTCCTCAAACCTCTCACCATGCCAGGCTATCCTCCATATGGCTACCATGATGGTTTTCCTTACGTGTGCCAATCTAACCATGTCACTCCCCAACTCAATAAACTCAAGTTAATACCCAGTGCCTCTCGAATCACGTATAAACTCATATTTTTATTTTTTAACTAGGATATTTTAATCACTTTGTTGGCATAATACCAAATTGGTTTCCAAACCCTTTTTTCTTTTATAGTCCTTCACGACTTGACTCTATCCTATGTTTCCAGCTTTATTGTACATTACTGTCCCTCCCACACTCTAAGAACTGCCAAACTGGCTTGTTCTCTGTTCCTCACTCATAGCTCTCTTTGTCTCCTCTTTGTATTTCTTCCCTGGTCACCACCAGCCCATGCCTGGAATTCACTCCCTCCTCACCTGTGCACCATCATCTCTTTTTCTTCAAGACTCAATTCAAGCACCATCTTCTGCAAGATATTTCCAGATCCCCTTGAAACTGCTAGTGCCCTCCCTCCCAAACTACTTTGTATGTAGTTACCTTATATTTATTTGTATTTATGCTCTATATAATTTCCATATAGTACATGCATATACATATACATATTTATTTAAACACATGCACTTGTTGTTTTTATTAATAGAATATAAACTCAAGAATAGCAATCATTTCATGCTTTTCATTTGAATCTCTAATGCCTCATATAGTGCCCAGTGATATAGTTTTAGGAGCTTAATAAATGCTTGTTGATTGAATAACAAATCATAAAGGGAAAAATTATAAAATTTATACTGGCCTTTTTAGTCACAACCTTTTAAAATGATTTACTGGAAATTAGGGCTTGCCTCTTAGATCTGTCTGCCGCTTTCCAAGATTTTTTTTTTGTCCGAACCTCTGATTCTTTGGTATAGGTAGCTACCTGTGGATAGTTGAGGTAAGGAGGGAGGTAAACGTACTCTACCAAAGCTCATCAGCAACTAGAAATTCTGCAATTTGCAGTCTGATCAATGACCTCCTAAATAAATTGTGGTCCATGAGCATAATGTAATATTGCTGTGCCATTAGAAATGGTGGATATAATAATTACAGAAAAGTGTAGACACTTACATTATCTGATGCAGTGAAGTAAGCAGAGAAATGTACGCAAATGACAACAATAATATAAAGGGAATGAACATCAATGACAAAACAATTAGAAATGAAAGCTATGAAATTACAATGAACAAGAATGCCCGAGGAAGAGATATGAGATGATACTTCCTGGTATGGAATAGCACATGAAAGTTCAGATTTTTTCCAATATTTTGATTGGTTTTGCTGATTTTTTTCTTTTTCCTCTTTTTCCCTTTAAAAAACCTTCTTTGTTGTTTGGGATAGCTTTCTGGGAGAGGATAAGAGGGGAGAAACTGAGGGAATCTTAGGTGACTTAAAAGCAAAAGATAGCAATTACATTTTTGTTGCCTGGTTGTATTGAGAGTTTAAATGACTTACTCAGGTTCACACAGTATGCTTCAGAGTCAGGACTTGAATCTGGGTCATCCAGACTCTGAGACCAGCCCTCCACCCTTTACACTGTCCCTCAGGTTCCCTTTACTTTGATCATGTCTCATCCTTATTTATTTGCCATAATTTCTTGAGCTCTATTCAGACGATTTCGTTAGACCAGACTCTTGGTATTCCAGCCTTCTAGAATCCACTCCTCTTACTCTTGAGCTCTGTCTTGGAAGCCTCCGGCCTTGACATTCTCTTTCCTACATTGCTTCTGCAGTCCCTGGTCCTATCCTGGGAAGACTTGCCTTTCTTTGCTCTGTTGATAACTGGACAAGAAGACGGTAGTACTAGCTTACATTGATACAGCAATTTTTATGGTTTACAAAGCTCTTTCTTAGATGATCTCCACCCCCTTTTCCTCCAAACTATTCTGTATCTTCATATTTCATGTGTTTATTATTCTGTTTTTGTTTTGTTTTGTTTTTTAGGTAATTGGGGTTAAGTGACTTGCCCAGGGTCACACAGCTAGCAAGTGTCAAGTCTTTGGTTTGAAGTTGGATTTGAACTCGGGTCCTCCTGACTTCAGGGCCGGTGCTCTATCCACTGTGCCACCTAGCTGCCCCCTGTTTTTTTCTTTTTAATATGTTTACTATTCTGCACCAACTCTCATATATCCTTTCTTCTTTCCCTTGGATCTGTCCTCCCTAAGAATTCTCTCGTTGGCCACTGGTGATTTACTTTGACATGGCATTCCATCCCTTTTCTTGGGGATGTGCTGGTTCCTTGTCACTCACTTAAAAAAGTATACATACATATATGTGTGTGTGTATATATATATATATATATACACATATATAATATATGCACATATATACATACATATATAGACACATAATTGTTTGTATGTATATATAATTATATTATATGCAGTATGACATATAATAATTATATTATATCATATGTATATAATTTATATATGTATGTATATATATGATTTTTAAAATCAGCAACCGTTTGCCTTCTTTCCCTCCCACCCTAAACCCTCTCCTCAATTGAGAACAAAAGAAAAACAAAACCCCAGTTACAGATTTGCACAATCTAACAAAACAAATATCCATGTTGGCCGTGTCCAAAGAATTCTGTCTCATTCCTTCCTCTGAGTTCTTTCCTCTTCATTAGAAGGTGGGTGGCATGTTTCATCATTGTCTCCTGGAACTGCGGGTAGTCATTAAACTGATCAGAGGTCCTAATTGTTTAAAGCCATTTGCCTTTACCGTAGTGTTGTGGGGGAGAAGAATCCATTGGTTCTCACTAGTTCTAGTCCAAGTAGGGAAGGGCCAGTAAGCTCCCAGACTTAGCACAGTTCAGAAGTTTCCACATCTCTGCCTCCTACTAGCCAGAAGGAGTGATCCTGTTGTGGGCTAAGCAAGGGTCCTTGTTCTAATGTTCATAGGAGGCCTCCTGTGACCGCAGGCTGGCCTTGCTGAAACCAGTAAAAAAAAAAGACATTTTGGAGGGTTTCGTTTCCTTTACTAATGTTAGTCTAAAAAAAAATCCTACCAATAGGAGTCCCCAGCTGAGGACCTCCCATAGCTCCTTATGTTGCCTTAAAAATCTGAGCTAAAGTTTCTGTTTACTCATCATCCCTCTCTGCTGATGGGTTCCCTGATAGGTAGACCGTGTGTCCAAGATCTGGGTGTGAAGCTGGAGGGTCGACCAGTGACTCACACAGGCACAGGGGTTGCTGTGGGCAGAAAGGGGCCCCCGTCAGTCTATGATATGCACACACACACACACACACACACACACACGCACACCAAGAAACACAAGGCATATGCAGAGGCTTAGAGGCATAGACACACATTCTGTGACCGCATAAGTTTCTCTTTTGGCCCAAGATTACTATTTGGACACTCTCAGGGCCTGAATTAAGTCTGATTCTGCTGCAGGCTTCTGGCTCGTTTTCTCTGCTCCTATCAGAGCATAAAATCTTACAGCTTTAGGATGAGTGAAGGCTAGCTCTGGAGGGGCCCCAAGCCAATGGGTGGTATTTCAGCAGCCCACCTCTTGCTCTCTTAGTATTCAGCTGTTTAACTAGCATTCCAATCCTCACAGAATGCATAAGCATCCAGCTGTTCCTTGGAGTCCATGTTAAGTGAACCAAAATGTCTTTAGAAAAAGCAACACAAATAATTACCCTCCACTTCCTTGAACTCTAGAATGCTAATACCTTCCACGCAGAGAATAAGTCTAATTTTTTGCTTTAAGCTCGACATTCCTGGGAGGGAAATAGAATAGGCACTAATAAAGTCCTAAGTTTTGCTCATCCCCGTGTAGATAGTTGAGGAAACTGAGGCACAGAGGCATAGAAACATGAAGTAATTTGTTTAATGTCTCTCAGTTGGTTATTTGAGGAAATTCATAGGATCCTAGAGTTGGGAGAGAACTCAGAGATCATGTAATGAAACGTCAGTGAAGCACTGCCCTTCTCCTCACTCAGCAGACACAAATCACCGTCATCAGATGGTAGATTTATAGCTAGAAGGAGCTCTTGAAATCATTTTACCAATGAGAAAGTTGAAGCCCAGGAGTGACCTAGGTGTCCAAGATCCCACAGGTTGCGAGTCACAAAGCTGGGATTGGGGTCTCACTCTAAGCTCAACATTGTTCCTCCTACATCGCTCTTGAGGAAGATGCTACTTCACATCTGTCCATAGTAAGACAAATTCTTTTTTCTACATTGAACTAGGGCTAGAAACAGGCCTCCTGTCTTTCCACTATATCAAAGTGGCAAATTGCAGAGGCCCACATATATCAATGCCTCTCAGGCAGAGGACTCAGAGGATTAAGAACCAACCCAAAAAAGAGGTTCTCCTCATCTCACGACCTTTCCACTGCTCTTAATTTCCTGCCAAGTGAAGAAGCTGTGCAGGGCCAGGCCAGGGTGAAGAGCATCTGGAGTGTCACCCATAGGGTGGAAGAAAGGAAGGCCACTATCTGGTAGCTTTCTATTTTAACTAATTGTTCTTGTTAACTAGGTGCTAAATGTTGATGTTTCTACCTTATAAAGTAGTATGTGTCCTCTAAATTTTGGTGTCCTGGGGCAAAACCCTGATTACTCTAGATACCTCTCTTTAGTGAGCCTCACTTTCCTTATCTCTAAAATGGGTATAATAGTACTTGTACTTTTTACTCTATAAGGTTGTTGTGTGAAAAATACTTCATGAACTTTAGAGCGTTACACACATTGAGTTACTGTTACTTTTAGCACTATTATTGTTAGTAATAATAATGCTATTGGAAGAACAGGTTTTATTGTGCACTGTATTATAGAATTCAAAGGTGGAAGGGACCTTAGGGATAATTTAAGTGAAATCCCCAGAGGAATGTTGTTTTTCCTGACTTTGGCCTCGGCCGGGTTTGCATTTTTAATGAATACTTTTACTCAGAGAGGCTAGGGGAAACTGCTGTTTTCTTGGTGATTAGAATGAAAGACGTCTGAAGTAACCATAAGAAGGGTGATAGAACACAAGAGAAACCTAACAGTTGGAGGACAAAGAGAAAAACCACGGAGCTTCCAAGGTGAAGGGATCTCAGAGGTCATCAAGGCCAAGCCATGCCTGAACAAGGTTCCCTTTGGCAACATCCCACAAGAAATCCTCCAGTTTTTACTTGCATATCTCTGGTAAAGGGGAGCTCACTACCTCCTGAGGCAACCCCTACAAGATACCTCTGATTATGAGGAAGTTTCTCCCTGATGGGTAGGCCCAGATTTGCCTCTTTGTATCTTCTACCCATTGCCGCTAGTTCTGCCTTCTGAGGCTGAGCAGAACAAGTTGAATCTTTCTTCCGCATGACATCCCTTCAAATTCTTAAAGGCAGCTATATCATATTTCCCAGCAATCTTCTTTTCTCTAGGTAAAAATCACTGGTCTCATCAATGGATCCACATATGACATAGACGCAAGGTCCTTTCACCATCATGGTGCCCTCCTCTGGATGCTTCTTGACTTACCATTGTCTTTCCTAAATTGTGCCCAGGAGTAATGGCAGTACTCTAGATGTATTCTGACCTGTAGGGGAATAGAAATATCTATCATGTAGACCAGACGAGTTTTTCCTTAAAAAGTACTAAAACCACATTTCAAGGCTCCATTGGCTCAAGGGACTAAGGCTCAGGCCGCTGATGTAGATTTCTGGTGGCCTGAGAGCAAAAGGCAGCCTATGGGGAAGTAAGAGGAGCTCTCTCTCAAGCTTGACTGGCATTTCATCAGGGCCAACATAGAGGCTGGGCAACCACACTCCAATGAATATGGGCTGTGTCCTTGCTGAGTATCCTTTCCCTTTTATTGTCACATAAAATTCCTTTGGTTAACTGTCAGAGAGTCTAAGAGCATCTTGTTTCTTTTTAATTCTGAAATTGAAGCACCAGATAATAATAGTATTTATATAGCGCTTTAAAGTTTGCAAAGCTTCTTAATAGCATTAGCTAAATTTATCTTCACAACAGCCCTGGGAGGTAGGTCCTATTATTATCCCTATTTTAAAGTTGAGGAAATTGAGGCAGATGGAGGTAAAGTGACTTGCTCAGGGTTGCACAGCTACTAAGTGTCTGAGGCTAGATTTGAACTCAAATCTTTCTGACTCCCAGTACAGTGCTCTATCCATTGGGGCATTTAACTGCCCTGATATACCATGGCAGAGCACAATATGGTAACTACCTCCTAATTCCTAGAAGCTGTGCCTCTCTTAATGAAGCCTAAGATTGCATAGAGGATGGTAAAAGTTGATGGTATTTAAAGACCTTTCCAACCCGGCTCTTCCCTACTTTTCCAGCCTTGTTATACTTGACTCCCTCCCTCCCATGCACACTACAATCTATGGTTCTTGCTATTCCTTGCACATGACATTCCATCTTTTTTTTTTTTTTTTTTGGTGAGGCAATCGGTGTTAAGTGACTTGTCCAAGGTCACACAGCTCGTGAGTGTTATGCGTCTGAGGCTGGATTTGAACTCAGGTCCTCCCGAATCTAAGGCTGGTGCTCTATCCACTGTGCCACCTAACTGCCCCTTGACATTGCATCTTTGGAATTTCCAGTTTTCATATCCTTGTGTAGTATAGAAATGGCCCTTGAATTGGGCTGGTGGGGATCTTTGGATTCTACTGAACGGAAAACTTAAGGTTGAGGAGAGGGGCCTATGACCCAACACTTTTTATTTTATTTTTTCAAGTACGTGTTGTACAGTTCTAGGTGAGCTGCAATGTTATATATAGTGGTTATAAGGCAGACCTCAGAGTCATCATGACTTGGGTTCAAATCATGCCCAGGATATGTATTAGCTATATGATCATGAGAAAGTCACTTGATCTTTTAGTGGGCCAGGCAGCTCTCTAAGACTCTAAATCACAGAGGAGTGGCCACAATTGTTGGATCCACTGATGGGATCACAAGATTTGATGAAAACAGATCAAGTAGCTTCGGGTCAGAAGAGGCCTCCATGTTGTGAGACACGTGACCACCTGAAAGAAGTCATTGGTGGAGCTGATGTGGGGGCATCACAGCAGTTCACTAGCCTCTTGGTTACTCATGGGATGCCTGTTAATGGATTAATTCATTGCTAGTGGGTGGTTGTCCCTGCATGCCCCTTTTAACTCTTTATTGGATAGATCCCGAAGGGAACTTCAGGCACAGGCTTTGGCAGAGAGCTACTTAAAGTCTTGAGCCCAAGGGTGTGGGCTATGTGACTTTGTGACAGCATCCACAATCCCTTCCCAATTCTCTAGGGTACCTATACCAGAAGGTAAAGGACCCTGATTGTCAGTGGATGAGACTCTGACAAGTTACAGAAGCCACACGTAAGCCTGAGAATCAAGCTCTTTGTGTTACGTGGAGTCCAATAGAGACAACAAAAGAAGGCCATTTGAAGGTCTTTAAATGACTTCAGTTCAACTTATCGAATTTTTGAGTAGATGTCACAGTGGAATCTCAATTGAGAAATTAGAATAAGTGGAATTTCAAGCTCACAAAATTGGTATCATGCTGAGAGTGCAGTGAAATGTTCTTGATCTTGGATGTGAAGAAAACAGTGGGAAAATGATGTTGGCCCTGATTAATTATGGCCTAGAAATGTGAAATAGTTTGGAATAGGCAAAATTGTCTAGGTCTGTTAGGGCTGAAGCAAAGCTGCTCTTAACTAACGGGTCACTAAGAAATGAAACAGCTGAGGGCCAGAGCCCGTGAGATGCCAATATATGGCCTCTGCAAAGGTCGGGACCAACTCATGTGGTATCATGCACTTTATCAACACATCCTTGAAGCTTCCAAATTGATGTGCTCTTTCCATAACATCTGCTTTCTTCCTCCCTCCCTTCCCTCCTTCCTTCCTTCCCTTTCCTTTTCCCTTCCTTCCTGAGCCGTCCCCTGATTCCTCCAGTTAAACCTTAAGCACATGCTTTTGACTGGCTATAAAAAGGCCAGGCAGTGCTACTGGCGTTGGTGAGAAAGATTTTTATTAATAAAGCTGTCATTAACCTACCAAGCCTTCCTCAGTGACTCGTTTTACAGACATCAAGTTTCTCTGTTAGAATAAAGCCTTTGAGTTAGATTGTGCCTCCTCATTAGGCATGAAGGGAACTCCAAATAAATTCTCTGCCTTCCGATCTTTTCTCTGGTCACAGCAAAGATGAATTAGAAATTCTGGGGTGGAAGTGCAAGGAAGATAATCACGAACAGGGCCCAAACTCTCCACATATGTGAAACAGGCAGGATGTCAGAAGATTGGGTGGTAGTCATATACACCAGGCAGAAATCAACACACTTAAAGTCAAACAAGCTCCAGTCTTGTCTCTACGGCACATTCATATTTTCTTCAAAAAAGACTGAATTTACTTCCATGTCACTGCTAACTACGGAGCTAACCATGCTGGAAAAAAAAAAGTTATTGTCAGCTAGTGTGTGTGTGTGTGTGTGTGTGTGTGTGTGTGTGTGTGCATGACCCACATTCTGACTTGTTGGATAACAACATCTTGGTGCCTGAAATTTAGGTGACCTTTCACCCCAAAGCCTCTTCAAGGACCTAATTCTGGGGCCTTAAAAGAAAACTCACTGCCAGAAAGAGGCCTTTGAGATCAGTTATTCCAGCTCTTTGCTTGATGACATACATAACTAATCCTTTGACATTGCTAACAAATGGTCCCCCAGTGTCTTCTTGAACAAACTGTAAGATTCCATCTCTCATGATCACAAAGGACTGGCCTGGCTTTGTCAACAATTCATGCCAGACTTACTTTATTTGATTTTGGGGCAAGTTTTCCAGGTTGGTAGATCATGCCATAAGCATAGAGCATCTGGTTTTCAGGAAGGTAAAAACAATAATGATTAATAATAGTAATAATAATAATAGCAAGCATTTATAGAGAGTGTTGAGTTTTGCAAAGTACTTTAATAGATATGCTCGTGTATGGTCCTTTGTGAGGTACGTACACATTATACCCATTTTACAGATGAGGAATCCAAGGCTTGGGATTAAGTGACTTGCCCAGGATCACACAGCCAGTATTTGAACGTAGTTCTTCCTGAATCTACGGCTGCTTTCTAGTCACTATATGATGTTACCTCTCCAAGACACCATCCTATTTCATAAAGTCTCCCATGTTACTCTTCTGGACATGGTAAAAAAAAAAAAACATGGGCTAGATAATCATAGGATTATAGATCTCAGGATGGAGGATACTTTAGAGGCATTCTAGCCCAATATTCTCATTTTACAGATCAGGCCTCTGAGGCCTATGGAGGCTAAGCAAGTCATCCAGGTAAGTGTCAGAGGCTGGATTTGAATCCAGCTCCTCAGAGTCTAGATTCACTGTTTTCATTCTAGTTCCCTTCATGATACTGATAGGACCCCAAAAGTAACAACTGGTGGTTTGAGTAAACAGAATCAGGAGAACAGCTTATACAATTACTAAAATAATGTAAAGGAAAATGGAAGACCTCAGAACTCAAATCAGTACAATAACCAATTGTGATTCCAGACCACTGAAGGTGAAGGATGCTTCTCTCCTCTTCGTAGATATGTAGTGGCCTGGAGGTTCAGAATGAGAAATACATTTTCAGATACTACCTGTGTGTGAATTTGTTTTGCTTGACTACATTTATTTGTCATAAAGGAGAGCTTTAGGTTTTTTGTTTGTTGGTTTGTTTATTTTGTGTGTGTGTAGGAAGTTATTTCATTATGCAAAATGCAAAAAAAAAGAAGAAAAGAAAGGTTTGACTATTTTACTACCCGATTCACAAAATTCCTCTGGTTCCCTTGTCTCTAGGATTCAAATACAAAATTGTCTGATTGTTTTTTAAAGCCCTTCACGGCTTGGCTTCTTAATTTTCCAGTGTTCTTACCCATCGCCTCCATCCACGTACTCTGTGGTATTTCTGCTATTCCCCACAGAAGACACTCCTCCTGACTGCACATTTTCCCTGGCTGACCCCGACACCTAAGATGCTCTTCTTCTTCATCTCTGCCTCCTGGCTTCCATGGCTTCCTTCAAGGCTCATCTGAAATCCCACTTTCCACTAGAAGCCTTTCCTGGTACTTCTTAATGTGAATGCCTTCCGTCTGAGATGAGCTCTGATGTATCATACATGTGCACACATGAATTTATGGGCATAGTTGTTTGCTTGTGTCTTCCGCATTAGACTGATCTCTCTGAGGGCAGGGACTGGTTTTCTCTTTTTTTGTATCCCCAGCAAATGAAAGTGCACAGAATAGAGTAGAAGAAAATTCAGAAGCAGACACAGGCAAGTAAGGCACTGTGAGTATTAGTAAGTTCAATTTAAAAAAAAAAAAGACAAGCCATCCTGTACCTAATACTCCCAATCCCTGCCCGCCTCACCCCGCTAAGAACTGACCCCATCAGAGGCACTCTATCCCCCTAGCCTTGTCTGAGCTGCTTAGCACCTCACAAGGTTTGAGTGGGAGGAAAGCAACCGCTTCATTCCTTCTGATGAGGTGGTCCAGCAGACCCTTCCATCTGCTCAGCCTCCATGCCCTGCAGTCTTCTGGCGCTGTTCTCTTAACCACATAAGTGACCTAAGGACCTCCTGGTTGTACCATTCACTCAACTTAGTTCAGCTGAGGGCAGATTGAAAAGACTTTCTGTTTCTTTCTGTTCTGTGTTTTCTCCCCAGTTAAAGAGTGAGCTCCTTGAAAATACCCCTATTTGTCTCATTTTTTTCTGTATGTACCTCCAGCATCTAGCACAGTGGATAGATTATTGGACCTGGAGTCAGGAGAGACCTGTGTTCAAATTTGGTCTCAGACATCTACTAGTTATCTGACCCTAGGCAAGTTACTTAACCTCTGTCTGCCTCAGTTTCCTCATCTCTAAAATGGGGATAATAATAGGCACCTGCCTCACAGGGTTTTTTGTGAGCATGAGATGAGATAATATTTGTAAAGTTCTTTACAAAACTTAAAGCACAATATAAACACATTTACTACTACTGTTATAATTTTTGTTATGGGTAGAGAGCTGACTTCAGAACCAGAAAGACCTGGGTCTGAGTCCTGCATCTGATACATCCTGGCTTTGTGAACCTGGGAAAGTCTCTTATCCTCTCTGTGTTCCAGGCAATCCCTTTTAGAATGCCAGGGGCTGAGTAGGTTCCAGTCTGCCTTGGTGGAGGGAGATTCCTCATTAGGAATTACCTATATTGAGGAAATCACAACCCATCTAGGCCCCCAAGAAAAGAAATCTTTGGGCTGCTTAATTTTGAGAGGCCTCCAGCCAAAGGGTCAAGGGAAGAGTTCAAAAATATAACCTGAGAATCTAGGGTGGGGGAAAAATTACCTATACAGTTTCCCTTTCCCTAATTCCAACCACCACCACTCCTTGCCCTGTTCACCTGCCACTTCTGTTTTAGTGATGGAAAAGAGGTGAGGAGAGCAGAAAGGAGGTTGGGGGATAGAAGGTTAAGGGGGCTCTTGGGAGTAGTGTGTTCTTAAGAGGGGGTCCAGGACACCTAGAGCACTGATCCTCCTCCCTTTCCTCTACCTTGAGCCCATCCACGGATGGCACCATATGGGCCTGGGCTTCTTTTTATTTTTTTTCAAACATCTCAAATGATTTTCAATAGTATTGAGGTCATCAAAATGCAAAAGGAATTTCTTTCCTCAGGCGTTTTTTCCCTTTTGGTTTTTTTTCATCCCCTGGGTGTTTTTTGAAGGGAAATGTAATCCATGTGTTTCTGATTCATTTACACTTAAATCATCCCAGTGTTGTTTGGGAACAGCTGTTTGATGTCCCAGAATCCCTGGAAGCCTTTGGAATGAGCCTTTTGTCCAGTCCTCTTCCTTATCTCGGGAACAGGAAGTCGAGTTGGCCCAGGGCAAAGAAATTTGAACCCCCAAATGCTAAGTATTATTAGAGAGCCCAAACCTGCTCATTTCCTACCAGGTCTTGCTTTGGCCCTATACCTTCTCTCTGCCTGCGTTAGCTTGATGGTCTCTTGGGACCCTAAGCCAAGGACTTCAGAGTGAAGATTCCCACAGTAACTAACAGGATGTATGTGAGAAGAGAATCCACATCTGGACTCTCGTCCACCCCTGCCCAGCAATTTCTAGTAAACTCTGGTGCTAAACTCGCCCTCTCTTCTTGCTTAACATTGAGGATGTGCATCACATTGGATCCATCTGAAGTGTTTCTCCTGCTGTATTTACAGCCATAAATATTCCAAATAAGGTTTTCTAAGGGAATTAAGGACCACTTTCCTATTCTGTTACCTCAAATTTCTCCCTATTTCCTAAGCACTAAAGCTAAACTCCAGTACTTACCTTTCAAGGCTTTCTAGAGTCTGGCCCCAACCCTTATATCCCATTCTGTTTCATATAGTCTCCAGCCTTCCAACCAGACTGGCCTCTTCACCATTTATTCTCTCTACTATGCTCATTCCTCCCTCTATGCCTTTGTTTGTATTGTTTTTCCTGTCCAGAGTATGTGTTCCTGCCTCTTTTATCTATCCAAATCCTACCCAACTTTTTTTTTAGAGTCATTTTTACAGGTATTTGGAGGGGTTTGGGGAGGGGGGGCTACCCAACTTTTAAGGCATAGTTCGGGTCACACCCCCTCCATGAAGCCTTCCCTGACTATATCCGTCTTTGTCAATCTTCTTTGAACTCTCTTAGCAGCTAGTCTACTAACCCTTTTTCTACCCTATCTTGCCCTGGCTGTGGTTGTGCCATATGTGTTCATCTTCTTTTTCCAAGTGGATTGTAAGTTCCTTGCAATTAGGGACTTGTCTGATACTTCTGTGCACCTGCAACAAATACCAAGTCAAGCACATGGTAAGTATCCGAAAAAATACACTTGCAAGAAGATTGATAAATATCTTTGTTTTTGAGCAGATGCCTGTAGTTTGGCCAAATGAAAGGATATGTCTATTGTCTCAGGACCAGTTTAACTAAATTGGAAGAAGTTCGTCCACAGGCTGGCCAATGGGTGCTGAGTTTTTCTGCCACAGCAGTTCTCTGAGACTATCTGTTAAGTTGGAAAGGGTGTTGATGGAAGGAAGGAGTATTAAGCAGGTACTTGAAGTATTGAAATTTTGAGTAGATATAGTCAGCAGCTAAGCTGGAACCAATTCTGTCTTAGATCCAAACTAATTCCTTGGGAAATAAAGCTCTCCAAAGTACCTCTTGAGTTTTCACTCTCTTGATAAACCTTTACATTCTTGCTATTGTACACTATAGTATGTATGCAGATAAGTAAAAAGAAGATCATTGAGTGGGGATGTTGTTAGGACAGGGTTGATGTAAGAGGCAGAACTTGAGACAAACTTTGAAGAAAGTCAAAGGAGGGAGTGGGACAACCTGTGCCACGGCTTGGCAGAGAATGATAGAATGCCGAACTATGGTACAAGAAGTGGGCCCAGTTTGGCTGGAAAATCGAGGATGTAAAGGGGGAAAACAAAATAAGTCTGAAATGGCAGGATGGAGCCACATTGCCCAGGGTTTTGAATGGGAGGGGGAGAAAGAGAGAGAGAGAGACAGAGAGAGAGAAAGAGAGTCTGTATTCTCTGTTCATCACCTATCAGGT
The DNA here is from genome assembly GCF_900497805.2 of Vombatus ursinus. Taxonomy (NCBI): domain Eukaryota; kingdom Metazoa; phylum Chordata; class Mammalia; order Diprotodontia; family Vombatidae; genus Vombatus; species Vombatus ursinus. Next base: position 509,049 of record NW_020954907.1, on the reverse strand, counting down.
TTTACCTTGAGTCCTTTGGACCCTATCGGTACCAATGCAATACTTAACGCTCTTTCTGCATTGTTTTTTCCTTCCTCTTGCTACATAACTGGCCCACCTCACTTTCTAACTGTGTGCTTCCTGAATGTTTCTTTTATGCTGCTCCTCATGCACAAGTCATAGTTGCTGACATGCTTTGGCTTATTGATACCCGCCATATTGGCATTTAGGTCACCAGTAGTTTTTACTTTTTTGGAGGTTGTGGTGTTCCATGATGCACAGCCATATACCATTCCAGGAAGAATATTGGTGGTGCTACAGACTTCTCACCACTCAGAGAGAATGCTAAAAACAGCTCTCTTTGGTAACCATAAGAATACTTTATACAGGAGCTTTACTCACTTCTGATTGCACTAAAGCTTTTGGGACACTCTGTATGTACATGATCTCATTTGGTACTCACAACAATCCTATGAGGGTAGGTAGTATATTATTATTCCCATTTTACAGAGGAGCAAGTTGAACTTCATTAAAATGAAGTAATTTGCCCAAGGCTACTGGGCCAGTAAGTGGCAGTCTTAGAACTTGAGCCCAGGTGTTGTTCTGGCTCCCAGTCAGTGAATAAGTAGGGTTGGATCATAGAATCAGAGACTCTTAGATGCCTTGCAAGCCATCCTTAGAATTGGAATGGAAATCTGAGGTCATCCAATCTAAATCATGCACTCCCAACTACTTGTCCCCAACAAGCATACATCCAGATTCTACTTAAATACCTCTGGTTAGTAGGAACTCACTACTCCCTGAAGCATTCCAGGTTGCTAGGGTTATGTCTGGATACAGGACAAGCCGTCCTTCTATGAGAGAGAGAAAGAGAGAGAGAGAGAGAATAACCTGATTCTATCCCACTAGAAAATTTCTCAGAACTGAATTATACTGAATTAGCAAATTTTAAAAAGAAGCCATGTGGGGATTACATATTGGCTTCTCCTCATGGGTTAGATGTAAGAATTGTACTCAAGGAAAGCCAGCTCATCCCTTTAGGACTGGACTCTTTGCCCAAGGCCAAGTGATCTCTTTAAAAGTTCCTTCATGTCAGGCTGACATCTTCTGCTTGCTCCCTGGGGAGGTGGACAGAAATCTTTTCCACATTTTTTTTCCCTGAGAGCCCAATTGTAAGAGGGCTGCCTTTGTCAGCTCTCATTTCCTGATCCATTTCTCTTTGGCCACAAACCCAGTCTGAAAATCCGGGACAAGGGTGGGGGAAAACCTGACCATTCCAACCAATGTTTCAAGTATTCCATTGGCCCATACAGAACAAGCCAGATGGAGACCATCGAAAAGCTTCTCACAGCAGAGCAGAAAGGCCACAGGGACTGGGAACTTTTCTGCAGTCAATTAATTTTCCTTTTTATCCTTAGCTTTTGCAATCAGAATGCCAAGGCCTAGCTCACTAATTATAGTCACGGGAAAATACAAAATCCTTTGTAGGCTTCTGTTTGCTTCTTATTCACTCTGTCTCACTTCCCATTTGCAATCACTTTCCAAGTCTTGTTGACTCTACTTTCACAAAATCTCCCATCTATTTCTCTCCATTTGCATGGTCCAATATAATAGCCTTCTAATAGTCCTCTCAGCTTCCAAACTCCCCCCTGTCCAATCTTGTTTAGGGACTCCAGACACTATTATTGACTTCAGACACCAAAGGACTTCCTGTTGTCTGAAAAAAAATGTTTGGGAAGGACTCCCCAGGTGCCTGGGACATCAGAGGACTCCAAGCCAATGATGCTGGGACAAGTTAAGTGAAAAATTAATAAGAAACAGATGAAACTGATTTCCTCTCGCAAACACATGGTGGGGGGTGGGGTGGGGATAAGTTAAGGGGAAAAGTTCCAAGGGGAAAAATGCACTTTTAGTTTGGTTGAACCCAAAACAGTTGGAAAATTGATGAAATTCTTATATGGTATATTGAGTCACTCTGGAGGCAGATTTCATAGATACTTAAAAAAAAGCCAAAAAACAACAGCCCAACAATTGGAGTCGATGCTCCAAATGAAGCAACTTCCCATGTTTCCTGTGTTGTAAGAAGGAGATCCCACTTTGATGGAATTTTAGAATAGAGAGCAAGAATTCTAAGGGCCTTGGAGATGATCTAGCAGAGTCTAACAGGTCGCCCCTCCCCTCCCCTCCCTTCCCTTCCTTTCCTTCTTCCTTTCCCTTCCTCTTTCCCCTCCCCTTTCCTTTTCCCTTTCCCTTTTCTTCTCTTCCCTTCTTTGTTGTTTTAGTTCTAAACTAGATATTTTAAAGGCAGTGAGGTAGAGTAGTAACTAATACTAACTAGCTAGGGGACCCATCTGGTCCAATCCCCTCATCTTACGGTTGAGGAGACTGAGGTCCAGAAAGGTTAAACCAAGGTCTCACGTAGAAAATGCCAGGGGTGGGATTTGAAACCAGGTTCCCTGCCCCCCATTATACCATCAGCTCCTTGAGGGCAGTGACAATTTTTACTTTGATGGGTTAGTTTAGTGCCTGGGGCATGTTAAACACTTTAAAAATCCTTGTTGATTACTTGACTCCAGAGTCAGTCCTCTTTCCACTGTATTTTTTTCCCTTTTAACCTGAATATTTCTTGCTAAACCCCAACCCCTTTTTGCTGGTGTTATTGTTATTGTGCCATTAATATAGCATGGCTAGAAATATTGTTGGTATAATTCTTCTACTAACGCCCTTTGATGCCCCATCCTGGTGCGGAGGAGGCCCTGAGTTCTTGAGGCCTGAATTAGAGAGGAACAGCCCTAGCTTAAGGGCTAGTCCAACCTGGTGATGGACTGTGTGTGTTGTCCAAGTATCTGTTTGGAGAGTTTTGACATCATTATGGCCTCACAGGGATGAAACGTAGACCATAGCCATGCTTCAAGACCACCTACTCAATGATGGAGCTGCTGTGATTTGTATTTATGGAGAAGTATCCATTGGCAAAATTACAGTACTTGAAATATCATTTTAGTAGCAAAATACCTTTGTTGTTCTAGATGTGTGATTTTTATTGATGTGTGTGTGTGTGTGTGTATATACACATCTTGGTGTTGAAATTCCCTTTGATGCAGACCAGCCATTCTTTCTGTCTTCTTGATTTTTTTGTTTTTTTGGTCTTGACTTGTGACTTCATTGGTGAAAGGAATTCCCTGTGTGGATACTTCTTTCCTGAAGTGGATGGAAAAACTCCTTTATAAACTATTGTCTTAGAGGAGAAATTCTTAACCCCCAAACGGTCTATGAATAGATTTCAGGAGATCCATGAACTTGGATGGAAGAAAATTCCATTTTAATTTTCCACTAGCCTTTGGTTTCCTTTGTAATTCTATGTAGTTTATGCATTTAAATACAATTCTTAGACTGAATTCATAGGCTTCACCAGACTGCTTAAGGGGACCGGGACATTGGAGTAAAAAGGTTAAGAATTCATCTTAGAGAGTTGCCCAGGGCAATGAGAGGTTAAGTGACTTGTCCAAGGTCACCCAGCCGGTCTATATCAGAGTAGGGACTTGAACCCAGGTCTTCCAAAGCTGGTCTTCTAGCTACTATATCATGCTGCTTTTCTAGTTCAATAAAAAAATAATAATAATGATGATAACAATAATAAATAACTGAAACAGATGATGATTTAAAGCTCATAACCTACTTAATACACATTATCTTATTTGATAAGAATGACAATAATATAATATAACCAAATCAATAAGTATTTATTAATAATAATGATGGCTAACATTTATACAGCACTTTAAGATTTGCTAAATGCTCTACAAATAATATTTCATTTGATCCTCACAGCAACCCTGGGAGGTGGAAGCTATTATTATCCCCATTTTACAGATGAGGAAACTGAGGCTGAGAGAGGTTAAAGGACATGCTCAGGGTTATGTAGCTAGCAGGTGTCTAAGGTCAGATGTGAACTTGGGGTTTCCTGACCAAGTCCAGTTCTCCATGCATCACACCACCTAGCAGCTATGGTGCTCAAGTCATTTCCTTTTATATCCTTCCAAATCATTACTTTCTCCAGGCCCTTACACTTATAAATGTGGAATTCAAATAGATCTTAGAGGTCACCCTCATTTTACAGGAGAGGAAGATGAGGCACAGAGAGACTGTATGGTTTTCTCAAACACTTCACAGAGCCAGGCGTCCTTACGGTACAGGAATATGCCACCACATTTACTTGGCACTCTTTGTTTCAGTAATTCTCTGATTGTTTCCACTTTTTTACTTCCCTTTCAATTATAACCTTAGAATCCTAGAATATCTTCAGGCCAAAAAAGCATGATGATTTTATGACTCATAGTATATCCTGTCATATTGCTTTCCAAACGACTACATCATTTCCCAGCTTCACTAAGAGAATGAAAAGGGTCCCAATAATGAAGTTCCACCAATGTTGAGTTTTGCCATTTTAAATGATCTTTGCTGCCATAAAAAATGGGAACACCTCATAATATTTTTCCATTATGTGTGATGTAACCTCTGGATTTCATATGAATTTTTTAATTATGTAAGAGAAAACTCTTTTCATTCCTGTACTTTTTAGTTTTTGATAATATAGAATGTTTATTTATATTTAAAAATGATTTTCTATATCCATGAATATATGAATATAATTTCAATAGATGATAGGATTTATTATTTTGATGTAATATTTATATAGCTATTAAATAATCAATTTAATTAATACATCATGTTAATGCAATTTGATATTTTGCCTATAATTTTGTTCTTCAGCCTAACTAGGGATTAGCCAATGGGTAAATTTCTATGTTAACTATAGACCTGCATTGCTATTTTTATTGTGGTTGATTGCTATTTTTATTGTATTATGATCTATAAGTGTAATCTTTGAAATTTATGCCTTTATTATTTTATCTATGAATTTTATGACTAGAATGTAATGAATTTTTGTGACTGTTTCATGTGTAGTGGAAAAAAAGTGTTTCCAGTGTTTTTCACCCAGTTCCCTCCATTATGCTTGTTCAGTTTCTTCAACACTATAAGTCTGTAGCTTTTTCTTGATAGGCTTTTTGTTTTGTAAAGTGATCATTTATGTTATGCCAAGTTTCCACTTGGAGCTTATTTTGGCATATGGTGTAAAGTTTTGGTCTACACTTAATTTCTGTTAGATTACTTTCCAGTTTCCTAGTGGTTTTTATTGAATAGTGAGTCCTTCCTCTAGTATCCAAGCATCTATGGGCTTATGGAGCACTAGCCTACTGGGTTCATTTCTTCTGTTGTGTGCTGAATGTGTTCTCCTGATCAACCTCTCTATATTTTTAAACCAATACCAAATTATTTTAATGATTGCTTCTTTGTAGTATAGTTTGAAATATGGTACTCCTAGGTCCCTTTATTTTCCATAGAGGTTTTTGCCTTTTTGTTTCTCTGGATGAATTTCATTATTGCTTTTTCTGGTTCTAGAATTAATCTTTTGATAGTTTGATTGGTAGGGTACTGAATAAATAAACTAATTTAATATAATGGTTTGTCTCATGCATGAACAACTACTATTACTCTAATTATTTAGGCCCATATTTCCTTAAGCATTTTTTTTTTGTAACTATAGTCATATAGTTCCTGTGTATAATTTTGTAGGTAGGTTCCCAAGTATTTTATACATTTTTCAATTGTTTTAATGGGCACTTCCATTTCTATCTCTTCTTCCTGGGTTTGGTTGGGAATATGCAGGAATACTAATAATACTAATAATTTGGGCAGGTTTTATTTTATATACTATGACTTTGCTGATGTTATTATGTCAATTAATTTTAGTTGATTCTCTGGGGTACTAAAATACACTGATTTATTATCTGCTAAAGTAATAATTTTGTTCATTCTTTGCTTAGGTTATTATCTCAATTTCCTCTTTGCTCTGTAGTCTTTTTTTGCTGTAACTAGCATTTCTAGCACTATATCAAATAGTACTTGTGGCAATGGACATCCTTTCTTTATCCCTGATCTTACTGGGAAAGACTCTAGTTCATTCTCATTACATATAATCTAAGTTATCGATTTTAGAAATTCAGCTAGGTTATACTTAATGTAAGTTTAAATGATGTAAAATTTAATTTAGTGCAAATTATAAAATAACAGGTTATATTTAATGCAAACTGAAATTTAATGAATGTAACACTGCAACACCAGCTAGTCAAGGGTCTTAACACATTGCTGTTTTGTGAGTCTGTGCTTACTTATCATAGCATATAGATGCAATGCTCGTCTGTGTAGCATATTACCAAGCTGTATTTTTTTTTAAAGAGCCCTGAACAAAATGGACAAAAGGAAGGACTCTTTAGATGGAAGCAGTACTAGTGCAAAAAAGAAGAGGGTTGTTATTCCATTAAAACAACTATCTGATGCAATTGAATGATATGAATATGGTCACAGAACTTTATGATAGGGTGAGATATCAGAATTCCTGAAACTATGGTAGGCAAAATAGAAGGAAAAGGCAAAATTGCGTCTTTTTTTTTGTGGTTTGCAACCAATTACAGAGAAATTTATAATCCTAGAAAATTGTCCTGGGCACTCAGAAGCAAAGTGATTGGCTTAGGGACACAAAGCCACTATGTATCAGAGGAAGACCATGAACCCAGTCCTTCCTGGCTCTGAGGCAGGCTCTCTGTCCACTATGCCACACTGCCTCTTGTAGATATGGTGATGTCAATGACACTGGTCTTTATAGATATGATATAAAATAAAAGCACTGGCTATGAGGGCAGTGAAAGTGGGTTCAAATCCCAACTCTCCTCCCTACTATCGCTGTGACCTTAGGCAAATGACTCAACCTCCCTGGATCTCAGTTTTGTCATTTGTCAAGTGAAAAAGTTGGAAGAGATGACCTCTAAGGTCACTTTGTAGATCTGTGGTCCTATGTTTCCTGTATCAGTCATTATCATTATGTTCAGGGCCTTGTGCTGGATGGGGATTCAAAGATGAAACCAGATGCCCTCTTTGACCTCTAGATGCTGATAGTCTAATAATAGAGATAAAAGTAATTTCTATGAGAGTGTATTTAAGTACAAAGGAGAAGACCTTGCAAAGTGTAAGGAGAAAATGGAGGTGGGAGAGTTTACTGTTAGCTGGGGGATCAGAGAAAGTTTCATGGAGGAAATGGGCTTTTCTTTGTCTCTTCAGGGCTAAGCACAGTCTGGTATATGGTCAGTGCTTAATCAATGTTCTCTGGCTGGCTGACTGAAGTGAAGGAAGAATTAAAAAAAAAATAATAGAGTTGGGAAGAAGGGAAAAGGGTGAATTCTAGATACCACAGAAGGGCACGAGTAAAAGAACAAGAATGAGGGGTGATGAATAGCTGAATAAATGAAGGGGTTGGATCCTATCATCCTAAAGCTTCCTTGCGGTTTTAACATTCTAGGGATTCTATCACTAAACATGAAGGAAGCCCAAGGTGAGTGATCATTAATGGCTCAAGCCTTCACTTGGTCTGCCATCCTTTCTACCCTTTTTGGTGTTTGTTGGGCTGAGAATGTGAACCCTCAAAGATTTGTGACCCTCAGGGTCACACACTCAGTACATGTCAGAAGTAAGACTTGAACCAGGGTCTTTCTGGAATCGAGGGCAGTTCTTTGTCATGCTGCCTCTTGTACCAGGAACATAACTGGTTCATACCCAGGATGGGCTTGATTTTCATGGCTTGAAGTTCTGTGCTGTCTATCCTGGCCTGAAAACTTGGTGCCCTAGAGAGTGTGAAAAGTAAAGCATTTTGGCTGGACTCACCCAGGAGAATAGTTGATATTATCTTCAGTGGGTCAGTGGTGATTTAGGAGTGGGGCAAAAAGCATGCCTGTAGGTTGAAGAACATCTGTGTGAAATGTCTCTATTCTCCTCAATGTCTAAATATATACCTCAATGCCTCCGAGGAGAGCTGAAAGGTTCATTGGTTCAAAAATAGGACTTCCACTGGTCTACATAAACTTCCACCATCAGGATCACTCCTGATGATTGTGGACAAGTGTTCCCAAAGAGTAGATCAGGCTCTATCTGTAGATATAAAATCTGTGCTGCTCAATCTCTAAGGCTGTTGGTAGAAACAGGGCACCCTCTATGGGCACCTGTAGTTTGTTTCAATTCGCCACAGGGAGGGGTGCACATTTTTCTGTGGCAACCTCTCTTACTCTACCCAGAGGTTTTCCTGTTGGTACATATTTCCTGCTCCCAGGCTCTGGTGTGATCTCAAAGGTTATGGGAAATGAATTTATTCCTCTTCATAAAAACATTAAGGATCCCTGAATTAGACCACTGTTGGTGTCTCCATCCAGAAACCTTTCCAACAAAGGAAAATGAGATTAATCTGGCATAACCCATTGTTCAAGCTCTTTGCAATAACCATTTCTTTGACTAAATTTTCACTAAGTATCCTTTTAATGACACATTCTAGCTTTTCTTTTCAAGGAATAGAAGTCGAACGCAATGTGCTACAGTTTGAATATTTCACTTTCTTCCCTTTATTGATCAGACTAACACTTGCCTGTCCTGTTTGCCACATTTTCCCAAAGATCACCAATCACAGCTCATCAATCAGATGCTCTAGTTCTTTCTCTATCCTCTGACAGAATGAGCTTGGGTTTGGGGGCTTGAACTCATTGAGGACTTTTGAGTGTTCTTTTATCACTTCCTCGCTTTAGGTTTCCGTTCAACTCCTGCCTCTTACTTGACTATGTGTGAGCCCTTGGTTAAGTCACTGGCTATTCTTCATGCCTGGAATCTATTCTCACCTCCAGCCCTTTGAATCCCTGTTTTCTTGAAAGACTCATCTCAAGTGCTATCTAATCCACCTTCTGCTGGTGCCTTCAGATGGAGAGCTAGTCTCACAGCCAAAAAGGCTTGAGTTAGAATTTTGCTGTTGACATCTACTGGCTGTGTGTCCCTGGGCAGATCACTTAACCTCTCAGTGCTCTAGCCAACTTTCTAAAATTGTAAGTTCCAGAAAAAGTGCTGAGCTGCCTTAATGGAGGGACTTCCCTCTCCTGGATGTTCCCATATAGATCAAATCACGGGAGTCATTCTTATCACTACATATCTACATATTCATAACATATATATGTACATATACATATGTATATATATGTAAACACAAATAAAATGAGATAATATTTGTAAAGTCCTTAGTACAGTGCCTAGAACATAGTAGGTGCTATATAAATGCTAGTACTCTTTCTCTTTCTCAGTATACACACACACACACACATACATATATATATACACACATACATATATATGTATATAGTGTTTAATATATCTACATATATAAATAATAAATAAAACCATACCTCAATGTATCATACTTTTGCCTTTGTATCCCCAAGATGTTGAATAATCATTCCCTGGTACATAGTAGGTGCTTAATAAATGCTTATTGATTGATTGACTTCTCTGAGTCTTAGCTCCCTTTTCGGTAAAATGAGAGGGATTTAGTAAGTAGCCTCTGTGGTCCTGCCCAGGTTGAAGTCATTGATGATCGATAGCCCAGATTGGTGAAGTGTATCAGGCTGGCCCTGATGTAGCCTTTTTTTTTTTGCTTGCATGAAGCTAAACTGGTGGTCCAGGGACTAAACATTTTATTTTATTCTTAAATTTATCATCATCCCTGTTATTTTTATCATTGGTGTCAGCACAGAGGAAGCCCCATATGTGGAAAGAAGACCGGACTTGTAGCCAGAGGAGATGTGGGTCCAAAGCCAGTCTCTGTCCCTTGCCACCTGCTTCTGTCAGTTTTCTCATCCCTCAAATGGAAATCTTGATAATTGCGCTGCTTCAAAGGGTTGTTGATGCTTTATAAACCTACAAGTGCTTTAGAAATTGTAAAAGCCCATTAAGCTGACAGGCCCACATGGCAAGAAGACATCTCTCCATTTATCTACAAAGGGAAAGCAGTAGCTGAATGATTCACTGAGACCATTCCATATGGAGAACAAGAGAGAAAGAGACTCCTCAGTTTCATCCTTATGTCAGGGGGCTGATGAGGACCAGGGAAACTGCTGCTGTTTTGAAAAAGAAACCTAAATGCCCTTTTAGATTGGAGATTGAAGGCCCCAGCTTGGACCGAAAGCCAGTTAATTACTTGAGTGATTATCTCATCTGACAGACAATTTGTGAGACAGGTCCTAGCCTCCAGAATGGCTTTCCCAGAAGGCTGGAGTGAATCTAGGGTTCTGATCATATCTGCCGGAGGCAAGAACACTTGTTTCCTTAGGTACCAGGTGTCTGGGCTGCCTGGAAAGCTCTTTTCCTGATTGGGTAGCTCAGGCTTCCCCAGGATTGGGTAGCGGCTCCCTTGGGCCTGGGTTCAGTTCACCCATAGCCTGTCATCAAGTGTCTCCTATGTCCTTAGCAACTTCTTAATTACCCACCTCAGAGCCCTCAGAGAGGCCCAGTCAATCCAGGCTCTATTGTCACTGGCAACGGACCTGTCATCATCCGGGACCGATTTCAGCTTCATCCCACTCAATGATACAGGGCCATAGCCTCTTACAAAAACGCCTATTACCTCTGGTGCCAGGCAGCTCTGTGACCCAGACGGGTTCTGGCCTGTCAGCTGGGCCCAATGACAGATTGGCCATGAGACAACAGACAGAGAGGCACAATGGATGAGAATTAGATGGTTTCATCTGGAAACAGTTACAGTTAATGGCACGTGGGGCAGGGAGCTCAGCCCAGAGGGTTCCCAGAGACCTTTAGTACTCAGCCAGTTTAGCCAAGAGGGCTTTGAGTTTAGAGGCTGTCTCTGTGCCCATCCCCTTCATTTCTTTTTGTAGTGATTACTTTTTGCCCTTTCCTATTGTCATTAATCTGATTAACTGAGCACCTGGGACCCTGAATAGCCCTAGAACCTCCAAAAACTCAAGAGATTCAATTCAATTCAACAAATGGTTATTGAGTGCTTTCTATGTTGCAGGTACATAGCAAAGAGCTGGAAATACAAAGATAAAAATAGTCCCTATCCTCAGGCAGCTCATATTCTATTGGAGATAACAAGGTAATCCTTAGAGGTTGATTATTCAAATATACGAAGGGTCTGTGATTTTGTCAGCAAAAGGAAATCTTTCTAGGGATTCATAGGTTTAGTGGAAAGATCTTCAGAGGTCACTTAATCCACCTCCCACCCCTCATTTTACAAGTGAGGAAATTGAAGCCAAGACAGATTAAATGACTTAGAATCATGTACATGGTAAGGAGAGGAACTGAGAATGGAGCCCAGGTCTACTGATTCCAATTGCAGTTTTCCCCAACCCCCACCTCCTGAAATATGTCCCACGTTGTTGCCTGAGGTGTGTAAACATTTAATGACTAGCACAAGGTCACCTAGCTAATAACTATCAGAGGTGGGATTTGAATCCAGGCCTCTCTGACTCCAAGCCCAGCACTTTATTCTGTCAAGCTGTCTCTTTGGGAGGTTTAGTTCTTCGTAAAAAGGAAGGAAATTGCTAAAGGAGAGAAGTCATCGCACCCACTACCCAATACATTTGGGTTTTTTCAGCTCAGATTCTTAATTTTGTCTTCTTTGTCTGTCAGGATAATGATTACTTATGTTTATATATAGTATAGACTTTGATGAACATTAACTGTCTCACCTTATCCTCACAACAACCCTGTCCATAGGTAGCTAGTATAGGTATTATCACTCCCATTTTGCAGCAAAGGAAACCGAGGCTCAGATAGGTCAAGTTACATCCCAAATCACAGAACCCGGGAGTGGCAGAGCTAGAAGGCCTGGCTTCCATTATTAGAATAACAATAGCTGATATGAATTTATAAGACAGTTTGGCATTCAAGGCTTTCATCTGAATCATATAATGGCCCTGTGATGTAGGTATTGTAGTTATTGTTATCCCCATTTGCCAGATGAAGTTGAAAAGGCACAGTGATTTCCACAAGGTCACATGACTAGTAAGAATATATGTGGGTCAAAACAATTCCAAAGTACCCATGATGAAAAATGGTATCCAACTCCTGAGAGAGTCTAATTCTCATCCATTGTGCCTCTCTGTCTGTTGTCCCATGGCCAATCTGTCACTCTGAGTGCAGATGGAAGCAAACTTTTCACTTTATGTTTCTTGCTTTTTCTTGTTTTTTTCCTTGCTTTTGTTTTTTTTTTTTTGCAACATGGCTAATATGGAAATGTGTTTTTGCATGACTTCATATGTGTAATTGATATCATATTGCTTGCCTTCTCAATGGGTGGGAGGGAGGAAGAGAATTTGAAACTTAACTTTTAAAAAAATCAATGTTAAAATATATAAATAAAAAATACTTTTTGAGGGTCTTGGACATCACAATCATAAAAATGGCTACAAATTATTTCAAAGAGCCAATCCACCCCTGAGTCTCTTGTGCCTCCCTCCAAGTCGCTCAGCCTCATTACAAACAATATTGACACATAGCCATTGAATTCTTTTTTAGCAAATTTGTTTATCTTGCAATTTCAGAAATGCCAAACTGTCACCCTAGGCTGCTGAAATAAATGGTTCATCTATGGCTCATTATTAGACACAGTAGGAGTTTCCAAAGTTCCTACAGAGGTTGTAATGCTCTCCTGAGTGGCAGGGCTGCCTCTGTTGTGTTCCCCCTTTCCCCAACCTGACAGTTGAGGGTCCTTCCCTATAGGCAGAACAACACTGAACAACGGACCATTTGGGCAGGGGAGGGTAAGGGCATGACTATCTTATTAGTCAACAAACTACACTAGATTTTGTCATTTAGAAATGAAGAGTGACTGATGGATCACTCCTTTCCTCCTCCTTCCCACTCCCAAGTTTCTCTAAAAATTCTATCATTGCCTTCTTTTCTATTTTTACCCTGAAAATGAAGACCTTACACACTGAAGATTGCTTCAGAGGATTGCTGAGTTGGAAGGGACCTCACAAGCCATTAAGGCCAACTTGGACCTGTACAGGAATCCTCTCTCCACCATGCTCCACAAGTGAGGGGGAGCCCACAACTCCCCCAAGTATTTCATGCTGGACCAGATGGGTCCAGATTTTACACAAAAATTCAGTTGTCTTCTCTATAACTGCTACTCTTGGCTCCTACTTCTGCTGTCTGGGGCCAAATAGAATGAGCCCAATCCCCTTTCCACATGACAGTTTTTTCAAACCATACCTGAATGCTTGAAGACAGCGACCAAGTTTCCTTTTTTCCTCCAAGTTAAATGCCCCCATAGTCCTTCAATCCTTACATTGCTTGATTTCTGGACTTCCCACCATCCTGGTTGACTTTCTCTGCATCTACTCTTCCCTGGAATATCCTGTTCAGTTTTGGGTGCCACATTCTAGGAAAGACGTGGATAACCTAAGCTCAAAGGCCTTGAGATTCCACTACATGAGGGTCAGTGGAAGCAATAGGTAGAAGTTGAAAAGATGCAGAGCCATCCCAAAATGGAATGGGAAGTGATGGGATTCCCTTCCCTGGAGATCTCCAAGCAAAGAATGGATGAACTATTGTCAGGTACATTATAGAGGGGTTTCTTGCTCAGGTATGGTCAGGATAACAGGAATGGGTAGGAATTACAGAGAAGCAGATCTTGACTTAGCATAAGGATATTTTGGCCAAAAGTGAAATGTGCTGCCTTGGGGTAGCTGGTAGCACAGTGGATAGAGTACTGGTGTGGAATCAGGAAGACCTGAGGCAAAATCTAACTTCAGACACTTACTAGCTGTGTGACTCTGAGCAAGTCATTTAACCTCTGTTTGTCTCAGTTTCCTCATTGGTGAAAATAGAGATTATAATAACACCTGCCTTGCGGGGTTGTTGTGAGGATCAAATGAAATAAAATTTATGAGAAATAAAAATGCTTACCACAATACCTGACATAGGAGACACTATATAAATGCTTATTTCCTCCCTCTCTAACTCATTAGGGGTCTTTAAGCAAAGTTGGATGACCACTTGGCGAGAGTACTAAAGAAGAGACTATTGTTCAGGTATGGTTTGAACTAAGTTCATTAAGAGTTGGGATAGTTTCATTCTCTGTACTTATATCCCTTGCACAGTGCCCGGACATAGTAGACACTTCTTCGTCTTCTTAGTCTTCTTCTTCATCTTTGTCCTGTCCTCTTCATCCTCTTCTGTCTCTGTCTCCTCTTCCTCCTCCTCCTTTCAGAATCTCTATTTTCAGGAATGTGTTGTCTTTCTCTCTTAGAATGCAAACTCCTTGAGGGCAGGGACTGTCTTTATTTTTGCTTGTATATATAGTCCCAGTGTTTAGCACAGTACCTGGCACATTGTAAATGCTTGATAAATGCCATTGTCATGTTTTGATTTGTGATTTTGGCACCTGACTATGAGTCCCAGCGCTGACATTTACAAGTTGTGAGACCCTGAATAACTTCCTGGTAATTAGGGAAAAAATCTAGGATAAGTGAGGAGTTTTAACATGAGTATCTAGGTAACCTCAATGAGATCAAGTCACCAGACCTCAACAAACTATGCCCCAAAGTCACGAAAGAAATGGTCCATGCAATTGTAATCTGTGAAAAACTATGGAGAATGAGTGGACACAGTCCTTAGAGCAAGGGAAATGTCCTTATTTTCAGAAGAAAGAAGGTGGCTGGAGACTTCAACCAATACGCCAAGGATCTTAGTCTTGATTTCTAGAAAAATTCTAGAATAAATCATAAAAAGAGTTCTCTGAGTACAATAATAACTCAATCAATAAGATCAGTAAGAACTAGCATGATTTCAAGAACAGGCCAGTTCCAAAACAGCCACATCATCTTTTCTGATAGGGTAGCTAGATTGTCAGATCAGATAAATGCCATAATCCTAAGACACTTGAAGTAAAGGAAAGTATTTGACAACATATGTCATGCTGTTCTTGCAAACAGAGTAGATAGATCATATGTATAGTATTTAGACTGGAAGATGATACAGGCAAATTTGGAACTGTTTGAATGACCCCATCCTAAGAGAGTCATCAATGGGTCAATATCAGCTTGGGGTATGGTCTCTGGTAGAGTGGCCCAGAGAACTTTCCTTGCTCTCTTTAATGACTTGGATAAAGAGATGTATTACATGCTCATTCAATCTGAAAAGGCTATAAACTTGGGGGTTTCTTACATGTTTGATAACAGAATCAGGGTACAAAATGTTCTCAACAGGCTAGAACATTGGGCCAAATCTAATACTATGAAATTTAATAGGCATAAATGTGAAGTCATGTTCTTGAACTCTAAGTATTGATTACACAAATAGAGGGCAGTGGAGATATAACTAGACCATAATTTATGTGATAAAAGTTTGGGATACATCAAGCAGAAGAAAGATTAGATTGAACAACAGCTATAAGTCTCAGAGTGGGAGATTCATGCCTGGTGTGATATTTCCCAATATTTAGAGGTATCTAAAAGGGAAGGAAGTTGCTTTGGGAAGTGACTTATTCTTTATTATTGAAGGACTTTAGGAGACAGATGTTGACCACTTGTCAAAGATTTTATAGAATAGATTCCTATTGAGGTATAATTTGGGAAGTGTGTTAAAGTGGAAAAAAAAATCAGTTGCTCTTGAGTCAGAGGAGCTGGATTCAAATTCTGCCCATGACACTTTTGACCTGTGTGACCTTGGACAAGTCATTTAATCTCTGTGGGCCTCATTTGCTTCATCTATAAAATGAGAGGGTTGGACTAGATGACCTTTCCAGTTCTACGTTTAGAATTTTGTAACTAGACAGTAAGATTCTCTGATTAAGAAAAGAAAACTATAGTCATGGTCAGCTAGGTGGCTCAGTGGATAGCATGCCTGACCTGGAGTCAGGAAGACCCAAGATCAAATCTGGCCTCAGAGACTTCTGGCTATGTGACCCTGGGCAAGTCACTTCACCCCATTTGACTCAGTTTGCTCATCTGTAAAATGAGCTGGAGAAAGTATTAAACCACTCCAGTATCTCTGCCAAGAAAACCCCAAATGGGGTCACAGAGAATCAGATATGCCTGAAACAACTAAACAATAATAAACCCTGAGCCTTAGGCTTTGCATTGCTAAACAGGGTAATAATTCTTTTACTCTCTATGTGACATAATTGTTGCATGATGCAATGAGACCATCAATTTGAATATGTTTTTGAAACCTCTGAATCTTAGATACTTAAGCTATTATTAGGACAGAGTTCATGGAGCTAGCTCAGCATTTCTTGCCAGGGATGGTCAGAAGCATTAACGTGAACACAAAACTTATATTTTCAGAGAAGTAATTATGTCACCAAAGTGAAGTCTGGTAAAGCTCAGCCCAAAGGGGGCTTGCACAGCACCTCTTCTCCCCAGTTCAGATCCTTAAAGAGCTGATGTAAGAGGCTGATCTCCCACATCTGTCACAAACCACCAACTTAGTCCATTACAATCTCCCACAACCCCCTCCAAACTAGCCGATGGGGGAACCTAGAAATTGTTTCTTGTGTCTGGTCGGTTGCCTCACAGTTGGGATTTCAGGATAAGAATCACCGAATTTTAAGAGACAGAAGCAACTTCAATGCCTGTCAAGTTCAATCTGTAACTGAAAGGAATCCCTGCTATCACACAGGGTTGTGCAGCCTCTGCTCAAAGGTCTTGCAACGAGGGGGAGCCCACTGCCTCCCAAGGTAACCCATTCCACTTCTGGACAGCTCTAACACTGGGAAGTCTTCCTTGACATCAGGACTCAGTGTGTCTTTCTGCAATTTCCTCTCATTGCTCCCGCTTCTGCCCTCTGAGACCAAACAGGACAAGTCTGATTCCTTGAAGACCGATGCCCTATCTTTCCCCATGAGCCTTCTTTTTTTAGGCTCAATATTCCCAGTTCCTCAAACCTATCCTCATATGGCATGACCTTAGGGCACGGCTTCATCCTGGTTGCCCTCCTTAGGCCACTCTCCAGCTTATCCAGTTTAGAGACTGGTAGGGAAGGCAATGGATAGAGTGCTGTGCTGGCATCAGGAAGAGCTGAGTTCAAAACCTGCCTCTGATACTTATTTGTGTCACCATCAGTAAATTATTTAACCTCTCTTGGCCTCCATTTCCTCATCTGTAAAGTGGGGATAATAATAGCACCTTCCTCACAGGGTTGTTTTGAGCATTAAAGGAGATTAGATAGACAGATGTGGGTATATACATACATATATACATACATACATATATTATATATATATTATATATAGCTTTGCAAACTTTAAAGCACGATATTAATGCTTTCTATCTGTCTATCTATCCATCCATCTATCTATCTATTATCATCAATATTCTTTTTAAATTGTATGTGGAAAGATCCTGGATAACCCAGAAAGACCCAGGGAAGACCCTGCCCTTGTCCTTCCTAAAGAGCCTCCCTAATATCTTCAGTAATGCTTGAAATTCCCATAAAAGTGGATAGGCATTCCTTTCATAGTTAGAGACAAAGTTGGGCCATCTAAAGGAGACTAGACATCTGTTTATATTCACACTAAGGTATAAATTACTTCCTAACCATAAAGGTAATGGAGTGGTTTGTTATTTCCTTCTCCAGTTCAATTGATAGATGAGGAAGCTGAGGCAAACAGGGTTGAGTGACTTGCCCAGGGTCACACAGCCAGTAATTGTCTGAGGCTGGATTTCAACTCAGGTCTTTTGGACTCTAGGCCCAGAGCTCTATCCAATGAGCCCTCTAGTTTTCTCTTTGAGGATATAGGGCTTCTGAAATACAGGAGAGGGTGCAGAAAAAAGAATGCGGAATGTTTGAGCCAGCTCATGTTGGCTTGCCAGAGTGGATCTTTGAATTTTCATGTGAGTGTTGACACCTTGGAAACCGGTAAATGGTAAATCAGGCTTGATTTACTCTTTTGTTGATTGTCTAGAAGCATGTGGAGGGCCACATGTGGCCTCGAGGTTTCAGGTTTCCCACTCCTGGACTAGACTTAAGAAAATGAGGGAGAAAATGTTAATTCATATTAATTAGAAATGTGTGTCCATTTAATTGCTTTTGGAGAGTTAATTGTCAAACATTTACTAGCATACCCCAGAAATGGAGGCATAGAAGATATTGCCTATTTCATAAATGTGCTCAGGGACAGATTCTCTCTCTCTCTGTCTCTATCTCTGTCTCTGTCTCTCTCTCTTTCTCCCCCCTCCCTCCCTTCTCCCCTCCCTCTGTGTCTATCTGTCTCTGTCTGTCTGTCTCCTGAAGGTAATGTACCTGCGAGCTCTAACACTAAGGTAAGGTGAAATAGCTGAAGAATTTACAAGATTGAAATGGGGAGCTGTGGAGAAGCCCAGGGTGTGTGAAACTCTCCCCCCATCTTGGAGCCCACTCAGCAGGGACTAGACCTTTGCCTCCCCTTTAGTTCTGGACCCAGCCCCCTGTCAGCACTCAATAAGTACGAAGCAGCAAGAACGGCACTAACATCTCCTGCGGCTCTTGTTACCCAGGCTGCAGCAATGGGGTTGCCAGCACATGGTCCCAAAGTTTCATGTTATTGGGCTTCAACCAGCCTTTGTAAGAATGTGTTGGCAGGTTGAATAGTCAGCTGCAGAATCTTGTCTAGGCTGGCTGGTAGAAAGGGACAGATTAAGGAACCTGGCACAGAAGGCAGGGCAAAAATGACCCGAAAATGAAACAAAGCCAAAAGCCCAGAGATGAGAAACACACTGGGAACTGGACAAGGCCTTGGTGCCAGTAGAAACCCCTTTGGAAAGGGAAAATGTAACTTGGCCATCTCAGCCCAGTGGCCTCAGTGTTTAGGACTACACTGAAATCCAAGATACTCTAATTAATATTGATGACAAAAATGGCCCTTTTCCCCATAAAAGGCCTCCTGAAGTGGGAAGAGCAGGCAACTGTGCTCCTAAGATGAAGGAGGGATCTGTCCATAGGCAAATGAGCACTTAGTGAATTGTTGCTCTCCTCATCAATCAGTCAATAAGCATTTATTTATTAAGTGCCTCTCATCAGGTGGCCCCTTCCTACCCTTCAGTCTTCTTAGACTTGTTCCTCTTGACACACTCTGTGATCCAGAAACATTGACTGGCCTATTTGCTAGTAGGACACTCCATTGCCCCAACTCCACGCCTTTGTCCCCTATGCCTGGAATGCTCTGCTCCCTCACTTCTGTCTCTTAGTTATCCTGGCTTTTTATAAGATGCAGCTCAAAGCCCACCTTCTGTGGGAGACTTTTTATGGCTTCTCTTTCATATTACTTTATATCACATTACTTTTCTATACTTTCTGTGTGTCTCTATCTCTATTTCTCTATCTCTAGACAGCAGTTCACATAGATATCTAGAGACATACATATGTAAACATATAGCTAGATGGATGGATAGAATAGATGGATAACTAGATATATATGGACAGATTAGATGGATGAATAGATAGGTAGATCCTATCTATTCATCCATCTAATCTGTCCATATCTAGTAGATAGAATAGATAGATGGATAGGGAGGTAGGTAGATAGAATAGATGGATGGATAGGTAGATTAGATGGATGGATGGGTAGATAGGTAGGTAGGTAGACAGACAGATGATAGAATAGATAGATGAGTAGATTAGATAGATAGAGGTAGGTGGATAGATAGAATATGAACCTAGTTATTTACATTCTGGGTACTCCATTAGAATGTGAGCTCCTTTAGGTCAGGGCTGTTTTTTACGTTTCTTTGTATTCCCATCTCTCAGCACTGTGCCTTGCACATAGTAAGCATTTAATAAATTCTGATTGACCTCATATAGAAGATGGCATTTGGGCACAGTGCCTGGTACATAGTAGTCTTCCCTGATCCCTACAACTATTAGTGCCCACTCTCCCAAACAATCGAGTATTTAACTACTTTTTATTATTTTCATTTGCTTTGTATTTATGCTGTATACACTTATACATGAACTTATCGTCTATCCCATTGTAATATAAGCTCACTGTGAGTAATAATTGTTTCATTCTTATAGCATAGTGTTTGGCACATAATAGGTGCTTAATAATTGCTTGATGATTGATTGATGGAGATACAAAGGCAAAGATGAAACCATCTCTACCCTCAAAGAGCTTCCATTCCATCAATAAACTAAAAGGAGGCAGTGGGAGGATTTAAGAGATGCAACATGGCGTAGTGGATTGAATGCTGGACTCCGTATGGGAAAGAACAGAATTCCAGTCCCATTCTGACACTTACCAGCTGTTTCACAGTGGGCAATTGATCCACCGGCAATTCTCTCAGACTTAACTATTAAATTATAGACAGGTTGCAATCTGCATTAGTGAAAGGGATTTCCCACACTGAGGAAATTATGTAAACAAAAGGGCTAAGCATCACTGCTTGGGCTCATACCTGTTTGTGATCCCCTCTCAGGGCAAGGGGAGGTAAAATTGTGATTTTTGATTTTTAAAAGTCTGTATTCTAGGTGCCACAGCTCCCTCTTCAATGTCCCTTCCCTTAGGACTATTACCATACTAGGGCAACAGGGGCATGATCATATTTAGGGATACCCAGACCTCAGCTAAAAGGCCTGACTACCAATAGCAATTTTTAAGGTAGTGAGAGAGTCAACAAAGAGCATTCTAAGCAGAGATGGAACTAGGGTGGGCAGCTGGGGCTTTGCTCTAGAGCACTAACATTATTTGCAATTCTTCAGAAGCATGGAAACAATTGATACATAATGCATTGAAACAGGAATGAATTGAAATAGGAAGCTACTAGAAGGTCCACTTTCTTCCTACCCTCCTTCCTCCTCCCGTGTCCCTCTCTACTGTAGTCCACATCAAAGGAGAGCACCTTCTCCTAATCTTCCCATTTCCTTCTCACTCTTCACCCTTCCTCCAGACATCTTTTGTGCTGCTTGTTTCAATTTCCAAAACCGCTAGTTAACAGCACCCAGTGTGAGGCTTGAAAATCATCTGCATTTCTAGGGATGCAGCATCTTCTTTGCATTCCTTCTTGTCATCTGTCTCTTTCTGTTGAAGAAGTAAAGAAAAGGAAGAAGAAGAGCATAGACATGCCACCCTCCTGATATACAGCAAGTCATTAACAAAAAAGTTTAAAAAAATGATAGGGTCAAAAATAGACTCTTGGGGTATTCCACCATAGACCTTTGGGTCTAATTCTTAATCTGCCCCTCTATACTGGGACAGGGAACCTACAGCTCTGAGGCCACATGTGGCCCTCTAGGTCATCAAGTGCAAGCCCTTTAACTGAATCCAAACCTCACAGAACAAATCCCCTTACTAGAAAGATTTGTTCTGTAAAACTTGAACTCAGCCAAAAAGCTGCACCCAAGGACCTAGAAGGCCATATGTGGCCTTGAGGTGGCAGATTCCCCACCTCTGCTCTAGACTATTATCTAACCTACATTTTTTCTACAAAGACAATACAAAAGACCTTTTCTAGGTAAGCTAGATGTATGGTATTCCTTTGATCTGCCATTCTAAAAAATCTATTAAAGAAGAAATGAGATTAATCTGGATAAAGTCCTTCTGACTCTGATATGATTGCTTCCTTTTTTTTTTAGATGTTCACTAACCATCCTTTAAAATATGCTTTAAAAGAAAAAACAAATAAAATATTCTTCAGAATTCTTCCAGGAACTGAGGTCACATGTGCTGGTCTGTAGTTTGCAGACTCTGGTTATTTTCCTTTTTTTGAAAATCAGAACATAGGTAGTTTGCCCTTCTCCAATCTTATGGTATCTGTCTTGCATACCAGTCTTTAAAAGATCTCGGCCAGGGGTTTACCAATCATATCTGCCAAACTCTTTTAGTACCTTGGTCTTTAGTTCATCAGGCCTGATATTTTGAACTCCAGAGTTGCTAAGAGATTTCTTCTTATCTCCCTGCATATCCTGAGTTTCACCTCTCTTTTAATGTTCTGATTCTTCTAATTTAGCTCTCTTTCATCTAGACTGAGTTTTCTTCCTTAATCTTCCTCTTTTCCCAAATGTCACTTAAGCCTCCTCTCTTTGGTCACTCTTAACTTCTCTACATTTTGAGTTTTAGCATTCCTGACATTCTTAAGGGATGAGGTCATGGTTTTGTATCCATTCTGTTATCTTCTCTTCCTTCCACCTTATATGCATATCCTAAAAAAAAAAAAATCTACAATGAATTCCCTGTGTAACCATAGAGGTCTCTTTGAACAATTCTTGGTTTTCTTCCTCACTGGAATTACTTCTCTTTGTTTCTTCAGAATTTCATTCTTTAGAGTTCTCCATCTTTTTTCAGGGGTCTTCCTCATAAATATTTAGACTACAGCATCCTACCTATACTTGTGCTTAACTTTTTGAAATCTACTCTCACTTGGAAAGGGTCTAGATGGAATTAAGGGTGGGAAGTAGCCAGGGGTAATCCAGAGGTAAGACAATGAAGGGCTGGGGTAGGTTAGAGGTAGAGAATTGAAGACTGGGGCAGGGTCAAAGCCACAATGCAAGGAAATGGGAAGGGCTGGGTACCCCAGGAATATGCCAGGAACCTGGGCCATGTGGAAAACTCCAGGGTCTTTTAGGGGTCCATCATTAGTGTCCCATCAATAAGAGACCTTGACATACAATAAATTCTACTGTATTGTATATAAGTTGTTTCGTCTGTGTTCAAGGGTAGGAGGAGGGACAAACTTTTTATTAAGTGCCTACTGATGGAGTTGAGATCTAGACTCCCGAAAGGAAAAACCCTGGACTTTCCCACAAGGCCAAATCTCTGACCTGAGGCCCTTCATTGTGGCTACACCCAATCTCCCCTCCATTGTCTTGCCTTCCTATGGCCTGAGGCCACTTCCCATCCTTGGTAATTCTATTACTTCGTGGACTACTTGGTCACTCCTAGATCCCTCCCAGTCTTTCTGTATATAAGGTCCATCTTGTCTCTATTAAGATGTTGGAATTCTTATAATCTAGCCACTGCTCAGATTCCTAAAATCTAAGCCACTGTTTAGATTCTTATACTCTAGCCAATAAGCCAATAGCTTACTAATGTTCAGACTCCTTAAGAGTCTGCCCAATATGGTGGACATTGTAATAAACCTCGTCTTTGGCTGAAAGAAGGCTTGGGTCGAATTCTTTCAGCCAGGACCCGCGTGTTGTGATTTTGGGATTCCAGGACCCTTAACCTCTAGACCTCATCACCTACTATGTGTCAGGCACTGGGCTAAGCCTTTTACAAATATCTTATGTGATCCCCACAACAACCCTGAGAGTAGGTGCTATTATTACTCCAACTTTACAGTTGACAAAACTGATGTACAGTGTTAATCCTGAGCTGCCTATGTAGTATTGTCTGTGAGATTCTTGTTCATTGACTGATGGAAAAGATATATTGGAGGTCTTGTGTATCAGTTTCATTGTGGGGCAGCTAGGTGGCACAGTGCATAGAGTGCTGGACCTGAATTCAGGAAGACTCCTCTTCCTGAGTTGAAATCAGGCTTCAGACACTTAATAGTTTTGTCACCTTGGGCAAATCACTTAACCTTGTTTGCCTCAGTTTCCTCATCTGTAAAATAAGCTGGAGAAGGAAATGGCAAATTACTCCAGCATCTTAGCCAAGAAAACCCCAAATGGGGTCACAAAGAGTTGGCCGTGAGTGAAACAACTGAATAATAACGTTTTTGCTATAAACAGTTTAAGGCCAGAAGATAGGGTTATACAGAAGAAACCGTAAAAGGGATACCATCAAAGAAATGCATGGGCCAAAAGAGATGATGGCTGATAATGGGGCAAGGGGGAAAGATGACCAATGGGGAGCTTGTGTGCTCCATTCGCATCTGATCAATGTTAAGGGAAAGTGAGGAAATCTTCCAACATGTTGGGAAGACCCTCTCCCCTACCCCTGTGGTGAACTTATGGGAAAACATAACCCAGAGTCCCACAAGATGGGCAGGCATGGATGGGTTGCTATCTGTATTGTCAGAGGAAATATTCACATTGAAGAAGTCACCAAGATATCTGAGTACTGGAGATTATTGTTCTTCTCTCTTTCTTTCCCCTTAGTTATTCATACGGCAGCCTTAATTTTCTGGTCTTTCTCCCATCACAGATGGCTGGTGGGTCATTCCCACTCACAGCTACTGGGGAAAAATCTCAGTTCTTTGTGACCTTTCTGAGAAGGTCTTAAGTATTCATCATTGTTTTTTTGATGCAGAAAGAAATGCATGAATACTGTAGTAATTGCTGCACCCAAAAGACAAAATCAGGCAAAAAAAAAAAATGGCCCATGTTGGCAAGGTCTGTCTCTTTCCTTTCCCTTCCACAGGAATTTCTCCTGCATTTTCCAGGCTCATAAACTTAATTATGCAAGATGTTTCCATTTAAATGTCTATAGACCCTTTCTCCTAGGTAGTTTATATTCAGTAGTGTAAA
This sequence comes from Vombatus ursinus, assembly GCF_900497805.2. Classification (NCBI taxonomy): domain Eukaryota; kingdom Metazoa; phylum Chordata; class Mammalia; order Diprotodontia; family Vombatidae; genus Vombatus; species Vombatus ursinus. The sequence goes on along the minus strand of NW_020954907.1, from coordinate 484,734 downwards.
CTGGCTAAGGCCTCTAACACCCCTGTGAAGGAGCTAAAGAAGGGGGAAGGGAACAAGCATTTATTAAGTGACTATTACGTACCACTACTGTGATAAGCACTTTATAAAAATTACCTCATTTTTGCTAAATAGGTTGAAGAAGAGAGAAAAAAACATTTAAGGATAAAAGCTGGTTGAAAAAAACAAGTGTAGTCAGGTCACCTGATGTCATTGGCAATTGGTCTTTTGAATGAACCCCAAGAGATTGTAACAGAGATGTTCCAGTCGTCCCTCAGACCTCTCTGACAGAGAACATTCTAGAGGTACGTGGTCTATTTGGAGAAGAGAAAGAAGAAAAAGTTAACCCAATCCCATTTGTGACTGCAGGGAAGAATCAGCTTCATTTTCATATGTGAACTTGATTTGCTATAGGAGGTCCAATGACCTTTGTTGACCTCTTAATCTAGAGACGCTCTGTTTTTAATTTCAAAGCACTGGTGGATATATGGTTGGTAGCAGGGTGTATGACAGTTTGGAGGCAAGGCAAAATTACAAAGACAGTCTTGAAAGCCTGTGGCTACTGGACATGCTGACTTCTTTGAAGAGAAAAATGTTTGTATCGCATCCTCTCCCACCCCTGTCTAAAATCTGGGCTTCCTTCTCTGCCTTGGACAATGTGATAGAGGAACCATGATGGGGAATTGGGGTATTTTTTATTTTGGGATTCCTAGAGCCTTAGATGGAAGTCTTCCCCCCTTGCTCTAACCAAATCCAGAGAGTAAAATTTTACATGTTCCATAATTGTTAGCTGGTCCCACTAGCAAATAATTTCTGCATGGATGAAAAACATCAAATTAAAACACAGTAGTTTTGGATGTTTTCAGTTATCTCAGAGACTGATCAATAATCCCCCGGACTGGACAAATAATCATTAAGATGACTGAAAAACCTGATTTTTCTGACAAATGATTGTTTCAGGGGCTATGCCAAGAAATTGAGCTTATTGTCAATAACAACTCAGCACGTGCTTTAAATCTTTAGTTTCTGAGCTGACTTGGGGCAAACAAGACTTGGTCACACTGGGAAAACACAGGGTCAGATGGTTGCCCAATCTTCCAGAGCTAAGATGGCACCTTGAGGTCAATCAGATCATTTCAGAGTTTGGGGTTCACAGCCTGGCTGCCTTTGGCACCAGCTTTATTTGAGGAAAAAGAAGAACATGGATAACTTTTACATCTCAGTCTCATTTTGTCCCTTACTTCTCCAGCATTATGGCTAATGACCAAACTTGGAATGTGCAAATTAGCCACATGGGGGAGTGCTGAGCATTCCACTGATGTTGGAGTAGCCTTTACTGCAGCAAAGGAAAGGAGGAAATTAAGCTTTTTAGATGGATAACTGTATTCCAAGAAGATATGAGGTTTTATCCTATTCCTGGAAATAGGAGAATTTCCTGTCTTGTTTGGTTTTAAATCAAGACATTAAAAGTTTTTATTTTTTGATGGTTCATTTCTCACTTAATTCTCGTAGATTCATAGACAGAAAATGTCTATGAAGGGGCCTTGGAGACCATCCAGCCCAACACCTTATCTCCCATGCACCTTCCTGTTTTCTCCACTTTCTGTACCACTGCTCAGAGTAGAAATGAGAAAAATCAAGATTCCTTTCATGGATATGGATTCTAACACTGCTGAGTCAGCACAAAATGAGGTGGGTAGGTTAGACTTTGATTTGGGCTCAAATCTCACCTCAGGAAATGACCAGCTATAGAAGAACCCCCACAATTTGTTGAACCATTCTGAGTTTCACTTTTGCCATCTGTAAAGTGGGAATTATAATGGTACCTTATGGTGTTGGTGTGAGGATCAAATAAGGCCACATATGCGAAATGCTTTAAAAGTTTAAAGAGACATCAAAATGTCAGCAATTATTATCCAGTTTTGAAGACCAGCTCTTTCATTGGGCCTTTTATCTTTGTTTTTAGTCCAATGTTTTTCACTCTCATCCTCCAACAAAATCTTCCTCTGATCCTTTACTGTAGCGAGGAAGTGACCCTTACTTCTCAAAGGCTATATTGGCGTAGAACAGGGTTGGGTGTATCCTACTAAGTGGAAGGACTTTCAGGATTGGCCTAGGGATGGACACTGGAGATCCAGCTTAGCTAAATGTTGAGAGGTTTGTTCTCACAAGGTTCGCTACCAGGAGATGATTTTTTTTTTTTTGGCCATGGCAACTCACAAAAGGCAAGGAGGGGTTGTAATATACATTAAAAGGATCAAGGTAAGACTTTTTTTTTTTAATTTAAAATTCTCATTTTTTTCAATTAACAAGCATTTATTTTCTCTCTCCTGTTCTTTCTTCCCTTCCTTCCACCATACCACACAGCCCGAGTTTGCATGGTGCTTTTGAAAGGTGGGGAAATTGATACGTTGACTTCTCAAGATGCCTGGCAGCCATGGCCTTATTTATTTCCATTAAATACAACAAGTATTTATTATGAGGCAATAGAGGACAGAGAACCAATGTCAAAACCAGTGAGACTCGGGTTCAAGTGCCACCTTTGACACATGTTTTGTGACCTTAGACAAGTTATTCCTCTTCCTAGTGATTTAGGCAGCTCCCAAGACAATAAGCTCTAGCAGAGATGCCAATTTCTATTGGCACAGAGTTTTCTTATCTAGAAGTTCCTATATTATGAAATCAAGAGTCCAGTTCATATTCTATTTCTAAATGTTTACTAAATAGCCATTGTGCTAATTCAAGGCATTGTGCTAGGTGCCTTGTATTACAAAGACAAATCCAAAACATTTCCAGTCCTCCAGAAACTTGCATTTTACTGTAGGACAAATGACATGAACACAAATAAGTAAATATAAAGAAATTGCATCAGAGAGAGAGTGCTAAGAACTGAGAATCAACTAAGACTGGTAGGAGTAGAGGTAGTTGAGAGGTACTTGGAAGGAAGCAAAGGGCTATGCAGACAAGGTAAGGAGGAAGGCATGCTACATGTACAAAAGCACAAGCAGGAGAAGGAATGTCATAGGGCATTCCAATTTTTGGATTCTGAGAACTTGGGTTCAAATCTCAGATCAAAGTGGCCTTTCCATTAGAGTTCATCCTGGGCCCCAAGGTCTTAATGTTTTCATCTATGACCTATGTGACCTATACTTTGAAGGAAGCTAGGAAGTCAATGAACTGAAGGTGAGGAGGGGAGTCTGATTCATTTCTAAATGTTTATTTTTACTGGAAAAGATTGCACTGTAATAGAGTTTCTGATTCCATTTTTTTTTTCATAACCAGAAATTCTTTTGTGAACGTCTCAAACTCTGGGTGCTACTCAATTCCTTTGGTGTTGAAAGTTTTTCTAAGAAATTCCCAAGGAGCCAGCAATGAGGCAGAAGGAAAATCTAGGAATGCCTTTGGAATAAGTCATCTGTTCCCAATCTCAACCCACCACAATGCTTTTATTAATTTCCACCATGCAGCTTTAAAAACAAAAAACAAATTATTTCTACGGTTTTTTCTTAACTTATTGGCTGTAGAGCTCTCCACTGATTTTATTCCCTGCCAGCCAGGCAGGGAGCTTTTCATCATTTCTTAGTCAAAATAGGATGCCTGGGCCTCCAAATGAGAGCCTGCTGGGAAAACTATTCCTCTAATGACGACTGGCGCTCTCACAGACAACACTCTTCATATTTTCTAGACACTCCTGGGTGAGTGGGCTATTGTCACAAAGAGGTAAGGCTGAAGCTCCAGCTGGTGACAAACTCTGAAGCCTGGACCCTGCTCCACTGTTTGACTGCATTGTTTTTTATTTGTCTATATATCGCTTTGATTGTCCTGAAAATTGTTTCACAGGTTTTACAATCCATTCTAATCTAACAAGCCTTTATTAATCACTTATTATGTGTAAGGTAACTCTTTAAAGAGTGCAAGTCTCTGAACAGTTGCCCATCTGCATGAGTAAAGTCCTATAATGTGTTGCAGACATTTCCCGCTTTTTTGACGTAAGTAACCGCATTTAAGAATAAATCTCCATTTCAAATGTAAGTGAGCAGTCACCTCTATGAAACTCCTCTCTTTTCTCTAAGTATATGTCTACTTCTCCAAATCACTTGGATTCTGGTTTTTATCTTCCTAGGAGCTTTCCCACCTCCCTAATCCTGTTCAGCCTTCCTTTTCCCCGTTCTTGTGCAAGGACAATCAAAAGACAAAAGATGCCTAAAAGATAGGCAGATTAGCAAGTCTCTATACTCTCCCCAGAAGAACAACAAACTGTCCCCAAGTTGCTGTGACTTCAGTATGATATGTGTTTTCTAATTCTCTAAGTACCTATAGGAAATGGCTTGTATTCAGCAGCCCACTTGTGTCATAGAGATTCTCTTCTTTATGTGCCGGTCAATGCTTCTCCCTGTCTTGACTTGTAACACTGTATAGAATAAAGCCTTTTTCTGGCTAGTAACTTAAATTGTCACAAAGTGGGTTGTTTTTTTTTTTTTTATGATGTTCTATGATGGAAGTTCCCTGATAAACCAATGAAATCACAAGTTTGGTCCATATTCAAGGCAGCTAAGTGGTGCAGTAGAGAGTGCCAGCCTTGGAGTCAGGAAGATCTGAGTTCAAATCCCACCTCAGACACTAATTGTGTGACAAGTTTCTTAACCTCTGTCTGCCTCAGTTTTCTCATCTGCAAAAATGAGTATAATTATAGCACCTTCCTCCCAGGGTTGTTGTGAGGATCAAATGAGATTATATTGGTAAAGTGCTTAGCACATGGTAGGCACTATATAACATTAGTTATTATCATCATTATTATTGCTATTATTAGTGGTATTAAATGTTGGGGACATGAAGACAGAATGGTTGATAGTCCTTGCCCTCAAGAGTTTTACATTCTAGTAGAGGATACAGTTAAGTAAATGCAAAGCAAAAAGGGTGGTAGCTTGGAATTAATAGCTAGTGAGATCAGGATAGGCTCCTGTAGGATCTGGGATGAATCTTGATGAATGGCATGGATTCCAAGAGGCAGAAGTAAGGAAGAGAGCATTCCATGTTTAGGGAAATAGCCAGCACAAAGACATGGAGGTGTGCAGATGACAAGTAGGCCTACTTGTGTGTGTGTGTAATGGGGAGTAACATGAAATCAGTCTGGGAGGACAGGTTGGGGTAAACTTGCAAAGAACTTTTAAGAAGACAGAGGGGTCTGTATTTACTTCTAGAAGACATGGAAAACCACTGAGGCTTCTGAGGCAGGGAAGTCACATGGTTAGAGCATTATGACAGAGTTCACTGTCTAATTCTATGCAGGTAAAATTGACATATACATATGCACATGCATATACATACATATACACATATGGGTGCATATACATGGATGCATGTACATATATAAATATATATGTATACATAGCTTTGAAGTGAAACAAGGTTTCTATATTCCCATCTTCATTTCTCTGGAGACTTTGAATAGCTTTCTCCTGCCCTGAGGGACCATACATGCCCAATGCCCCCCATAAGGAAATGGTCTTTCTCAAAGGTCCTTTATACTTTGGCTATCCTCTGTTGGTCCTTCCACAACCTGATTCCCAATCAGGTGAGCAGGGGCTCCCAAAGCAGGGTTTTATCAGGGAGATCAGAGAGGTGTGGGGTTAGTTCTGGCTAAAAAATCCATAGGCATCTCTAACAACTATAGCCATTGCTTATTTTCTTATTCTAAGACTCTTACTCTTGATGGGTCTCAGATGCACAGGACTTTGGGCCTCATTCTTTTCATTTGTAAACAGCAGAGTTGGATTAGGTATCCTCCTGGGTCCCTTCTAGCTCTTATATGTGAAATGATTTTCCTAAGATCACATAGATTCAAAGAGACAGAACTGAGATTTTAACCCAGGTTCTTTGATTCCATATTCTACGCCCTGACTTCTCTATCTCATGAACTTATTCTGCAACATTGTCAGTCAACCAGCATCTTAGAGCATGGCCTGTCAATGGTTGATGAAAATCTTGTCATTGGGCTGGGATGGCTGCATGTAACATTATTGTAGCCTGCCTATTTCTGTCTGAAAGCCAGGGGGGCAGATGTGTATGATACTTTAAGAGCTGTCCTTACATTTGGGGGTGGGGTAGAGTGGAAGTAGTTAAGGTCGTACTAGGCTCATTAGCTGCTCTCAGTGGCAAAAATGCCCCAAAAAGTCACAATCTGTCTTCAAATCCAAGAAACTGGAGAGTGTTTTCAACAGAGCAGAACTGATGAGTGTAGCCCAAAAGCTCTTCATTTCTCAGCTAATCTACTGGCCTTACTTACAGCCTTTGCTGGGGGCATACTGGCTGCCAGGTTTTAAAAATCTGACTTTGGTTACAACAGCTGACTTTGGAGGCCTGTTTCTGTGACTGTGAGCTGGCCCAATCACCTTGAGACACATTCTGCAGAAACTCATTTACCAAAGTTTGCATTAATCTAATTTTTATCATGGTTCTCTTGCTTACTGAATAGAGTTTATTGAATTTATAAGGATAATAATAAAAATTGCTTTAAGAGTAGTGATGGTAACACTGGGATTTTTGAAGAGACATGAAATTCTGATCTTGTCACTAGGGTGATGGGATTTTCTTTGTGTTACTTGCAATACATGAATTTCATTGTTGTTGCATGGCCATGAGTCATGGAATGCTAATGTCTCTCAGGAGTTGAAAATGAGTATCACCCAGAGGACAATGGAGAAATACATGGTGAGTGCAAGCAGGCTACAGTACAGCACACATGAGGAATTCCAAAGATAACTGACAGTAAAGGATGCCATTTAAAAAAATGTGTGAGTGAAAAAGAAGATGGGTTGGTCCCTTGTAAGTGATGGCTAGCTAAAGAATGGCTCCATTGGTATCCTTGCAATGTCAGGCAAAAGCAAGATGGTGGCGAGTCTCCTCAGACTTGGCTAGGTTAGTCTTCAATTACAGACCCAGCAATGGACTATGTGCCCATCCTCTGAAGACTTTCTAATTTGGTAAGATTGGTTGAATGTTGTAGATTACTGGCATAGCTTTCAAAAACCAATAAAATCTTACATTTGGAAAAGACTTTAAAGGTCAATGAATGCTCCTTCCTCTACCATTCCTCCATGCTACCCTCCATAGATGGTTATCCAGTCTTTTCTGGAATACTTACAGTGATGGGGACCTCACTACCTCATAAGATAACCCATTTTGGTTTTGATATCTTGAATTGTTATGTACTTCTTTATTATACTGAGAAGAAATCTGCCTCCCTACACAGAATCATTGGATGTCAGAGTGTGAAAGTACCTCAGAGACTATCTAGTTCACAGGTGGGAAGCCTGCAGCCTTGAGGCCACATGTGGCCCTCTAGGTCCTCAAGAGCAGCTCTTGGACAGAAGGATTCAAGTGTGTCAAAGGGCAGCACTTGAGGACCTAGGAGGCCACATGTGGCCTTGAGGCTACAGGCTCCCCACCACTGATCTGGTTCAAGATTAACCTGAGCAAGAATCTACAGCAGACCCAACAAGTGGTTACTCAGTCTTTACTTGAAGTACTCCATTCACTGGGACCTCATTACTTCCCAAGCCCATGGATAGTTGCTAGTAAATTTTCCCTTACATTGAACCAAAATTTTTCTCTCTTCAACTTCCATGTATTACTCCTGATTCTGCCCTTGGAAGTCAATTAGGACACATTTAACTCTTCCAAATGATAGCTCTAGGAGCTATCTTGGAGATAGCTCTCACATTTCCCCTTAAGTGTTCTCTTACAAAGTATTTTCCTCACAGTA
>NW_020954907.1:412703-476962 GCF_900497805.2 Vombatus ursinus | reverse complement strand
GCCCAAGATCACATGAGTAAACTGAGATCTAGGGAATTCTAAATCCAGGTCCTCAAAATGCAGAATCAGGACATTTTCTCCCTGTAACTCATTGCTGCGCTTCTCTTCCTTAGGTCTCAGTTTCCCCATCTGTAAAAATTCAGGATTAGATGACCTTTGAGGTTCCATCCAGCTCAAAAAAACTAAGCTCCTGACTGGGCTGTGTAAAGATTATCATTTCTACATTATAGCTGGGGAAACTGAGGTTCAGAGAGGTCAACTGACTTGCAAGGAGGCTACCTGACTTGCCTGGGATCCTGCATCTACAAAATGTCTCAGCAACTGGGATTTGAATTTATGCTTCCAGATTCCAAATGATAATGGATAAAAGTGAAAGCATTTTATGAACTACATAAACAACATCATATAAACATCATTCATAATAATAGCTTATTCTTTGCTATTCTATTTATGGTGGATCATTTATATGGATGCTGCTTTTACTTCAGGCTGTGCCCACCAGGAACCCCCTGGGGAAAGTGGGGGGTAGAGACAAAAGGGGTTCCACAAGTCCAAGAGAAATTCCCCATCATGATCTTTCCCAGGGGCTTCTGGGGCTTTTCAGCACCCAGGCTTCTGAACACTTTACTAACTACTTTACTGACTCTGGTCTGTGTGCATTTAAGGAGAAAGCCTCAGGCACCTTGGGCTGATCAGCTTGGCCAGGGTCAGTTAAAACTAGAACTCCAAGCTTTTTCTCAGCCTTCTCACCCAGCATGCACTCTCTCTGTCTATTTCTCTCTTTCTCTCCTCCTCCTCTTCCCCTCCCCTCTCTTTCTGTCTCTGTCTCTCCCACTCCCTCTCTTTTATTCTTCCCCCCTCTCCCTCCCCTTTTCACTGGCTCCCTCTCCCTTTGAGAACATTCAAGGACATGCTTCCATCTGTTTCTCATGTAGGGCCCTTCTTTTGAGAAACATTTGTTCTGAGCTGAAGATGAATCAAAGTTGTTGACAAGAAAGGGACTGAATCTCTTTCTCCCTCACTCAGAAACAGTTCTTGGGCCCTAGTCTGCAAAGTTTAACTTCTAAACGTGGAAGTCAAAGTTATCTTTGCTGGCCCCATTCCAGGGCTAAGGCCTTTAGTTCTAGACTTGACAACAGCTGGCCAATGGGATATCCTTGACCCCAGTGGAGAAGACAAGTCAAACCAAACCTGGAACTGAGTGATCTCGCACATGCATGAGAGCAGCAGGATGTCCACAAGAACCACTGGTGACCTTGCACAAGCATGGTTTAGTGAGTGGAATTTAACAGAAGTTCTCAAATCTCCTTCCACCCTAGAGACAAAGATGTGAAGAGCACTTACTCTAAGAATAAGGCAGAGAAAGGATATGATAGCATTCCCCCATCTTTACAGCTGGTACTTTAAGCCCCCCACACTTTGGCCCCAAGTGGCCTTCTCAGGCTTACCTTTCTTTCCTCTGCCTCTTCATTATACTCTCCAACCAAATGGGATTACTCACTGTTCTCCAAATGAGACCAGTACTTTGATGTCTTTACTTAAATTCTGATTGATATCCCTCTTTCAAGGGCCATGTGCTCCATGAAGTCCTATTTAGAGTGCCACAGTCTTCCTAGTCAAGCTGGCTCACCATCCTGACACTTGAGCTTGTCCTGTGTATCCAATTTGTTGTCAAGTCTACCTTTACAATGTCTCTCATATACATATCCTTCTTTCTTCTGATGGCCACCACCCTACTGCAGACCATCATCACCTCATACATGGACCATTTCGATAGCCCGCTGGTTGGTCTCCCTGCCTTGTGTCCCCCAACTCAGATCCACCTTCCACTCAGCTGTGAAATTGAGTTTTCTGAAGCAGAGGTCTGACCATGTCATACCCCATGCCCCCCAATCCAGTGGCTCCCTATTACCTCTAGTTCAAAGAAAATTCTCTGTTTGAATTTTAAAGCCCTTCATCACCTGCCCCCTCACCCCCTTTCCAGTCTTCTTACACCTTACTCCCCTCTCTGTACTCCATGATCCAGGGACCTGCTGTCCTGGCACATGTTAACTCAATCACTTTAGACTAGCTGTTCCCTATGCCTGGAATGCTCTCCCAACTCACCTATACCTGTGGTTTCAAGTCTCAGCTCCAATCTTGCCTTCTGCAGGAGGCCTGACCACCCTTCCCCTCCCCCTTCCTCAATGCCTTCCTTAGGAGATTCTCTTCCATTTATACTCTATAGGTCCTGTACATCCATAGTGATTTTCATTTTGTCTTCCCTATTAGAATGGGAGCTTCCTAAAAGCGGTATATAAGGCTGCAAAACATGGAACACAATGGGAGGCAATGTAGCACAGGGGAAAAATCTGAGCTAGAGAACAGTTTCCTCTACCCATGTGCCCTTGATCAAGTTGCTTAACCTCTCTAGGCATCAGTTCCTTCATCTGTAAACTTGAGGTAATTAGGCTAGGTGGCCTCTACAATGCCTTCCAGCTTTAAATCTTTGATCCTTATTGTATGAACCTCAGTCTCTGAAGCATCAAACTCTTGCCTGATCCAAAGGGCAATGGAGTGAAATATGATGGGCATAAAAAGGATCCATCACATTACCAACTATGACTTGAGTGTGAGAAGTAGAATAAAAGATGGCATCCAGGTGGCATCCAGGAAATGGATGGTGAGATAAGGGAGAAAATTGACTAAAGGGTAAGAGTAAAGGATGCCAGCTGGACAACTGGGAAGGGAGCACTCATTCCACTGAGATCAAGCTTCTATTGAAGAATTAAGGAAAAACAAAAACATTATATCCCCATTAGACTGTAAATACCAGGAAGGAAGAAACTCTATATTCCTTATATCTATTGCAGTCAGTGTGTTGGGTTCTGTCTGAGATGCAAAATATATGTTCCTTGTAAGAGAAAGAAGAAGGAATGGTTGGAGGAAAAGAAAAAGAAATGAAGGGAAAGAGGAAGGAAATTCTGGAGAGGATACATACCCAAAGGAATGAATCTCTAATGGTTGAATTTCGGGCACTACGGCACTTGAATGGGAGGATAATTGAAAGGGGATCTTCCGTATCTTCTTGATACCATACTTCAGTATTTCAGAAATCCGTGTGTTCATCAGTTTGGGCACTCCCACCCTCTAGGAATTTAACAGATGTCTTTGGAGAATTTCTGAAAAAGCCATCTCTGAGGAGCCTTTCTGAATTTGGGCTCTGTTCACAGACATATAGTCCATCCATGGCCTCGAACTGAAGGCTGTTCTAGCTTGGTGGGACCTGTTCAGTGCTTGATCTTGCTGACATCCTTCAAGAACTCAGGTCACAATGAAGTATTGACAGCCAACTAGTGAAGGACACAAAATGGGTTCTCATCTCCTGTGCTTAACACAAGTCAAGTCTGAGAGGCAGAAAAGCATGGTGTCCAAGAACTTGAATGAGGGTGAGGGAATCTTACCGTAGGCTCAGCAGGGAAACTAAAATGGCATCATGCTTGGGAAGGAACAGACAGACTATGAAAAGGCAAATGGACCCAAGGGGCTAAAAGACACACAGTTAAAAATGGTAGCAGTCCAATTATGTTCTGAGCCAATCAGGTGACTTAGCATATTTTCACCTTTACAACTTTCTGGACTTGAGAGAAAAATCCTTTCAGCTGTCACATTGTGCTATTCCCCCTTGATCATCATGCCTTCTTTCTCAAATACATTTCTACTGCTTTCTGCTATTATAATTGAAGTAGTTACAGATAGGACCTTTGTCCAGGGCCTTGATTCCCTAGAAGAATGAAGGAGCCCCAATGGCATTCGGTGAGCTCTCTGTACCAAAGGCCCTTGTTTGTTTTTGTTTTGTTTCATTGTGGGATAATGGAAGCATTGTTTATTGTGTCTACCAGTGAGGGTTACAACTTGACCTGGAGTAGGTTCCATTGTCTCTGGTAAATGACTTATAGGAAAAGGCTATTATGCCCAATTACTTCCTGATAGAAGCAGTCCCACTCTCTGTGAAACAGTGAGGCCAAGAACTCTTTGGTTCTGGGTAACTTAGGTTTTAGGAAGAACATTGAAAAATTGAAACAGTCTAGAGAAAGATGAACAGAATGGTAAATGTCATGAAAACCATGCCATAGGAAGATCCAGGGAAGGACTTGGAGATGTTTAGCCTGGAAAAGAGTTGCGTTATATCTGTATTTGCTTATTTGAAAGGCTGTCATATAGAGGAGGGATTCTTCTTTTTCTACTTGGCTCAGTCATTCATTCAGTCAACTAGAATTAATTGGACCCTAAGACAATGAATAGAAGCTGCAGTGAGGCAGACCTTGTATAAGAACAAAGTCCTAACCATTTGGGTTAACTATAAGAGGAAATGATCTGCCCCAGGAGGTAGTTGGCTCCTTCCCACTGGAGCCCTTCAAGCAGAGGCCGAATGCCCCCTTGCCAAGGATGTCATGGGGGAGATACCTTTTCAGATAGAGATTGAATTAGAGGGCTTTTAAGGTAGGCCATGTTCCAGATCCCAGGACCTTAAAACCTCAGGTAAAGTCACAGCTCAGTGTCTCAATATGGAGGCCTTATTGGCCTTGATCCTGCTGTCCAAAGGGAACTGGCATGGTGGAGTAGCAGAGTGGACTAGTTTTTATACATTAGCTAGTAGCAGCAAAAGTTGCAGTCCTGAGTCCACCAATCTTTCCCATTACAATCCTATTTCTACCCAGATAATTTCAATAAAGCATTTCTATAAAGGGACAAGTGTTACAGAATTTTCCGATGGTGTCTTATTGTATGATTCTAGTGCTTTGGCAATATTATATAAGTCAGAAATAAATAAAAAGACATAAATCAGTCAGGGCATAAAGCACATGTCTGCAGAGTAGATGTTACATCAAGCACCATTTACCTTGGGTCTTGTCTAGCACTAAGTGAAATAGCCCCTCATGAGCTATGGGTACAAACTATTTATACCCTGTGCTTTTTTGTATTTTGAAGTGCCAGGGAAATGGAATAGATGTGAGAGGGCTGAATGGCCTCAGGGAATTAGTATATATTGAGTGTGTAAGATTGTTCTATGAGGCCAAGAACTAAAAAGAATCTCTGTGCTTTCCTGGAAAGCTATGAGAGATGCAAGGAGTTATGAGCTTGATGGGGTCTCCACTCTTTCAGGTTGGTTGAAGAATGCGCACTTGCTGGATGGTGGCAACACCAGAAAATACCCAAAGACACAGAAGAATATGAATGAGAAACCCCTAGGAAAACTGGGAGGAGACACCAAGATGACACCTGACTGAAGATCCCTCCAGTCACCATTCTGTGAAGTGTCCACAGGTGTCATTCACCCAGCAACCATTTATCCAGGGAGCTATGTCTACCTGCGAGTGAGAACACCTAAGAACTCACAAAGGCAGTGGACAGCAGTTGCCATAGGTCTAACCAGGAACCGGGAGATGAAAGCCGTGAGCTGAGGACAAAGATTACCCTGCTGCCCTATATTTTTTTGATTAAAATGCTTGAGGGGTGATACTTATCCTTTATGGCTTGTCTACATGCTTGTGGCAAACCAGGCACAGAAGAATGGGTGAAGGAATTCAGATTTCAGAGCTCAGTAATGAAGATTGCCTGTCACTGGGCATTATAAAGATGACATTGTTAATTTTATCTTCAATGTTGTGAAGAGTTCATCTAGCCTATCTTGAATGAATTGAGGGGCCCAGAGTTGGGAAAGGGATTTGAGCCTCAGTGGGTCAGGGGCTAAGCTATGAGAGATTTCTGAATTGTTAGTATTGTTGATATCCTCATACAGAAACCCAAGCTGAAGTGCTAAAAAGAAAGGCTGGAGCTGTGGAACCGATGTAGGTCCCATCCATGCATTGTAAGAGGACTTGGGACTTAACAGTGATTATGTCTTGCTCACACCTGCACAATGACTTGAACTGGTAGCTCAGGGCTTGTGGCACCATCTGGTGGATTATTCAGATATAATGCCCAGAGTAGCTATTCTAACCTAGAAGATCTCTTAGAGCAGTGTGGATCCCTTTGGCAATCTGGTGAAGTCTATGGACCTTCTTCTCAGAATAATTGCTTTAAATTCACAAAATAACATCCATAGGATTACAAAGAAAAACAGTTCTATTGAAATAAAGGTGTATTTCCCCCTTATTCAAGTTCACAGAACCTCTGAAACCTATTCACAGACCTGTGGATTCCAGATCTCCAACTCCTGTGTTAGTACTAGGGTAAAACAAATGTCCCTGTAAGTAGGCACTTTCCTTTACACCTGGGTCAGAAGAAAAAGAACAATGACAGGTAATGGCAAGGGATGGGGTGGGGTGGGGTGGGAGAGGGCCAATGCTGAGTTATGGAACCGAGCCCATCTGTCCAACATACGTCACAAAGGCTTCCAATGGCCAGCCCCACCCTGGACAGCTACAATGGGAGTGCACACTGATGGGTGACATTTACAGGTCAGGCTAAATCTTGGCAGGATTCTGACTGTCAATCATTAATCTTTTTTTCTGATCATACCTAATATTTAGTGACAGTCCATTCAAAAAGAAAGGGGCCCAGAATTGGAGAATATCAGGGTTGGACAGGAATCCAGAGACGATCTAGTCTAATCCCTGGTCAAATCATTAATCCCCCTCCAATGTCCCTGGCAAAGGGTAATCGAGGCTCTGTTTCAAGACTCCAGTAACCAGGAACTCACAGCCTCCTAAGGCAGCCTATTCCACCTGTGGGAAACTCTAACCACTGGGAAGTTTTTCTTCTATCAAGCTAAAATCTGCCTCTTTGCAACTTCCTACCTGTTGGTTTCTAGTTTCGCCCTCTGGGACCAAGCAGAACGATTTTATTCCCATCTTACCATAATGGCTCGTTGTCTTTCACCTTGTTGCCATTGGCTCCGTTTGGACAATAAAACTTCTGAAGCCCTTGATCTAGGTGACTTAATCTACCTAGCTTTGAAACCACTGCCCTAAAGCTAACCTCTATGTGCCAGGCTCTATGCTAGGCACTTTACAAACACCATCTCCTTTGATTCCCACAACAACCCTGGGAGGTAGTTGCTATGATTATGCCCACTTTACAGATGAAGAAACTGATGCAAACAGTGGCTAAGTGACCTGCTCAGGGTCACACAGTAAGTCTTTGAGGCTGGATTTGAACTCAGGGCTTCCTGTTTCTGGGTCCTGTGCACTACTCACAGAGCTACCTAGTTCTTTCTGGTGAGTCAGTCAGCACAAATGTACATGGCCCATGATATCTAGCCATTCCTCATATCTCATCTGATTGTCTATGCTTCTGGACATCCGTCCTGCTGCCACTCATATGTTTCCCTGCCCCTTTCCATTCTCTTACTCTGGGAATAGTAATCAACTACTATCTTTACTTCTTGGAAGCATGTATTGATTGACCCTCCTGGCTCCACTCTCAATCCCTGTGACATCCCTTCTCTTTCCTGGCAACCACTACCTCTTAATTGTCGTCTCCCCATTCCCTATTTGAATGCAAACTCCTTGAAGTCAGGGACTGACTTACTTTTGTATTTTCATGCTAGTGCTTACTTAGTACAGGGATTGGGACCACCCTCTTCTGTCTTTTCTCCCTCCTTTTTCCCTCCCTCTCTCCCTCCTTCCCTCCCTCCTTTCCTTCCTTCCTTTCCTCCTTCCTTCCTTTTTTCTTCCTTTCTCTCTCTCTCCCTTCTTTCTTTCTTTCCTCCCTTCCTTGCTTTTTTCCTTCCTTCCAGAAAGGAAATGTGTTAAGTCAGGAGGGAGTAGGGCCCCATTAGAGACCTTCAAGGAAATTTTGAATGACCACTATGCAGGGATTTTGTGAAGGGGATTCATGCCTGGGTTGAAATGGATGGCATCTAAAGCTCCTTCCAGCTCTAAGATTCTGTGATTCAATAGAGGATAAGCTCCTGGGAGACAGGGACTGCTTTTGCCTTTGTGTACCCAGTGCCTAGCACTGGTAATAGTGGGTGCCTAATAGTTGTTAAATGTTGAATTATGTAATCCTTGGAATAGAATCTTTTAGGTACGCATTCAGAGCTGAACATACCTCCCACACCATTCAGTATCCTCGGTTCATGCCCTGTTGTCTTAAATCCATCTTCATAATCACTGCCCTTGTGCTATGCTATCCTATTGGTAAATCAGCTGGCACTGCACCCACGGTTCATTAGATATGACTAACCTCAGGCCCCAGACCAGAGGTCCAGTTCTTCCTACAGCATTATGCACTGTGGACCCATTTCCTTGCCATTTGTCAAGAATTAAATAGCAGGTAATTTGCCAGCTCAATATTTTCCTGCAGTTGGACATTTAAGTGAGAATTTCATTATTAAGCAGAAGGATTGCTTTATAGGAATTGAATATTAAGCAAAGGCCTGGAGAATATTTTAGGCAGCAGGAAGTCCCTGATTCATATTTCTAGAAGCATTTTGCATACTTGAAGGTTGGGAATCATTACTGCTATTTGTTATATTAAAATAGCACGAGTAACTCCATTTTGCCTATTTTCACCATTTTGTGAAGTTAAGTTCCAATTTCTTGTAAGTCGCCTGATCCAAGGAAAGTCACAAGAATACCCCCTCCCTCACCTCAGTGTCTCCACCAATAAGAAACCAGGTGTCTCGATCCCACTCCGCTCAATTATATAATAAATGTAGAAAACAATGATCTGGGTCCTTGTGCGTACTAAGAGCCTTAGATCTGATTTGTTTCTGCAGCTGCATGCATTGCTAAATAAATTGTCTGGATTTAACTACTCAGTATCTCTATTCCAATATAACATGTTATGATATCAGACAGATAGGTGGCACAGTAGAGCCCTGGGCCTGGAGTCACGAAGATCTGAGTTCAAATTGGCCTCAGACACTATCTGTGTGACCTTGGGTAATTCACTTAACCTCTATATGCTTCAGTTTTGTTAAGTTATAAAATGGGGATAATAGTACCTATCTCTCAGGGTTATTGTGAGATCAAATGAGACAATATTTATAAAGTGCTTAGCTCAGTGCCTGGCACATAGTAAATATTTAATGAATGCTTGTTCCCTTCCCCATTCTGATATTAGAAAGTGAGTCAGATTCTGTTCTGTGGGGCAGCCTACAGTGGGAGGCAGTAGGAGGAAGTCTACATTGCTGGGGATGGAGGTGTAAGTATGTTCCTGGCTACTCCTCCACCATATCAGGTGACTTAGGAACCTGAAGCTGCCTCCAGGGTGTGGCTGAGATTGGCTGTGCAGTCCCACGTGGTTTGTCTAAACCAGGAGCTGCCAATAGAAATCAGCTGTTTGTCATTTAGGGTAGTAAGTGAATTTCTTCCAAGTTAATAAATGGCTTAGTTTGCTAATTGGCAAGAATTAAGTAGCATGTGATTTATCTGCTTAATATTTTCCTGCAGACAGACATTTAAACTGAGATTTCGTGACTAAGTAGTGGGACTGCGGTGTAAGAATTAAATGTTAAATTACAGGTGACAAGGTTTCATGTAGTACTCTAGGTTGTCATTGATCAGCCTTACAATTTTCTAAGTGCCCTGTTCTATTAAAGCTATTAAAAGGAACAAGGGGAACCATTCCAAGGGAGCCATCTTTCAATGTCTAAAATTCGATTCAATGAGCATTTATTAAGTGCCTACCGCATGCAAACTGGAGACTGCACGGCTTGGCAGATAAAGAGCTGATCTTAGAATCTGTAAGAGCTGGGTTCAAGTCCTGTTTCTGACAGCATACTGGCCATGTGACCCTGAACTAATCACTTAGTCTTTTGATGTCCCAGGGCATCTAAGAGTATAAATTGCAGAACTGATTTGAATTGGGAAAATAAATTTTCTAACCAGGAGTTCTGTACATCAATGAAATTATAAGTCCCTTTAAGTCCCTTCCTGCCACCCTCAAACCTCACCCCCCACAAAAAAAAAGGGAGAAAAGATTTGTAGAACATTGCATTAGGTGCTAGGGTTTCAAAGACAACAATTAATCCAATCCCTTCCCTCAAAAAGATTGCATTCCACTAAAATAAATAAGCTTTTTCTGACCTCATCATTCCACTGCTCTCTCCAAGGTTGGTAATGATCTCTTAGTTGACAGATCCAATGGCCTTTCTCTATCTTCCTTCTACTTGACCTCTCTACAGTCTCTGACACTGCTGATTGCTCTCATCTCTTTGATACTTCCTTCTCTCTAGGTTCTCAGAACACCGCTCTCACCCGGTTCTCCTCCTACGTATTTGACCAATCCTTCTTTGTGTCCTTTGCTGAATCTTCCTTCAGAACATGCCTTCTAACCATAGGTCTCTCAGGGTTCTGTCCCGGGCCCTCTTCTCTTCTCCCTCCATATACTCCATTTGGTGCTCTCATCAGCTTCCATGGATTTAATGCCCATTTTTATGCCACTGATTTTTCCTACCCTAATCTCTCTGCTGATCTCCAATCTCACAACTCCAACTACCTTTCAGATGTCTTGAAGTGGATGTCCAGTAGACATCTTCAACTCAATATGTGTAAAACAGAACTCATTATCTTTTCCCCTAAACCTTCTCTACCTCCCTCTCCACCCCCCCCCCCACCCCATACCTATTACTGTAGAGGGTGACACCACCCTTCCAGTCCCTCAGGCTGCAGTCACCCTGGATTCCTCATTAACCCTCCTCCCCCAGCCCCCATATTCAAACTGTTGGCAAGGCCTGTTGATTTTACCTTTTCAATATCTCTCAGATCTTCTCCCTTCTCCCCTCTGATACTGTCACCACTCTGGAGCAGGATCTTGTCACTTCGTATCTGGACTATTTCAATAGCCTGCTGGTGGGTCAGTCTGCCTCAAGTCTTGCCCCACTACAATCCATTCTACATTCAGCCACTAACGTGATTTTCCCAAGACACGGCCCTATTATGTCGCTCTTCCCTCCCTTCTACTCAATAACCTTCGGTGGCTTGTTATTGCCTCCAGGGACAGATACAAAGCACTCTGTTTGGCCTTCAAAGCTCTTTGTAACCTTGTCCTCTCCTATCTTTCCAATCTTCTTACACCTTGAGCACTCTCCTTGTTCTACTCAGACTACTGATCTTAATAGCTTCTTTTAAGTCCCAACTAAATCCCACCTTCTACAGGAAGCCTTCCCTAACCCATCTTCATTGCAGTGCCTTCATTCTATTAATTATTTCCATTTATCCTGTACATAGCTTGCTTTGTATGTATTTGTGTGTTGTCTCCTCCGTTAGATTGTAAGCTCCTTGAGGGCAGGGACTGTCTTTTGCCTTGTTGTGTATCCCTAGCACTTAGCACAGTGCCTGGCACGTGGTCAGCACTTAACAAATGTTTATTGAATGAATGAATATGGCAAAAGCAAGATGGAATGGAATTTCTAGCTTACCTACAAAGCAGAGAAAATGTCATGTCTTAAAAATAAATCCCAGAAAAGAGGGGCTGGCAGGGGCTGGTCAGTCTCCTCCCCCATAACTCCATTCATCTTTCCTGTAACTTTCCAAACTGAGGTATTTTTCCCTTGCCACCATTTCCCTATGTGTCATTTCCTTCTACTAGAATATAAGCAATTTGAGGGCAGGGACTGTTTAGTTTTGTTTGTATTTATATTCCAAGCGCTTAGCACCTTGTTGTTAATTCATTTCAATCATGTCTAACTCTTCATGACCCCATTTGGGGTTTTCTTGGCAAAGATACTGGAGTGGTTTGCCATTTTACAGATGAAGAAACTGAGGCAAATGGGGTTAAATAATTTGCCCAGGATCACAGAGCTAGGAAGTGTCTGAGGCTGGATTGAAACTCAGGAAGATGAGTCTTTCTGACTCCAAGATTGGCACTCTACTTCCAGTCCCTCAAGCTTGCAACCATTTAGTTGCTGTTCACACAGTGACTGGCACATAATATGTTTTAATTAATGCATTTTCACAATTTATTCCTGCCACAAACCCAATGGCTCCATTTATTTAAATGTTGGTTCCATGAGGTGAATTAAATCAAATCTACAGACATTTATTAAGTGCCTACTCTGTTTAAATGCATTGTCTTGTCCCTATGGGTCATCTTCTCAGGAGGTGGTCAAAGACCATGGGTCCAAAATCCAAGTGGTCTCTCTTCAACCTTATCAGAAAATCAGAGATTTAGAACTTGAAGACATCTTAGAGGTCATCCAGTCCAACCCCTCCCCCCTCCCCCCCATTTTGGATCTAAGGCTCGAAGATGTTATGTGACTTGCTCAGCATCTGAGGCAGGATTTAAATCCAGGTATTCCTGACTCCAAGTCCAGTACTCTACCCACTCTACCATGTTTTTAGACATTATTAGTATACAGTAGAACAACAGAACTTAGAAGGGAGCCTTAGAAATTATCTCATGGAATACTGAATGTCAGAGCTCAAAGAAATCTTAGAGATCTTTGATTACCATTCACTCCTGTTACAGGTGAGGACAATGAGAGGACCTAGAGAGAAAAAATGGCTTGTCACTTTGGAAAGTGTCAGAGCTGGCAGGTGATGGATCTGGGATTCAGTCCTGGATCAAGTCTACTGACTTGAGACTGGTCTGTCCTTCTAGCTTATCATGTTGCTTTTGAAACAACATTGCATTTCTTCTGTCCTCCTCCCTCAGCCCCCTCCACCCAATAAAACATTTACAGTTATCCATTCCACATAACAACTTTCCCTGTTGTGGTTTCGGTCTATCCTGGGTCAGCATAAAAAATCAATTGGGAATTTTGGGAGGAGTTTTGCAGAAGATGCAAATGACATGTGGCAGACAATATAGAGACAAATACTTAACCCAAATCTTACAATAAGGTACAGTAAACACCCCGTAGAAGAAAAAGAAAACAATCAGACTTCTCCTCTGGTACAAAGGGAGGGCCAAAAATTTTCACATGGGTTTTCCAGATCTCTGGGGTTCTGTGCCCCAACCCACACATGTGGAAGGGATAATTGTAATTAGTCCTTTTTAGGATGGTGACTACCTCTCTCTGGATTGTTCTCCCCACCTACTTTGCTTCCAAGAAGGTAGGTGACCTTTCATATTTCAACTCTTCCAGAGCCAGTCCCTGTGCTTTGCACACACACACACACACACACACACACACACACACAGTGCTTAAATAAGGTTTGCTCAATAAATGACATATTCTATGCCCTATCAGACTGGCCAGTTGAACCTCCAAGTCCTGACACCCAAACAACACGGTCACTGTGTCCTCATCATTACTATTCCTTAGACATACCTCCTCGGTGGAAAGCATCTCAGACAATGACACAGAGATACTCCAAAATGCCAATGATGAGTTTGGGTTAACAGCTACCAAATGTCTGTGGGGATATAGCAAATCTTAACTCTTGGTAGAAAACATTCTGAATTAATAAAAGGCCATTAGCTAATAAATTAGTGTATAGCCTAAGTTTTAGGCTCTACTAATGTCCTACTCTGAAGTCTCACTGGGAAATGGAGATGCCCCTCAGCTCTCAAAGGCAGAGAACAAGGTCTGACAAATCCTATTATCATTGTTATCATTACATTGTTTTTGGAAAAGTCCTCTGATTTTTGTCATCTTTGAGAAAATGATTCCAGTCAAATTAAAATACCAGACTTCAGAAGGTAAATGATGATTTCCTTGTAACTCTTGGTCATAAATGGATAGGGGTTGATGATGGCAGAAATCCAGAATGGTAGCAGTTTAAGTTAGCACAGGCCCATAGAGTAGATAACTTTCAGTTTTGTTTACAATTCTTCCCTGACCCCTAGGCGAATTAATTCTCTTTCTACTTACACCTGCTATTGCCCTCTACTCTCAGTAGTATCTAAGTTCTCTGGCATTATCTTCCACTTGCAAAGTTCAATGTTATAAAAGTAGTTCTCTCAGTTCTTTTTAGGTCCTTGACATTTTTCAGTCACCGTTGGAAAACTTTTCCTTCCCCTTATAATTATTCAGAATGTCCTAGCTATTAGATTTAAGAGAAAATGTTAGATTAGATTCCTGTGATCACCTTAGAATCCTAGTAGACAATTAATAAGGAAACGAGACAGCAGCTAGTGTGAGTCTCTAGTGTGATAGACAGCATGTCGTACATCCCATCTAAGCTATTTATTGGTAGTAGTCTGCTTTAAAGCCTGGTACATGTGGGATCTTATTCCCAAAGTCTGTTATACATGAATAATAATAATATGTGTATAAAAGTATCAACTAACCATGGAAGGACTGCCTGTTTTCTGAAATAGCATCATTGCTAGCCTCACTTTTCTCTTTAAATTATACTGAGACAACATGTAAGGCACTTTGCAAATGTTAAAATACAACATAAATGATTGATATTATTTTAAGTAGACAATGCGTGGGAGAGGGGGGCCAAAGGCCATCAGAACACAGAGAATGTGGTTTGACTGATTGAGGCCCAAGAATACAGGTGTGGAGACCTTGGTGTTTGCAGGGCTGGGAGGTTGCTCATTGAGACAATGAACTGAGTGTTTGATGGGAGTATTCATGCACTTAGACTAAAGCTTTTAATATCCTGACTTCATTGATTCTCAATGGTCTCAACTGAGAATTACAGAATAATCTCATAGTTGAAAGGTCTCATCAATAGGCTAATTCAATCAGTACCCAAGCAAGAATCACATTTACATTATGCCCAACAACCACCCAGTCTTCACCTGAAGGCTTCTAATGAAGAAGACCCATCTTACTTTTTTCCTAAGTAATAGAAAGTCGTAATTTGCGTTGATGAAGTTGCTGAATCTTGAAGGATTGAAATATATTTTAAAAATATATCTAAAGTGTATGGGCCCCACCTACAGGACCACTTGCTTTACATTAAGATGAAGGTTGGCTAGACTAGCTCCTTGAAGTGCTGTAATCAGTTCGGACACCAGATGGCACTCCAAGTTTTGCGCTACCACATTGGGTAACTATGCAGGCACAAACAAGATGTAGACACTAAATCCAAAGTCCTGTTTCATAGGACCACAGGATCACAAATTTAGAGCTGGAAGGGACCTAAAAAGCCATCAAGTCCAACCTTTTTATTTGACAGTTAAGGAAATAACAAAGGTTAATTGAATTTGAGTGGATGGGATCTGCCTGGTTCCCATGTTATCCAAACATTCCTTTTAATTCATCCTATAATCTGATAATCAAGGAGTATAATTTAATCCCATCAAAATTCATAATCTGCTTGTCTTATGTGTATCCTCCTTACCACAGGATATGACTTTCTTTCCTAACTTTGTGAGACCCAAAAGAATCATACCTAGATTAAAGTACACTTATTAGGTGAAATAAAAATGTGAAAGGTATAAAGTTAGAATATGTAACAGCTTGAGAAAGTCACAACCATTGGAGTTAGAGTCTGAATTTTCCAATTTTTATCTGTTATCACTGAGACAAACACCCCACCCCCACCTCAAGTCTTTCTATGAAGCATATTTCATCTCAGATGGTATGTGGGAAAGGGGTAAATTTCTCTTTTCACCTTTCCTCACCTCATGTCTTCTGACAGTCATCCACTCCAACTCCATTCTCACCATGACCAATACATGCTACCTGACTGCTTGCCAGGCAAAATTATCCAGTGCTTCAGTTGGTTGGTCCCTGGAGGGTCCAAGATTGGTTGCCACATTGCCATCTTCTTCCAGGAGCTTTTACTGTATCCTCATCCTCCTTGTTCCAGTCATCAACTCCATCATTTCATGTCCTTTCTCCTCCTTGGTGTCTCTAGATTTTTTCCATAAAAGCATGGTGACCCATTTATCAAATATTTTCATTATAGTGTGACATTAGAATGACTTTAGATACTTCATTTTTTGGATAATCCTCTGAAGCTACTCAGCCCTACCATATCCATATGTTTTCTGCCTTCAGGATACAGACAGTGTCATCTGCACAGCAAGAGTCTACCGCTAGAAGTATTAATTGTTTTATGATCTTCCATCACATGTAGTAACTCCAACTGACCTGTTTTTTCTCTCTCTTTAAACTCTCCCCACTCTTCACCTCCAATCCCTACACTCACAGGAGGTGACCTAACTTCTTATTTACCTAGAACATGGAGGACACACTATGTGAGTTTCTTTACTCCAATTCTCTATTCTCCTAAACTTGATATCTTCACCCATTTGTCCCTCCCTCCATTATACCTTGGAGGGAGGTGTTCTTCCTTCTTACCAGGCTAATTCCTTTACCTTTCCTCATGATCCTATTCTCTCCTCCTTATCATCTCTAGACCCTAGCTCCATCAATCAATGAGTCTCCTGTTCATCTTCAATCTCTCCTCTGGCTCATTACAAACAAATATGTACAATACAGTTCTATAAGAAAACACAAAGAAGTGATCTTTTTCTTCGTCAGGATCATTACTGCCCTGGTTCTCCTTTTACCTCTTTAACCACCCCTTCTCTTTTACTGATTCTTCTTCCTCCTATTGAGTCCTTAATGTTGATATTCTCCAAAATTTGATCTTTATCCCTTATCTTCCTTATCTATTCTCTTTCTCCATTGGTGATCTCAATTCTTTCCATAGTTTCAACTATTATCTCCAAATAGATAATTCTCAAATTCTCTCCAGCCTTGGTCTTTCTCTTGAGTTGCAGACCTACATCTTAAACTACATGTTACTTATTACACACACACACACACATATGCAAACATATATATGTATGTTGACTTTCTTTAAGTGTAATACTTTATGTTTATCCTTATGCAATTTCTTCTCATTAGATTCAGCCCAACATGCTAGTCTAAGATCTTTTGGGACCTCAACTCTATCATATGATGCATCAGTAATCTTTGGGAAGCTGGGTGGATAAAGTGGATACCAGTGGATAGAGTATTGGCCCTGAAGTCAGTAGGACCTGAGTTCAAACCTGGCCTCAAAAACTTACTAGCATATGATCCTGGGCAAGTCACTTAACCTTTGTTTGCCTCAGTATTCTCATCTGTAAAATTTGGATAATTACAGCACCTACTTCCTAGGGTTGTTGTGATGATAAAATGAGAAAATATTTTAAAGTGCTTTGCAAACCATACAGCCATATATAAGTCTAGCTCTTCTTCTTTTTCCTCCTCCTCTTTCTCTTCCTCCTCCTCATTCTACTTTTCCTCCTCCTCTTCTTCTTTTTCCTCCTGCTCTTGTTCTTCCTCCTCCACAAAGTCTTCTCTGGTGCCATCAAATCAGTAATGACCTTTCTTTCTTCAAAACCCATGGAGCATTTTCTTTGGACCTTCCTTATCCACATATTCTAAAGGCTGTAGGGAGCCTCTGAAGGCTTTTGGCAACATAATCAGACCTGTGCCTTAGGAAGGGTTATTTCATAGCTATGAGAGGGTGGATTGGAAAGGAGAGACTAGAGGCTGGGAGACTGTTACCTTTGTTGAAGTAAGAGGTAATGAGAAACTGAACTAGAGTTGTGGCAGAAAAATATTCATCTTTTCTTTCTTTGATCCATGTGACCTCTTTCTTTCCTTATTTTTGCCCCTCCCAAAATATAGAAGAGACTAAAAATATCCCCAGAACATCCTGAGACTCATTTGAACAAATGTTATCAAGTAACACTTTTATTTCTTTCCGACAAAAAAAAAGTACTTATTCATTCAAAAGGAAGATATTCAAAGTCATTCTACCAAGTGCCTTGGTTTTAAATTGAATAGATGCTTTGATATCCCATCTGCTCTATAGAAAGATAGATCATTGACTCTTTTGACAGCTGTCAGGATTAGCAAGTTTATGGTGTTCCCATCAACCAATCAACCAACAAATGTCCTTCCGATAGATGGGGGAGGAGGGAGGAATGGTACTTACCAAGCTGACTTCTGAAGGTTCCTTGGATGGCCAACAGTGCAAAGATGGAGGTTGCTTTTTAGTTCAGCTGAGAGGGAAGAATGCTTATGGGACCATATGGTGCAGTGGGATGAACACTGATTTTAGAGTCAGAAGACCTGGATTCAGATTCAGGTTTAGTCACTTACTGCGTGTATGACCTTGACAAAGATGCTGAATTTCTTTGAACTTTTGTTTTCTCATGTGTAAGATGAAGGAGTTGGATTAGATGACCTCTGAAGTTTCTCTTTCAATTCTAATTCTATGAGCCTTTTGTAAACTGGTGTTGTGTGATAGGAGTGATCCTAACCTACAGCCTATGTTGTATCAGTTATTTATTGTTTAGATGGATGTGGGATTGTGGATTTGGACAGGCAAGGAGCAATAGAGGTCAGCTAGTGCAGATATATTAAACTCAAGGCCTGTAGGCCCCAATCCACCCAGTGTGACCTGAATCATATTAGAATGTAATTGGGGAATATTTAACAAAATAAATGAACATACAGTACAACATAGATAATGTAGATTTGTGGTTTTCTCAATCAGTATGCACCCTGCAAGGATCCATCTCTATTTAAGTTTGATACCACTAATCTAGTTCATTTCTCCTCTTTTACAGATAGGGAAGATGAAGACTAGAAGGATTAAATAAATCTTCAAGGGGGCCAGTCAATGCAATGCTCCAGGAACCATCTCAAAAGTTAATTCTTGTGGGCTAATCCAATGGATGAATCTGAAGGAGAAGTAGACAAAATGCCTGAACCCAAAACTAGCTTTTAAGGAACCAGTCCCAGCCCATGTCCAGGCTAAATCAAAAAGAGGAAACAACTGAAGGAGAGGACAGCTTGATGTTATACCAAAGAAAAGATTCAGCCTTTGCAGGAAGGTAACATCATGGAGCATTAAAAGGACATTCCGAACTCCTCAGTACCCCCATTAGGCACCTCTTCTTTGGGAATCATTGGAAACAGATTAATTTCTAATTAAAATAATGGCCATCAAACACGATAATTATAGGCATTGTTTTGCCTAATGAGTCCATGGTGCTTGGCAGTGTGAGTAGCATCCCAGGACACAACTCCATTGTTGTTGTTGTTGTTGTTGTCCTTTTTTTCAAATAAAACACTTAAAAGCTGCCAGTTTAGGGCTCCACTGGGAATTTCAGTGTCAATAGCTTTTGCCAGGATAAGGTTTGGGAGAAATCACACAATTGGTAAGTCATTGTGCTTGAAGTTGTCAGAGCTTACCTCTAGGGTATACTTAAGATCTAACTTTGATTCAAAGCCGTTTTGCTAGAATTCATTGACCTTTTGTTATATTCCTTTCACTGTCCCCACCCCTCACTTCCTAGTCAATAATCAGTCAATAAGCACCTAATATGTGCCAATGACAGATGCACAGCCCAGTTCAGTGGAAATCAATCAATCAATAAACATTTATTAAGCACCTATCATGTGTCAGGCACCATTCTAGGTGCTGGGGATATTAAGACAAAATTGAAATAATAGCTGCCTTCAAGAAATGTATGTTCTATAGGGAAAGGCAACATCTATACATACAACATATATATACATACATACATATACACATGTATGTACATATAGATATATGCATACACACATGGACATGATGATTCTTATTTGTCGTTCCCCTCTGTGGTTCCTCTGATCATCCATGTCATGTAGATCATTGCTCCACTGTTCTTAAATTCCTTCTGCTCCACAGGTCTTAGTGAGGCATTGATTCTCTTTTGCTGCCCTCAGCTGGCCCTTTCTCAGGTAAAAGCCATTTTGGTAGCTATGGGGAATAATCTGGAGTCCCCTTATTTTGGCAGAGGCTCTTGGCCTGTGTCTATCTCTTAATGCATAACCAAACCTTACCTTGCAAACAATTCTGCTCATTTCTGTTCATGTGTAAACCTACCTAGAGGCCAGGATTCTCCCCTCCCTTTCCCCTTACAATTTCCCAGTTGGATCTCTGGATGGGTCAGGGGGACTCCACAACCTAAATCTTCTGTTCCACACCACCCAGCTCACTCATTTTTCCACTTCCATTAACCCACCTCCTCAAGGGATTTGAAGGCTCAGCAGATTCCAAGATTGTCTTCATGATGCCCCACCCAGGATAAACTCATCACCAGGAAACTTGGAGATTGCTTCAGCTTTGCTACTTTGCTACTTCAGCTTTGCTTGCCTGAGTAGAGGACTGGAAGGTGAAACAAAATTCTTCCCATAGCCTCCCTTTATGGAGGGCTCAAAATCTCAGCCAGCTCTTCATTTAGCACCAGATGCTCTGCTTAGTTTGGACCCCACCATCATCTTCATCACACACCTCTTCCACGTGCCCTCTGGTACTTCCCACTTTCTTCTTATGCATTGTCCCCATCTCCATTAGATTATAAGCTACTTGAAGGCAGGGACTGCTTTCCTTTTTCTTATTTGTATCCTAGTGCAAAGCACAGTGCACAGCACATAGTAGGTGATTCATGATTGTTTATTGTATTGTATGTCCCAGCTTCCCTTTTCTGGGATCATCTGGGAGGGTCCATTCAAATTATTCAGGGCTGCTCCTGAACTATATCAGCCAGGGAGTTTGATAGGGGAGGGAAGAACAAAGGGGAAAGTAGAGAGAAGAGAAGCCAAGCCTTTCTCTTTCAGGAAGGGGAAAATGATTTGTAATGCCTAGTACATACTTTCATTGTCCTTACTCTCCCAACATTTTTTCCCCTGACACCCTTAAATGAGCATTCATTATAATGACTCCAATAACATTACTCCCAAGAGTCACTCAGAGTGCCATGCAATTCCTCAGATTAAGAGAGGGAAAATACTGAGCATTCTGTCTTTTCTCCATTGGACAAGAAGTGGGGAGCCAGGAATGTGAGTTCTCCTTGGATGGCTAGAGTTTCCTCAACAATGTGGCTGAGCTCTTCCACTGGGGATTTTTCTTTTCCTGAAGCCCTTCCCTCTCTCTCCCAATTCTAGCTCCCTCCAGTCTCTGCAACTTACAAACTGTGACCCACATTATTCCCTCAGAATGATACCATTCTTCTAAGTTAACAGAGGGTGAAAGGAGAAGGGAGGAAGGTCCAAGCATGGCCTGACATTATTTATTGACCCTGTGGTGCCCAACTCAGAGCCTATGGGCAAAATAGAGCCTGACCTCCAGGAACAGCTCAGGGAAAATTTTTAAAAAGTTTTTTTTTAAACCTAATCAGCCAGTACTCATGAACAACTAAGCCAGTAGAATATAATCACTTGTCTGATGATATATTGGGTAACTAACTGCCTCCAAGGCTCAGTCTGGTGGGCTAGGATCAATTAGTAATTGTATTTGCAGCTGAATATAATTAATAATATAGTTAAATGCATGTGTAGCACGATGGATTTCTGATCATTTGGTCCATTATTGACAAATCTGGAGATTTCTTGTGTAGACAAGTACCAGAAGGATGGCCCTTTGGCTAACAAGAGCTCTTTTCACAGTGGACTAGGGAGTGCAAATTTGTTACTTAGATGAAAATGGAGTTGTCTAATACAATGAGCCAAGACAACTCCGAAGGATTTATGATGAAAAATGCTATCCATCCCCAGAGAAAGAACTGATGATGTCTGAATACAGATTGAAGCATACTTTATTTGCTTTCTTTGTTTTTCTTGAGTTTTTCTTTTTGGTCTGCATTTTTTTAAACAATATGACTGTTATGGAAATGTTTTGCATGACTACACATGTATAACCTATATCTAATCACTTGCCTTTTCAATGGGGGGCAAGGAATGGAAAGAGAGGGAGGGAGAGAATTTGAAACTCAAAATTTTAAAAACAAATGTTAAAAATTGTTTTTACATGTAACTGGAGAAAAATAAAATATTAAACAAATTTTAAAAAAAAGAAAGTGGAGCTGTCAAAATATACCCACATGAGTATGCAGAGAGCTCACTGATCCACTTAGATTTTAAAGGAAATGCATGATGGATGGATGGATGGAGGCAAAGGTAATTGGAGTCAATATAAAAGAATAGAGTGGATCTGGAAGAACCACATCAGGATTGTTTAAGTTCAGAACATGATAGGAATGATAAAGGGGGCCATCTCTAGTCATCCTGATCTATATCTGGCCACTGGACCCAGATGACTCTGGAGGAGAAAGTGAGGCTGGCGACCTTGCACAGTCCTCCCTCACTCGAATCAAAGTCAATTGCAAGTCATGTCATCAACTCCCTGATGTCATGGTCCTCTTCGAGAATGAAGGACAAACGTAAAAACAACAAGGATGAGGAAGGACAGGAACGAAAACAAAGCAAGGTTTGTTTGTTTGTTCTTTGGGGGAGGGGTTTGCTCCTTCTAGCTTTCCTATTTCTGTTGATGACATTACCATTCTCTCAGGCACCCACAGTTACCAACCTCGGGGTTTTCAATAACTGTTCCCTTTCCCTTCGCTACCAATTCAGCCAAGTACCAAACCTTGTAGCAGATACTTCCACAGCAACTCTTATATTTGCTCCCTTCTTTCCGCTCACACTTCCCTACTTTAAGTCATTGTCAGCTCTCACCTGAACTGCTTCCCATCTAGAGGTTATTCTTTGGAAATTGCCTATTAATATCTTTTCACCATTAATCTATATTTTAAATTTTATATCATGAACGTTTTCTTTTTTTTCTTTTTTCTTCTTTTTTTTTCTTTTTGACAATTGGGGTTAAGTGACTTGCCCAAGGTCACATAGCTAGTAAGTGTCAAGTGTTTGGTCTGAGGCCGGATTTGAGCTCAGGTCCTCCTGACTTCAGGGCCGGTGTTCTATCCACTGCGCCACCTATCCTCTCCTTTCTTTTTCTTTTTTTTAATTAATTTATTTTGGTTTATCAACAATCATTTCCATAAGCTTTTGAGTTTTAAATTTTTCTCCCCCCCCAAGATGGTGCACAATCTGATATAGGCTCTACATATACATTCCTATTAAACATATTTTCAAATTAGTGATGTTGTAAGGGAGAATAAGAACCAATAGGAGGAACCATCAGAAAGAGGAAACAAAACCCAAACAGAAGAAAAAAATAGTAAATAGTATGCTTCAATCTGCATTTAAACTCCATAGTTCTTTCTTTGGATGTGGATAGTACAAACTTTTATTTTTTTATTTTATATTTTGTGATCCTCTCTATCCCTTGTCTGGTCATGAACTCTCTGCCTATTCTGTTGATCCGAAAGATAATTTCTTCTTTACTCCTCTCATTTTCTGATAATGCGACCCGTTATATCTGAGTCAAATATCCATTTGTTGATTATTTTGGTAAATGAAGTGAGATGCTAGTCTGTGCCTAATTGATTCCACGCTGCTCTCCAGTTGTCCTAGCAGTTTTTATTGAATGGTGTGTCCTTATACCATTAACTGGGGTCTTTGGATTTGTGGTACGACAGACCACTAGATTTGTTTGCTTCTGTATGTTATGTTGGGCAGCTAGGTGGCACAGTGGATAGAGTGCTGGGTCTGGAGTCAGGAAAACTCCTCTTCATGAGTTCAAATCCAGCCTCAGATACTTAATATCTGTGTGACCCTGGGCAAGTCACTTCACCCTGTTTGCCTCAGTTTTCTCATTTGCACGATGAGCTGGAGAAGAAAATGGCAAACCACTCCAGTATCTTTGCCAAGAAGACCCCAAATGGGGTTATGAAGTGCTAGACACAACTGAAAAATGACAACAACAGCAAAGCATGTTATGTACCTAATCTATACTGAAGGACCTCTTTATTTCTTTTTCTTTCTTTCTTTTTTTGGCTAGGCAATGAGGTTAAGTGACTTGCCCAGGGTCACACAGATAGTAAGTGTTAAGTGGTGAGGTCAGATTTGAACTCAGGTCTTCCTGACTCCAGGGCCAGCGCTCTATCCCTTGTACCACCTAGCTGCCCCAGACCTCTTTATTTCTTAACTAGCATGGAATTGTTTTGATGATCATTACTTTGCAGTGTATGTATTTTGAAATCTGGTACTGTTTGACTCCCTTCTTTTGCACTTTTTTTTTCATTATTCCCCTTGAGATTCTTGATCTTTTCTTCTTCCTTTTGAATTTTACCATATTTTCTAGCTTTATAGTATAATCTTTTGTTAATTTGATTGGCATGACACTGAATAAGCAAATTAATGTATTTAGTATTGTAATTTTAAATATATTGGCATAGCCTACCATAAGCAATTAATATTTCTCTGGTTATTTAGGTCTTTCTTTATTTCAGTAAAAAGTATTTTGTAGTTGAATTCTTATACTTACCATGGTGTGCCTTGGTAGATGGATCCAAAGTATTTCTGTAGTTATCTCTCCCTGCTAGGTTATACTGGTGCTGCTGCTGCTGCTACTACTACTACTACTACCACCACCACCACCACCACCACCACCACCAAGAACAACAACAACAATGATAACAGCTAGCATTTATGTATCTCTTTAAGGTTCGCAAAACTCTGTACATATCATTTTAGCCTCACAACAATTCTAGGAAGTAGGTACTATTATCCCCATTTTACAGATGAGGAAACTGAGGTAAAGAGAGGTTAAGTGACTTCCTCAGAGTCATATAGCTAGTTAGTGTCTGTGGTGGGATTTGAACTCAGGTCTCCTGACTCTAAGTCTAGTAGTCCATGTACTACACCATCTAGGTTTTATTGGTAGTATGAAGAAACGCTGATGATGTATAGATTTAGTTTAAATCCTAAATTGATGAATTTTTAAATTATTTCAATTAATCTTTTAGTTGTCTCTTTAAATTTTTAAAAATAGAACATCATATTATCTGCAAAAAGCAATAGTTTTATTTCTTCTTTGCCCATATTTATTCCATCTTGTCTTATCATTATAACTAGCTTATCTCATACAATGTTAAGTAGTAGTAGTTATAAAAGGCATACTTGCTTTACATCTATTTGATAGATAAGCTTCTAATATTTCTCCATTACATATAATAATTTTTTCTAGATTTTAGGTAGATACTAGTTACCATGTTAAGAAAAGTTCATTTATCACTGTGCTTGTTTGTAATAGAAGTGGATGTTGAAAGCTTTTCAATATTTAATGATAGTCATGTGATTTTTATTATTTTTGTTATTCATATAACATTATAATACTATAATGATGTCATATTATGACAATAATATCATATTATCATTGCATTCTGATAAAATATCCTCTCATACTGAACCAGCCCTGTATTCCCAGTATAAATCCAACAGCCATAGTGTATAATCTTTTTTAATATGTTGTATTCTCTTTTCTAACATTTTATTTGATTTTTTTTGTACTGATGTTCATTATGGAGAGTGGTACATATATTTCTTTTTCAGTGGGTTTATGTATCATTGCTATATTTATATTGTAGAAAGAGTTTGGAAGTGTTCCTTATTTTTCTTTTCTTTTTTTCAAATACATTATGTAGTATTGGAATTAATTGGTTTTGGGAGGTTTGATAGAATTCAATTATAAATCCATCTGGTCCTGAAGTTTTTGAAGTTTTTTTTTTAAATTTTGGAGTTCATTTATGACTTCTTCAATTTTTTTTCCTGATGGTGGGTTATTTAAATAATTTATTTTTTAATTGTTAATTTGGATATTTTATGTTTTGTTAAGTATGAATCCATTTCATTTGTCATCTGTTTTCTTATCATGTAATTGGGCAGAATAGTTTATGATAGTGTTCTTTATTTTTCTTCCAGTGGAAGTGAACTTTCCTTTTTTCATTTGTCTCATGAAAAATTTAATTTTCTCTTTTTAATTAGACTACTAATTGTTCATCTCTGTTTTTTTTTTTTTTTAACTAGCTTCTCTTCTGTGAATGAGGATCAAGTTTCTACTTTGGTGTTTAGTTGTTTACTTGTTACT
The DNA here is from genome assembly GCF_900497805.2 of Vombatus ursinus. Taxonomy (NCBI): domain Eukaryota; kingdom Metazoa; phylum Chordata; class Mammalia; order Diprotodontia; family Vombatidae; genus Vombatus; species Vombatus ursinus. The sequence goes on along the minus strand of NW_020954907.1, from coordinate 451,304 downwards.
TTTCTAGTTTCTTTAGTTGCATTCTCTTGTTCATAAACATTTTTCAAAGACATAAATTTTTCTCTAAATACTCCTTTAATGGAATTGCATAAATTTTGGTATGTTGTCTCATTTTCGTTCTCTTTGGTGAAGTTTTATTTTGTTTCTTTGCTTTGTTCTTTTACCCACCAATCCTTTAGGATTAAGTGTTTTAATTTCCAATTAATTTTTAGTTCTTTCTTCAAATGTCCTTTATTTGACATAATTTTTATTGCCTTGTGGTCAGTAAAGGATGTATTTAGTATTTCTGCTTTTCTTCATTTGTCTGTGATGCTTTTCTAACCTTATACTTGGTCAATTTCTGTATAGGTTCCATACATGGCTGAGTGGTATATAAACTTTCTATTCCTAGAGATCCATCATCCCTGATTTTTTTTAAAGCTTTATTCAAATTTTTAACTTCTTTCCTTTTCATCTTTTTGTTGGGTTTGTCTAGTTATGAAAGAGGTGACATTTCCCATTATGATAGTTTCACTATTTCTCTCTGTAATTCAATAATTTTTTGCTTTAAATAGTTATATGATATGCTATTCAATGAATATATATTAAGTATTGATATTGATTCATTATCTAAATTTAAACCTAGTGTAGTTTTCTGTTTATCTCTTTATATCATTTCTCTTTTTACTGTAGTCTTGTCTGAAATGATGTTGCTACCTTTGCTTCTTTTGAGTTCACCTAAAGCATAATAGGTCATGCTTTAACCCTTCACTTCAACTCTTTGTGAATTCTTATATTTCAACATTTTTCTTGTAAATGAAATATTGTTGTATTTTGCTTTCCAATCATTTTTCTATCCTCTTCCATTTTATGAGTTAGTTCACCATCACATTCATGGTTACAATTGTGAATTATATTTCCCTCCATCTTGTCCTTTGTATTTTTTCCTATTTCGTCCTTATTTTCCTCATTACAAGTAAGAACGTGATTAAAAAAAAAGAATTTGCCTAACACTTGTGATTTACAAATGACAATCTGCTTTCTCTCTGTTGCCCCTCTTCTCTGCCCTTTGTCCCTTCCCTGTTATAGATGTTTACCATCCCTTCCTCTCTTTCTGACTGATATTTGTGTAGCAGACATGCACTAAGAAGAGTTGGGTAAGTTCCTCTTCTCTTTTCTCCTGACACATAGATCTAGGTACAATTTTTTCTGGGGAGGCATTTCCTGAATCTCTTGGCCGATTTCTTGTTCCAGTAAATGGAAACTAGAGACTTCTGCCTTGTTTTGCTTTCCTCAAAAAGGGTCATCAGCTCTCTTGTCAAGCATATGGGTTAACAAGGGCATGAAACAAAATTGCTTTAATTTAATACAATAGAAAAATACAGAAAGGGCATGTGCTCTAGTCTGTAAGCAGCTGGAAAAAAATATTCTTCCTTTTTGTCAAGCAATCTTCCCTTCTGATGGATCTTACCCAAACCTCCAGGAACCTATACAGTAACCCACCTTATGGTACAATCCTGGGTTTATAGGATCATAGAAGCATGAGTTTATTGCTAGAAAGAAAGTTAGTCCACCATGCACATTTTATTTCTTTCTATTTTTTATTAATTAATTTATTTTTAGTTTTCAACAATTACTTCCATAAGCTGTTGAGTTTTAAATTTTCTTCCCCTCCCTCCCCACCTCCCTCCCCAAGATAGCATGCAATCTGATATAGGTTCTACATATACATCCCTATTAAATATATTTTCACATTAGTGATGTTGTAAAGAAGAATTAGAACCAATAGGAGGAACCACAAGAAGAAACAAAACAAAGCAGAAGAAAAAAAAGGAGGAAATAGTATGCTTCCATCTGCATTCAGACTCCATAGTTCTTTCTTTGGATGTGGATAGCATTTTCCATCATGAGACTTTTGGAGATGTCTTAGATCCTTGCATTGCTGAGAAGGACTAAGTCTATCAAAGTTAGTTGTCACACAACGTGGCTGTTACTGCAACACTCACATTTTTAAAAAAGAGGAAAACAAAACTAAAAGAAATTAAGTGGCCTGCCTAATGTCACATAGGTAGTAACTTGTAGAGTCCGAATTCAAACCTAGGTCTGATGACTACAAAATCAGCACTCTTTCCACATTATGAAGAAAAGACTCAGGGTTACTGGAGAATTGAATTTCCTCCCTTTCACCTCCCATCTCCATAGTCCATACAACTTGCCATGAGTCTGTGTCTCCTTGCCCCTTGGGTCTGGCCTCTTCTTTGTGCTATAGTTCACCACTATCATTCCTTCCTAGGTCTGTACAACATCGATGTCTCTCTTTTTCTTTCTCTTTGGTGTTCCACCACTCTGCTTCTGTCTCTGCAGTTGTCAGCTTCCTGTTATCTCTCTGGAGAATGTATTACAGTTTTAGAACGATCCAGCCTGAAGGCAGCATTTTTCCTTCAGGCTATTTGATGTATTTTTCTGTCTTTCAGACACAGCCAGGATTTTTATATGCCTCTGACCTTTTTAATATATTTCTTCTCACGGGCCCAAAATTCCATCCATTCACACTGAAGTGCCTCATCAGATGGATGGATATGAAGATCCTTTAACCCACCAATCTCAGTGCAATGTGGACGCCAAATCAGGGGCTTTACTGATGATGACACCTCATTGTCATAATGATTCATGTATATTTGAGTGTCAATTATATCACTACACTACTACTATCTCCCCAATTCCTCCTGTTTTTATGCTTTGAACACTGCTATATTGGCCCATAGAGCTTTTCCTTTGTTATGAAAATGTATTTTAGGCTGAAAACATTAAATGCTATAATTACCCAGATAGAAGACAAATTCACATGGAGTGTTGCTTTTGATTTTAAGGAGGAAATACCTCCCCCCACCTTTTCTGGGTAAAATTATTAATAGCTAATGTTTTCAATAAGCCTAATTAAGTGGCAAAAGTAAACCAGATGGGCCATTGCCATGTGTAATAACCATGAACAGATGCAACAAGTTATGCAATTGAAATCAGAGGGATGGGCTAGTTCCATTTGCAGAAACATTGGGCAAGAGGCTTTCATGTTAGATTGAAGGGAAAAATATGCCTCATGAACCAACTAGCAGTTATCATTAGGTGGTTAAGGGACTGTCTGAGTCCTCCTTCTAAGCCCAGCATATGTCAACAAAAGGATTTCTGAATATAAGATTGCATTTTATTAGCCAATTGAAAAGCACTTTTCCAACAGGGATGCTTAGTGGATGAAAGTCATTTTCATGACTACCTCCTATTGAATTACTGCTAACAAAATGTCCAGCTGCTTTAATACTCTGTTTTGGGGGATGAGAAACACAAGAACATTTCCTTTTGGAGTGTTACAGTTATGTTCACTTCTTGTAAATTATTTCTTGGAGAACACAGCATATGTGACTGAAGAGAGAATTCTGGCTTCCCAAGTAAATAATGGATCATAGCATTTGCCACACACCCTTCTCATTCTGACAAGGGGTCTGCAGATGGTTGGGCTTGCCCAACTTTCAAATTCAAGTAAAAACAGGCTTCTGGAACTTCACATTGGGGAATTTTTCAGTCTCCCTTGCCTAACAGAAGCATCATTTGGAAGCATTTGTTAAGAGAAGCTCTCAGTCACCACTAGGCACAAAGACCATGAACTAAGTTATAGAAGGACTTCGATCTATGTAGGTGGAGGAAATATTTCCATTGATGACCTACCAGCATTGAAGGATGAAAGTTAACATAGATACTAGGCTTTAAACACACTCTCTAATAATTCTAAAAAATAAAATGGACATCCTTGTGTGGTATCAGGTGCCCCCTCATTGGAGGGCTGTAAGCAGAGGCTGGATGGCCACTTGTTGTATTTATTGTAGGGGAGATTTTTTTCCCTGGATGGTGATCAAAGTTGCTTTTAACTCTGAAATTCTGTGATTCAAAAGTTGATGAATGGATCTTTAAAGAAAACCCTGAATGTCACCTTGGCTTTCCTGTGAGAAGCTTCATACACAGAGAAGAATCACGCATTTGATGTCAGTATAATAATGATAGAGAATAACTTTCTAGATGTTGCCACCATGCTGGCCCTTTTTTACCACTGCCAAGGTCTTCCAGAACCTCCATTTTAGGGAGGGAGGTAGGAAGGGGAAGGGAACAAGTATTTATCAAGTGTCAACTAGGCACTGGTCATTGTGCTAAAGCACTTTACAAACATTATCTCATTTTATAATATGGTTGGCCCAGACTGGCTGAACTTCATTCCCACCTGGTTCTGCTTTTGAATCTCTGGACTTCTTCCTTTCCCCTCTGCCTAGATTTTCTGTTTTTTTTTTTTGTATGTTGTCTTCCCCCACTAGAATGTAAACTCCTCGAGGTTAGTTAAGGACCAGCTTTCTTTTCTCTTGTATTTATATTACCAGTGCTTAACTAGTAAACACTCAATAAATGCTTGTTGCTGGAGAAGAAAATGGCCAACCACTCCAGTATCTTTGCCAAGAAAACCCCAGATGGGGCCATGAAGAGTCTGACAAACTGAAAAATGACTACATAACAACAAATATGCTTGTTGCTTGCTTTCCTGCCTGACTATTGGGAAAGAGAGAGGAATGAAGGAAAGAGTATTGGATCTGAAGTCAGAGGACTTGGATTCAAATCTAGACTCTGCTATTTATTCCCTGGCCTATTTGTTGAACTTAACATTGTATCTCTTTCCTCTGTTCCTTTGCACAAGCTGTGTCTCATGCCTGAAATGCCCTTTCTTCACATCTTGTAGAATCCCTAGCTTCTTTCAAGACTTGTTTCATATGCCACCTCATATGGGAAGCCCTTCCTGATCTCCTAAATGCTCCTTTTCTCCCCAAATTGTCATGTATATATTTAATTATTTGTATGGTATGATAGAAAGTAAGTTCATTGAATTGATCAGTCAATAAGCACTTATTAAGCTCCTAGTATGCACCAGGCCCAATGCTGAGCACTGGAGATACAAAGGAAGGCAAAAGATAGTCCCTGCTTTCAAGGAGCTCACAATCTAATGGGGGAGACGAAATGAAAACAACTATCTACAAATAAGATATAGGCAGGGTAAATTGGAGACAATCAATAAAAGGAAGGTATTAGAATTAATGGAGATTGGGAAAGGCTTATAAAAGAAGGGATTTCAGGGAGGGGCTTGAAGGAGACCAGGAAATCTGGGAGGCAGAGACAAAGAGGGAGAACATTCTGTGCATGGAGGACAGCCGGGGAAATGCCCAGAGTCCTGAGATGGGATGTGTTATGAGAGGAATAATATCTTAGAGTCTCTGTATCACAAAGTGTGTGGAAGAGAGTAAGGTATAAGAAAACTGACAAGGTATGAAGGGGCCAGGTTATGAAGGAAGTTAAGAGCTAAACATTGGATTTTATATTTAATACAGAAGGTGATAGGGAGTCACTAGATTTTCTTGAATGGAGGATGAAAGTAACATGTCAGACCAGCAATATAGGAAGATCACATTGGTATCTGAGTGGAGAATGGACCGGATTGGGGAGAGATTTGAGGCAAAGGAGATCAATCAGTGGGATGTTGTGATAGCCTAAGCTTGAGGTGATGAGAGCCTTCATTAAGGTGGTGGCAATGTCAGATGAGAGAAGGGAGCATTTGTAAGAGGTATTATGAAGATAGAACCAACAGGACTTGGCAATAGATTGTATATGGGGGATGAGAGTGAGAAGTTGAGTTTAGGATGTCTATAAAATTTCCAGTTCAAGATATCTAATAGGCAGTTGGAAATTTGAGAGTGGAGATCAGGAGTAAGTTTAGGGATAGGCAAATGGATCTGAGAATCATTAATTTAGGGATGATAATTAAATCCATGGGAGTTGAGGAGATCACCAAGGGAATAGTATAGAGGGAGAAGAGAAGAGGGCTCAGGACAGAACCTTGAGAGATACCCATGGTAGGCAGGCACAACCTTGATGAAAATCCAGCTAAGATGAACAATGTGACAAAAGTAGGGGATAAGAGATAGACTGCTGTGTTGGTACTCACATGATGTCAAGAAGTCTAAAGGAAGGCTCCAAGACATTGGGTAGACCACCTATGAAGAGCTCATGGAAGGACATAGATAGGAATTGTATGTGTTGAGAAGGCATGGATGGGTTGCGAACTTGTATCAGTGGAGGGACTACCCACATCTTGGAGAACACAAGTTCAATGAACTACCTGAGTATACAGGAGGCAGTTTGCTACAGAGAAGATCACTGGCTCTGGAGTCAGAGGCCCCCTGAGTTCCAATCTTGCTTCTGAGGCTTACTACCTTTGTGACCTTGGGTCAATCAATCCTTTGGGTCCTACTTTCCACATCTATAAAATGAGGGAATTGGACTAGATGGTCTCTGAGATCTCTTCCCCTCTAAATCTATGCTCCTATACAGTTCTTACCACAAGTATTCTTCCAATTTCCACAGGAAATAATGTGAGCAAAGGCACAAAGATGGAAACATCCAGGGCATCTGGTGGGGGCAGTAAGAATGGAGAGCTACATTGACAACAGTCCCATTTGCCTGGATCATAAAGCGTATGCAGTGGAGTACCATGAGATTGGACAAGAAAGGTTGGATAGCACCAAATTCTCAAAGGCCTTGAATGACAAGCAAAGGAATTAGAACTTTAATCAGGATCGCCTAAAGATTATGAGCAAAGGAATAACATGACTATATCAATGTATAAGACTAATTATTCTGGCTATGGTATATAGGCTAGATTAAGATAGGAAAGAAGAGGAGAACTGAAGACTTATTAGGAAGCGATTGAGCTAATCCTGGTGGATTGCAATGAAGACCTGTACCATGGGATCACATATGGTTGTGGGATTAGAAGGGAGAGGATAGATAGAAGTTGGAATTAGTAGGTCTTGGTGTAACTCATTGGATATAATAGGTGAAGTATAGGAAAGAGCAATGAACCCTAAAGTTCTTAAAATGAGACAAAAGGTTAATAGTGATGCCAGAGATGGGATAGTAAAATCAAAAGGAGCTGCTATACCTTTGGGCCAAAGATATTGTGATCCTAGGGTATGTTTGTAATATCTCAAATTCAGAGTGCCATTGGGATGTCCAAATGGAGATGCCCTATTGGCAGCTGGAGCTTCTGGCAGTTCTGGAACTCAGAAGACAAGCCAGAATTGTAGATATACATTTGGTAGTAATCTACATAGAGGTTGTAATTGTAGCGTTGGGTGTATGATATTGCCATAGTAGAAATTAGGGAGACAGAGGGGTCGGGGGGGGGAATAAGAGAGAGAGAGGGCAGGGGGAGGGAGAGTATTAGAGGCAGGCCTTGAACCTAGTTCCTCTGACTTCAGAAGAGGTGATGAAGACCTGAACTAGGGTTGTGGTTGTTTGAGCAGAGAGAAGGGGAAGATATAAAGCAAAATTGTGGAGGTAGAATTGCTAGGATTTGACAACTGATTGGCTGGGGAAAGGCGTGGTGAGGGAGAGTGAAGAGTTGAAGATGACTCCAAGGTCATAAAACTGGGAGACTGGAAGGATGATAATGTTGAAATAGGGAATTTCAGAAGAGGAGTGGGTTTGGGAAAAAAGTTAAGGAGTTAAGGAGAAATAATTATGCCTCCTCTGTGATCTGAGGGAAGGAAGGAAAGTGGGTGAGGATGTTGAAAAGCTCTGAGATAGAGATCCAATCCTGAGCAAAAATTTTGGTAAAATTGTGGAGATGTTTCTCTTTGGTAACTTCCTACTTCCATTATCAGCTTCTCTTTCCTCCCTTCTGCCCATCACCTACAATCTTCCCATCCTCCCCTCCCCCCTTTCCAGAGCCCACCCAAATTCCATTGTGGGTAACCTTTGCTGGGATGTTTTCATCTAAGGTCTATGCTGGCTGGGGTTAAGGTGCAATCTCTACCTAGGGGAATTTATGATTTAACATGGAATTCTTGAAAACAGACCATCATTTCAAAAGTATGAAATCATAATGGTGGAGTAACAGGCATTTTGGGAGCAACAGGCTCTAGTTAGCAGCCTTTCATGTCCTATCATATAGGTGGCTGCCTTCTCTGCCTATTTGCCAGGTTTGTTATGCCTCATTATAGCTAGTGCCTTTTATTTCCATGATAGGAGGGGAGTTCAGCTGAACCGAGTTCCACTCTAAAGCTCAATAGTGGAATGGTTGCTGCTTCTCAGCCCTGCTTCTAGGAGGCACTACCCTACTCTTTATTAAGAGGAGCCTGCTGGTCTGGCTGATGGAAATCATCAGGGGCTGAATGATCAAGAAAGAGAGCCAAGACTAACATTTAGAGGTTGGGAAACCCTAAATGCACTGCCCACAGTGAAAGATAAAAACAAAGATGTCCAGACTTCATGAACAGCTTTCTCGTTCTTGGCTCATTAAGCCTTTATTTGGTGCTGTGCAGAGGGAACCAAATGTAATGGTTGTGGTTTGTCCATATGTTGTCAAAGAGAATGTAGGGTACTGTTTGCCAGACCCATGTGGGTGACATCTGTCCCTTTCTTCCCTCACACACAGACCTGTGCCTAGAGTAAACACCACAGGTATGGGGTAGATGGGACAGTGCTTCATTTAGGGGAAAATCAGGGACTCCAGGAAACTGGCAAAAGGCTGTTACCAAGGTGGGTCAGGACAAAGAGGAGCAGACTTTGCCCTCACGAATCTAAGGACTAAAAGTATTGTTAACTCTCTATAAATTAGGTACCCTGGGGCAAAGTCCATGTTGTTTCACCCTAGTTATCCCAATGTTGTAGAGGTAGAATTGCTAGGATTTGACAACTGATTGGCTGGGGAAAGTGGTATTGAGAGATGGTGAAGAGTTGAGGATGACTCCAAGGTCATAAAACTGGGAGGCTGAATGGATGATGATGTTGAAACAGGGATATCTCCCAACCTGAACCCAGTGCCAACAAAAGATAGGACTTTGACTCCAGGGTCAACCGTGTCTTAAGACGTTCCTATTTCTAGTATTGCTGGCCATGCCAACTCTTGAGCCTCAGGATCAAACTCCTTAGTCATGCTCTGTCTTAGATGCTTTAGGTGGCTCAGGAAGCAGGATTAAAATGCCAAGATCACTGAGGCAATCATGGCGTCTTTGCCTTTCACCAATTTGGGCACCATTTTGTTCTCTCCAGCAGCAATGGGGACTTAGTCATGTTGGGTATGAAGTCAGTACACTTACAGGCCCTTCTCATGCCACATTTGATTTTTAATGTATTTCATGTTTAACAAGATCCCACTTAACATTTATCCTCCCAAATAGAAAACAGCTGTTAAAAAATCATTGCTACTTTAACATGTGGCACAAACCTGCATCAAATCATGAAGCTCCAAATGTAGACAGAACAACATGGTGACTAGAGTTGTATAGTGAGTAATGTCCTGGTTTCTGTAAGATCATTATTGTAAGGGGATCTGGGAATACTTTCCATCAAGCAATGGAATCATTTTACCTCTTTGAATATAGATATATCCTATCGAGGAAATGGAACCAGTATGTATAGGCTAGTACTTGCCTTTTAATTGGACATCATAAACATTTCTGGAAATACTCACCCCATCTACATTGAGCATTTCCCTGTATTCAGAAAAGCAATTAACAAAAGTGTCCAATGAAGTGATTGTATCAGACAATGTCTGCCGTCTCATTAGCTCCCTACCTCTGTGCCATAAGGAGTATAGAGATAAGGGATTGTTTCATACATATTCTCTGGGATCATTGTTGGTTTTTCCATCATTCTACTATTTGCTATTGCTGGTCTGCCTACCGGGGAAGAGGAGAAATGCCATCCTGCCTCAGTCCCTCCATGAGCCCCTGCCTGCTGGAGAGGGAGAAAGATGCCATTCTTGTCATGTCCTTGGTCACCTCTCCTGAACCTGCATTCATGTGTGTACCTCCCCCTTCCACTTTAATGGCTCTCTATTACCTGCAGGACCAAATATAAAATCCTCTGTTTGGTGTTTAAAACTCTTTATAATATGGCCCCTTCTTACCTTGCCAGTCTTCTTATACCTGACTTCTCCTCACCTTCCTTATTGTTTTTTTTTTTTTTCTCACAAGACATTCCATCTCTCAGTTCTAGGCACTTTCACTGACTGTCCTCCATGCCTGGAATGCTCCTTTTCTCATAACTACCTCGTGGCTTCCCTGGCCTCCTTCAAGTCTCAGCCCATCCTGGTCGTCCTTAATTATTACACAGTAATTATATACAAGTCCAGGTCCTGTATTACCTCTGAGATTATCTCCAATTTATCCTGTATGTATCTTATTTGTACATAGTTGTTTGCATATTGTCTCCTCCATCAGACTATGAGTTCCTTGAGAGCAGGGACTGAATCTTGCCTTTCTTTGTGTTCCCAGTGCTTTGCATGATGCCTGGCACATAGTAGACATTTACTAAATATTTGTTGACTTGACTTCCTTTTAGCGATCTTTTCATTTATAATAGGCATTGTTTGTATTGTTTCTTACATTTTTCTATATTTCTGTATTTTTAGTTCAAATAAATCTTCCTATGTTTTTCTGAACCCCCATATTCATTATTTATTATAACATAATTATATTCCATTATGTCATAGACTAGTTTTTTAAGCCAGTTCCCAGCCAATGGGTGCCCACTTTGTTTCCAATTCTATGCTTCTAGAGAGTGCTGCTATGACTATTTGGCATTTATTGGACCTGAAGGTTTTTGACCTTCATGGGGCATACACCCAATAGTGGAATCACTGGATCAAAGGGTATGACAATTTAGCCCCTTTTGTAATTTCATATTGATATTTGGAATGGTTGGACCACTTCACAGATCCACCAGTTTTTGCTTGTGGCGTTCTTCCCGTATCCCCTCACTATGCTCAGTGACCTTGGGATTTTTAAGAGCCTTTTACTTCTCAATTGTCTTTGGCAATAGTGTAATTACAAATGAACCAAAGTTAGTCTTATTTTATAAAGGAAATTTCAAGAGTGAAAAAAGAAAAGTGGATGCCTTTCCTATTTCTCATGAATCTGTTAATGATTTCCAGATGAGGTCCTGTAGCTGCTGAGCTAATTACTAATTTAAAAGTCTGTTATTTTTCAAAAAGGAGTGTTTATCATATTCAGGGCAGGGATGCATTTACGAAAAAGGTTCTTGCTACTCTCTCAACAAAATAAGCAGGTTTCTAGCAGATCACTGTTCTTTGGAACCAAGACTTGGGTAATGGAAAGCGTTGTGGACCGTGAGCCAGGAGACCTTGGAACTGGCCATGGTTCTGTCAGTACCTCTGTGACCTTGTTTGAGCAAAACCCTTAAACTTTCTGAACTTTTTGCTAAAATGGGGATACCCTGTCTACCTCCCAGGTTTTAAGGGCCAAGTGAGGCAAGAGATATAAAAATCCTTTGAAAAGGATAAAACTCAATGCAAACATACTTCTGTTGATGCCTTGAAAAATCTGATTTCATCTGTTGCAAAATTCCTTGATGGCAGCAAATATAAGGAATTATTAGTAGATCAAATCTGGTAGATCCATTCTAGGAAGTTTGCTGCTCTTAATAACTTTGAAACTTCAATGGAGCTGTGATCTCACTGAGGTGGGTACTCTGGCTAACAGTGCTGCTTATACCTCCTCCCCATCTTCTCATCCAATATGACTCAACCCTTCCTTCCAAAACTACCATTTTTTTTTTATTTATTCCATACATGTTTTTTCCCTTAAGGACAGAGATTTCCATTTTTGTCTTTGCATCCCTAGCATCTAGCATCGTATCTGGCATGTAGAAGATACTATAATAAATGGCTATTGATGGATTGAAAATGTGATGCTCAAACTTGTTAGATCAGATCAGAGTATGACAAAGAAGAGATGTAAGAGACAACTATGATGGGGATACTGGGATAAGCCATTGTAAAGATAATGACTAAGAGAAAAAGCAAGGAAAGGTGTAGGGAAACAGGCAAGAAGAAATTGCCTTTGTATCTGTAGTCTAATTTAAAAAAGCACTGGGTTCATAGTCTTATCATTTGGGTTCAAGTCCTGGCCCTATATTTACTACACAGCATCTTGCCTCAGTCTGTTCCCCTTTTAGGGTCTCAGTAGTTTCCTTCCATATAAGGAGGTGGAATTGAACCAGATTATCTCAAAGGTCCTTTATAATTCTGAATTCTATAATCCTAGCAGAGAGAAAATTAGGTTTGGAATCATATGAATGGTGTTTGAATCCAATTTCTGCTACTTTACACCTATGTGACATCAGGCAAGTACCACGCAAAGTCTCAGTTTCCTTATCTGTAAAATGAGGGAGTTAGATGAAGTGTTCTCTTAGATTCCTTCTAGACATAGGTCCCATGACATGTATTTATCTTGAAGACCTAAACAGGACGAGTTCCAAAAGCTTGGATAAAAGTGAGAGATGGTGTGATAAATGAAGAGATGCATTTTCCAGATGTTTGAAGAAGTCTTGATATGTAATGACCAACCCAGGAAGACAGTTAATACTTCAGGTGTTTGGGTTGGATATAAAAAAGGGAAAAAAAAGAATGAAAAGCAATTTCCTAGAAAGATGAACTTGAAGATAATTCTACACTGGTAGAAATACACTCAGGAATTTACAGACCTGTGCACTTTGGATAGTTTCTAAGACATTGTTTCATAAGATACAGAATTTTGGCACATACAGGATTTGCTATTATCCTAGCCCATAAAACTGCTATCAGGGGCCAAGACTAACAGCTTCACCGTAGACTACCTCTGTTATATTAGTTTCCTTTGATTTGGAGTTATGGTTCGGGGGACATGATTTGACCCATGGCATATTTGAATCTATGCAGTAATGAGCCACGTTATACTGAAGTTCTGCAACATTTGACATTGAAAGCAAGAAACAGAATAAAGTTATTTTCTCAGTACAGAAGAAATACTGTACTGGCCAGTCCATTCCATCAATGCCTACTCATCCTCCAATCAGCTGCCTAATCTTGTTAATTCTACTCTACTATGTCCCTTCTTCCAGTTCACAGAACCACTACCCTTGTTCAGGCCCACATTTCATCTTCCCCTCCTGATTGTGCTTCTAACTTTCCAGACTTTGATGCCATGTTCCCGTGGTCATCTCAACCTGGAATATCCCTCCTCCATGCCCCTTCTCCCATTGGTGACTTTCTCTTGGGGCTAACCTATATTTTGAGGAAAGCTCATTCTCCTCCTGGCTTTGCTTCTAACTTTCCAGACTTTGACAACATACCCTGACATGGCTACCTTCTCCTTCACACCCATTTTCAGTTCCCTTGTATGTTGTTTTCCCCCATTAGAGTGTAAGCTCCCTGAGGGCAGGAATTGTTTTCCTTTTTTGCTTGTATGTGTATCCTCAGAGTTTAGCACAGTGCCTGGCACATAAGCATTTCATAAATCCTTGTTGCCTGCCTGCCTTGAAGATGGGGTCAGGGAAGTGGTGCCTGGTATTCAACCCATTCTGTGCAAAGATTCTTGGGGCATGGGAGACAACGATGTAAGTCTCAGTTTCTTCATTAAATAATTTCAATAATATGCAAGGCATCATCCACAGTAGTGAGTAAACCAGGCTTCTACATAACTAGAACATGTAGTCTACTATGCATCAACTGAAACTTCTCTCTAAATACAGGAGATTCTCTTCCAGATTGAGCTTCAGTCTGAGAAGGTTCCTTTCCACTTTTGAGATTAACCCTCTCCAACCTGTCTCATTTTACTATAGCCACAACTCTGCTTGTGCCAGTGTATACATTATTTTTGTACTGGATAGAATGTTGGTTATAGAGTTAGGTGAGGCATGGGTTCAAACTCAACCTCTGGCACTTCCTAGCTGGGTGACCCAGTGCAAATCCCATAACCTCTCTGAGGACAGTTCCTCCACCCACTGCTATAAATGAGGACAATAATGCCTGTCATACCTACTTTACAAGATCATTATAAGCCTCAAGTGAAATAATGTAAAGCACTTTGAACATCTTAAGGCTTTGGAGAAATGTCAGTTATTCATCAGATTTACGATTTCGTCGGTGAAGGGAAGTAAGTCCCTCTACCAATGCAGGGTATTTCCTATCTTCTCCATAACTAAGAGTCTGAGAGAGTTGCCCAGAGCACCAAGACCTTAAGAGTCTTGCCAGAGGGGAGAGTTTGCCCAAAGCAAAATTTGTTTGCATAGCAAATACAAACATGTTGGTCAAATTTATCATTAAGCATTAACATGGATTTTAATTTAAAATGATAATCCAAAATTAATTGTTTTCATGGGGAGAAAACTTACTGAAAAAAAATGAGAAAACTTACTTCTTTCCTATTTTGGGGGGGCTATTTCATTGGCAGGCAGAATTGCAGTTTCTTCCCATCTTATAAAAAGTCTGATTTACTCACTACTGTGGATGATGCAGTACATATTACTGAAATTGTTTAATGAAGGAACTGAGACCTACATCATTATCTCTCCTGCCCCATGAGTATTTGCACAGGATGGGTTGAATACCAGGCACCACTTCCCTGGTCCCATCTTCAGGGCATGAAGGCAATGAGAATTTATGAAGCACTTACTATGTTAGTTATTGCCCCAAACTTATTATGTGCTAATTATTGCCCCAAACTCCAAAATAGATTTTGGAAAAAAAGGGCATCGATAGGCCATATGATTTTGATTGTGACAATAGCTCTCTGTTGGTATGATGTGGGATCTTTTTGCTGAAAAAACAAAACTGAACACTAGCCTCTTCCTTGAAAAGAGGGAACCATCCACCAAATGGAGTCAAAGGCCATCAAAACAATTTCACAACAGTTCAGCCAGTATTTATTAAGCACCTGCTGTGTGCCAGGCACTGTGTTGTGAACAGGGGATACAATGACAAAAGACAAAATAGTCACTGCCCTCAATAAGTTTACACTCTACAGACTTGGGAAAAGGAGGGGAAGAGGAAGATAATGCAGAGAAGTAAATATGAAATAATTGGGAGGGGGGCACTGATAACTGGAAAGGGGAGAATTGGGAAAGGCTTCTTATAGGAGGGGACTTTTGAATTTATTCGAGGAGGGAGAGAGTTCTAGGGTTGGGGCACAGGATGAAGCTGGGAATGCAGGTGAGATTTGGCCTCCAGCTTTAAGGAGGAGCTGAAGAGCAAGCTACAGACCCCCTAGAAGAGAGAATGTCATTGTGTGTTTGATTTTTACACTTGATCTGACTAGACTTCCAGAGGTAGGATGGCTAGAGAGAAGGTGCTCACAAGATTGCTGTCTTCTTTGGTTTAGTTCCTTACTAGGCTGGACGGTACATGTCCCTCTTGCCTTCCTGTGGCTAGGTTCCTAGCCCAAGCTTCATTGTTGCCTTCCCAACTCTCCCTCTTTTTGCCCAGACTTCATTACTGTTTCTTGCTCTCCCTCCCTCCTCCTCTTCCTTCTTGTTCTTGTTTTCCTCTCTCTGTCTGTCTGTATCTCTGTCTCTGTCTCTGTCTCTCTCTTTTTCTCTGTGTCTTTCTCTCTCTGTCTCTTTCCCTCCCCTGCACCCTGTTCCACCTCTCTTCCTGTCCCTTTTCTCTCCTGTACCCTCTCTCTTCCTACCCTTGACCCCTACCCCATCTTCTTTTCCTCCTTCCCATGCTTACCCATACACATTTATTAAGTGACTACTACATCTCCAGCACTCTTTTATGTAATAGAGATAAAAAGACAAAAATTCAACCATTCCTCCTTCCCAGGAACTACTGTTATATAGCTTCTTCATAACACTCTATTCACCAAATGCTAAAGATCCCTGAAGGCACTAGCTGATAAGGAAAGCTGAAATGTCTCTCAATTCCTTTCTGATTCAGGTGAATAGAGTTAAGAGTAGTAAAAAGGTCATATGCCTTCTCACCCTCCCTAGATATGCCCCAGTTTGTCCATGCCATTCCTAAAGTAAAGAGCTTCAAATAGCTGAAACTAAGCCTGGGACGAATTTAGCAGAGGGCAGTCTACCAGAAAGGGGTGGCCCATCCCTCCCTACATCTATCCCTCCATTCTTCATTCCCTCCCTCCCTCCCTCCACCATCCATCCATCCATGAGCACTTATTAAGTGTATACTTTCTTGCAGGCACTAGGGATACAAGGACAAAAATGAACTGCTGTGTCTACAAGAGCATACTGGTCTTTGCTCAGGAAGTGTCCTCTGTGCTTTGGTAGGGAGTGAGGTTGGCAGGACTAATAACAATAATTACTGATTTGTTTAGGCTCCAAGTCAGCAAAATCCTTCCCATGCATGAGTTCAACCCACCTTCCCAATTAGCGTATAAGGTAGGTACTAGAACAATTATTATTCATATTTTCCAGAGGAAGAAACTGAGGCTCTTAAAGGTTAAGGTAGCTACCCAGGTTCACCTAGTGAAAAAATGTCAGAGGCAGGATTTGAATCAAGTTCTTTTTGGCTCCAACTCTCATGGGGTATTATGCTACCTTTACTTCCAACCTGAAGGAGTGTTGTGAGGACACTGGATAGCCATAATGAATACTTAAGACCACTTGTAATTATGTAGCATTTTTTTTCCAAGTAAAGATATAGATGCCTTACATTATCCAAGTGCAACAAGGCTTTAAAGGTGTTTCTGTAAGAGCTGAAATGACAGAGAGCCATGGGGAGGTGTCTCAATAGCAGCAAGGAGGGGGCTCCTTTTCCCCATAAAGGAGATCTACATGTCTGGAGAAATTGCTGAGCTGTGAAAAATTGATATAACCACTGTAAGAACTCTGCTGGGCTTTACTCTTCCAGTCCTATGTTTAAGTGCTTAAAGACTTCAGGAAGGCTTCTGTTTTCAGTGGTATTAAATAGGGATTCCAACTGATGAGGAAATGCCAGTCAGTTTGGGGCAGGAGACACACTGTCTAGTCAATGAAAAATCAGAGGGAAACAGACTGATGACTGGGGGAGGGGAAGTTATTTCATCTTACTACTTATGTCTACATTTCAGAACAAAAGGCATTTCAACAATCTAGACAGAGCTGGGTTTTAATAGAGCAGAACAGATCTGAGAGTCATATTTTCCTTTGGGGAATTTCCATTGACCTCTTCTGACTATTGATTGGCTTGGGAGAGAGGGGTGGAGGAAGGCACCTAGGAGAGACTTTTCCATAGAGGGAGAGTAGGAAAAAGGAGGCAACAGGGCCAAGAGAATTTTGTTCATTGTAGGGTTGGTTTGCAACTAAACACAGTGTAGGATAGGGGATTAGAACATATTCCACAAAAACAGTAGGTGTGGGTCTGGGCCCATTTACAAAGTGACTGTGTGTGTATGTGTGTGTCCTGGACTTTTTTGGCAGGCAGGTTTTTAAATAATAGAAGGAAATGCTAAATTTCACTTGGAGGTGAGTGAAAATTAAGATGTAAGATAATTCCCCCCATCCAAGTTCACAGACCCCTGGAAATCTCTCTATGGCTTAAGTACTCCTGCTCTAATCCAATCCCTTCAATTGCCATAGTACAGAACAGAGATTAAATGATTTACCCAGGGTCATATTGATGATTAGTAAGCAGAGCCTGGATTTGATCCCAGGTCCCTCTGAATGCAAATCCAATATTCTTTTCAAGATACAATACTGCATGGGTGAGGTCCAAGAGGTAAGTTTTCTAAGGCAGCTCTTCTAACCTTCCTATTTTATATTCCTTATAATTTCAATAAATTCACTTTCATTACATGATGAATTGTATGCTCTTATTTGGACATGAAAGAGACTTTTGCTCTCACCACACGGCTTTACTGACTGTATGTCTCCTGGGTGATGCCAGATGGGCAGTTTAAATACTGCAGTCACATGCACAGAATGGTAAAAAGAAGGCTTCCAACTCATGGAATTGGATTGTCCATACAGGATTTATGGGAGCATATGGATAAAAGATCACAGCTAAGGCATAGGTAGAATAATAAGAATGAGAGTAATACCTAACATTTTTTACAGTGCTTAGTATGTTCCAGGTGCTATGCTAAGCGTTTTACAATTATTAGTTCATTTGATCCTCACCAAAAGCCTGAGAGGTAGATACTATTGCTATCCTCATTTTACAGATAAGGAAACTAAGGGAAATAGAGGTTAAATGACTTGCTCAGGATCACACAACTAGGGAATGTTTGAGGCTGGATTTGAACTCAGGTCTTCCTGACTCCAGTCCCCTTTGGGGATGAAATCCACACCATTGGAAGAAATGATGGCATTGATGAGACCACAGATCCCTGGAGGTGTTGAAATGAGCCTGTCATTGGGGAGCCTGACCCTTGTACTACTAGGTGCTACAACATGTAAGTTTTTCCAGGTTTTCTGACTAGTAACCTATGAGTTAAGAGAAATGATAAAATTCTTTCCAGTGTACCTCACCCTTTCATGAAGTGAAGATAACATCCCTAAATAGGTTCTCTCCTATGGTATGTATTATAGAATCAGGGATTGATTCAATGACTTCTAGATCAATCTATACAGAAGAGGAATCCCTACGACCTTCTTGTTGTGCCCCAACATGACCCACAAAAGGCTTGACTTCAGACCTTTTCTCTGATTGTTTCATGCCTGAGATGCTATCGTCCCCTCCTTATCTCTGACTCTTGGCTTCCCTAGCTTCCTCAAAGTCCCAGCTCAAACCCCACATTCTATGAGAGGCCTTTCCCAGTTTGCTTTAATCTTAGGGCCTTTCCTCCAAGACCACTCTTGATTTATCCTGTCTATATCTTGTTTGGACACAGTTGCTAGTATGTTGTCTCTCCCATTAGACTATGAGTTCCCTGGAAGAAGGATCTGTTTTTACCTTTCTTTGTATCCTTAGTCCTTATTACAGTGCTTAGCACATAGTAGGTGCTTAATAAATACTTTTTAATTGACTAAGTGGTTGTTCAAACTCTGCTTGAAGACTTCCAAGGAGGGGGAACCCATCACTATTCTACTTTTGGACATCTTTAATTGTTAGGACATCCTCCACCCTGCCCCACCATGAGTTTAGTCTAAATTTGGCTCTTTATAATTTCCATAGTGGATAGAATGCTTGGATTTGAGACATGAATACCTGTATTCAAATCCTACCCCTGACCATGGGCAAGTCATGCTACTGTCTCTTGGCCTCTATTTCCTATCTATAGAATTAAGATATTAATATCTGTAATAGTTACCCCACAGGGTTGTTTGAGAAATTAAATGAAATAAATACATAAACAGAGCTTTGCCAATGTTAGCAGGGCATCATGCATGGAGAAGCAGCCACAGAGTCCAGAAAACCTGTGTTCAAATATTGCTTTTGTTAGTTAGCTGTGTGGCTCTGGGTAAGCCAATTAAGTTCACTCTCAGTGCACTGGGCAACTTTCTAAGACTGTGTGTTTCAGAGGAGGTGCTAACATACATCAGTAGAGGTATTTTCCTCTTCCAAGAGTTCCCTGTACCAATGAAAGATGTCTAGTCCCTATCCCTATAAATATAACATTCTTTTTATCTGCTGCTGGGAAAACCATAATGGCAGAGTCAGTGTAATCTATCATAAAAGCATTAGAAGGGACGTCAGGAGATCTGAATCACCACCTCATCTTCAATTATGAGCATTGAATGAAATAATATTTGTAAAGTACTTAGCACAGTGCCTGGCATATAGTATGTGCTTTATAAATGTTGCTGTTATTATTATATTTCAGCCTCAAATATAATATTATTATATAGAAAATGCAACATAATATAACATATCATTATATTTCTGCTCAAATACAATACTACTATTACATATAATATACAATTTTATATTTCAGCTCAAATATTATAAAATATATAACATAATATATAATATTATATTTCAGCTCAAATATATTATCTATAACATGTAACATGATATATAATGTTATTACTACATTTCAGCTCAAATATAACAACGACATTTATAAAGCACATACTATATGCCAGCCACTGTGCTAAGTTCTTTCATTGTTTGTTTCATTTGAAGCTTATAACAACCTTTGGAGGTAGGTGCTATTATTATCCCCATTTTACAGATGAGGAAACTGAGGCAAACAGAGGTTAAGTGACTTGCCTAGTTTCTCACTGCTAATAAATGCCTGAGGCTGGATTTGAACTCAGGTCTTCCTACTGTGGCACAGTGGATAGAGCACTGAGCTTGGAATCAGGAAGGCTCATCTTCATAAATTCAAATCCAGTCTTAGACACTTACTTAGCTGTGTGACTCTGGGCGCATCACTTAACTCTGTCTTTGTTTCCTCATTTGTAAAATGCACTGGAGAAGGAAATGGCAAATCGCATCAATATCTTTGCCAAGAAATCCCGAAATGGGGTCACTAAGAGTTAGACACAGCTGAAATGACTGGACAGCAACAAAAACCATCGGACTGTAGGTCTGGTGCTCTATCTAGTGTGTGACCTAGCTGCCTCCATATTAGGTTTTGGTAGTAAAAATGTATCCCTTTCACAATATCTTTCTGAACCCAGCTAAGGAGAATTTGTTATTTGTAGTTTGTGCACTTTTCTCCAGATCTGCCACTTTTTTTCTCCCTAAGCTAGTCATAGGTGATGGAAGATGCTGTCAGACTTTGCTTCTTACAGATGTATATTGTTGGGCTGGATTCTATATTGCACATCTGTCCAGCCTCATATCTATTTGGCAGGTGGTGAATGTTTTCTGAGAGGATAAATTCTAAGTCATAACTCTGTCCCAAAGTGCTCAACCAAATTGATGCTAGGAAAAGGTTACTGAAAAAGCTGAAATCACCAGAGAGCTGGGGAAGCAAAGAAGCTGGCTGCTGACATAAATAGCTGGGTTCTGACATGGGGTGGAAGGGGAGTGTGTTCAGTTTGTCTTTAGGGGGAGATTGAGGCAGCCAGTTTTGATCTTGGCCAAAAGGGGACATAAATTTCCTGGGGACCCTGTGAAGAAGGTAATTACTCCAAGCACAGGCTGCAGGGCCCCGTATGGCTGTTACTGCAGAAGGACTTCATAGGATTGTAAAGCTGGAACTGGAAAGTAGAAAGCAAGGCTATGGACAAACAGGCTGAAAGGCAATAATATTCAATTTGATATGGATTTATTAAGCCTCTCCTCTGTGCAGGGCATGGTGCATGCTGAGAATACGAAGACTAAAATACAAACAAAAAGAAAAAAAGTTCCTGAACTCAAGTAGCTCCCATTTAGGGTACGGGTGGGCAAACACCATCTACTTAGATAAATTAAAAAAAAAACCCAAATCTTTGCAAAGTTTCAAGTGAGGAGAGAGCACTAATCGTTGCGTTTGGGGAGGGTGGAGGTGGTCCAGAGATCAGGAAAAACCTCATATGGGAGCTGGCATCTGGAGTGTTCTTTAAAGGTGCGGCATTCTACAAGGTGGAGGTGGGGATGGAGCAGAGCTCTTGACATGGGGCATTCTCTCTGCAAAGGCCAGAGGCAGAAGGAAGAGTGCTGGCTATAGAGATCATCAAGCAAGAAGCTGTGGAGCAAAAGGATTCCATTCAATTCGTATCCAGTCATTATTCTAACTGATTGGCATTCACTTTATTTCTGGCTTTGTGCTATCACCTCAAAGTGTTGCTATGAATATCTTAATATATAAACCATTCTTTCTGTCACTGACCTCTCAGGAGGCAGAGACTGTTTTGCTTTTTCTATTTGTGTCTGCAGTGCTTAGCATATGGCACCTGGTACAAAATTAGTGCTTAATGCATTCCTTTTCATTCATTCACTCACTCATTCATTCATTTGCTCATTTGTTTGGTTGTTCAAGGAGGACTAGCACGTCTGATGTGAGGGCTTCCCCTTTGGGGTCTACCTGGCACTCAACTACTACCTGTGTGTGACTCCAAGAAGCTGTAGCATGTGCAGTAGCCACACCCCATAAACCATCTCAGCAAATGGGCTAAATCTGGTTGAAGGTAACCAATGGGCCTCAAACCCATTGCGGAGTTAAGGGGGTGTCTACCCCAATCACGTGAAGATTTTACCCAGCAGAATGGGCTAATGAGAACAATTTGTTCCAATGGCAATGAAGGTGGCTGAAGCTGGTACTGCGGAGGGCTTAGAGCTTGGTCAGACACTGAAGATTCAAAGGTCATGCACTACATCCTGGGCCCTGGCCAGTCGACTTTGATGATTGTGGAAGAGTGAGTGAGGCTGATGACTTTGTGCAACTGCCTCGCTTAAATCCACACCCACAAGTCAAGCCATCACCCATAATGTCATTGGTCTTCTTCAAAAACAAAGGACAAATGTTCATTCACTCATTCCTGGGAGTGGTGCTGGTATATATCAAGCCCTGGGAACAGATTTGCAATTATTTTTGGTGTAATTTCAAACTGTTTTCTGAAACAGTTAGACCAATTCATAGGTGTCCAGGTAGAAATCCAGAAATGATAGACACTTATAAGAACAGTATCTGTCCCTTCTAAGGCTGTGTCACCTCCTACAAAAGGCCTTTCCTGTTTCCCAGAGTCATTAATCATCTCTCCCCATACAAATACGTCCACCCAAACACCCATTCACAAATACACTATTTCGTATTTATTTTTTATGCAATAGGCGACTGAGTGAAGGGCCTACTGCCAAACCACATGTGGAGGCTAGATGATTCTGCTCTTAGAAGTGTGGGATGACTTGGAATCAAAGGGTCATGATCCCTGTTTGAGAGCATGCACAATTATTCTGTAACTTGAATTCTGTAACCACATGGGGAAGAAACAGACTTTAGACTGGCTGCTGAGCCAGACTTGGGACTGCAAACAGAAGACTCACCTGAGGACAACATGATTGTTTTTCCTTCCCTGATGTCCAGAGAGGAGGACAAGTGGCTAGGAACTCTGGGCCCTCTGTCACCTGGAGTTGTGCTCCCAGCTGTTCCTCCAAGCCAGCACAAGCAGCCATGATCACATGTCCCTTCTGTTCCTGATGTATCTGTTACTTCTTGCCTCATAACCACCGTGTTAGAGGGAAAACCCAAATATTGATATTTGGGTTTTATGGATGAAGAACAGATATATCTTAGGAATAATAATTTGGTGATAGGAGATGTCAGAATTCAAAAGACCAGTCAAAAGGTGATATCCCAGGTGTTATCCCATAATATTCCAGGTGAGTTGTAATAAGGGTCTGAACTAGGTGAGAAGGTATGTGACTGGAGAGAGAGGGAGATGTAGAATGGGCAGATCTTAGTGACTGATTGGCTATGGGGGTGAGAGAGAAAGAAGAATTAAGGATGACACCAAGGTTGCAAACCTGGATGACTGGAATAATGATGGTGCCAACAGAAATAGGGAAGTTTGGAATAGGGATGGGTTTGGGTAAAAATATAACCAGTTCCATTTTGGAAGTATCAAGTTGTGGTGCCTGCCATGCAAAGGTGTTTAGCAGTCAATTGGTAATGCACAATGGAATTCAGAAGAAAGATTAAGGATACATATATGTGTACCTGTCGATATCTTGATAAATATAAAAATTGAACTCATGGGAGGGAGCTGGTGAGATGACCAAGGTGGAGCGTAGAGACAAAAGGGATGAACTCACAGTAGATCCTTGGGAGATATTCACTCTTGGTGGGAGGGAGGCAGATGATGAATCAGCAAAGGGTACTTGGAAGGAGTGGTCATATATGAACCTAGGAAACAGTGTAACAGAAGCCAAGAGGAGGAAAAAGCAGCCAGGAAGAGGGCATGGTCGATTGTGTTAAATGTTACAGAGAAGTCAGATTAGAAAGATGACTGAGAAAAGGCCAACAGATCTAGCAGTTCTTGCTGTTAACCTTGGGGGAATAATTTAATTTGAGCAAAGGGCCAAAAACCAGATTGCAAGGGATTGAGAAGTGAGTGGGAGATGAGGAAATAGAGACCACATGTATATTACTGTTGTTCATCTTTTGCTCTAGAAGAGGACCCATGACATCAGGAGAGTGATGTCTTGACTTGCAAGGGAGTTGGATTTGAGTAAGGCAGAGCTGTGTAAAGCCATCAGCCTCACTCTCTCCTCCAGAGTCTTCTGAGTCCAATGGCGAGACAGGTCAGAACGACTGGTGATGAGGCCACATGTATAGGTGACCCTTTGCAGTGGTTTGGTTGCAAAAGGTAAGATATATAGAAGGAAAATCTGAGGATATGGCAGGGTCACATGGAGGGTTTTAAAGAATGGGGAAGATATATCTGGGCATATTTATAGATAATTGGAGAAGGAGTCAGTATATTGAAGAAGCCAGAGAGAGTGATTAAGGGGGCAAGATTTTAGAGGATATATCAAAGGATGGGTCCAAGGGCACAAGTAGAGAAGATGGCCTTGGCAAGGAGGAAGATCTCCTCTTCCTCAGAGACTGAGGCCAGGGAGGAAAGAATGGGAGACAGTGCAGATGAAGGTCTGAGCTATGGTATAAGATAAAAAAAGAGAGCCCACCTTTATTTACTCAGTAAAGTAGAAGGCAAAGTCCTCTGGGGAAATGGACAGAGAAAGTGGTTTGAGCAGAAACCCAACAGATTTAGAAATAATTGTTATGGTGAGTGTATGAAAAGTGAAATGATGGGCTTTTCCAAAAACCATGTTTATTCTGTGCCTGGACACTTCTCATGTCAATAGACTTATCCATTCTTTACCTTCCTTCCACCATTTTTTTCTTCACTCTTGTCCCAGCTGACCTAGCCATCTACTGATGTCTACAGAATAAAGACTCTTGACCCTCCTGAGGGCCCACAGGCACATCTCATTTCTTATGTCACCACAATTCATTACTTTGCAGTTTGTTCCACTGGGCTGCCATCAAGGGGCTTGTTGAAATTGGAACATGGTTCTAGACAAGTTCTGTGGGAACTCATATAGGGTTATGACCCAAAGAAAAAAAAGGGAAGGCAGCCTGACTTTTTCCCAAACACATATTAGGGCCCTCAGAGGAGGTGAGAAACTCTTTGTCAAGGACTGGATTTGATTGTTTTTGGTTAAACCCCAGTCCTGTTGGAGGAGGCAGAGGAAATGAGTGAATGTGGAAGAATTTGATGAAAATAGCATGTTTGTTCAGTAAATGAGAATTGTGGGGTCAGTGACAAGGCCTTTCAGGACTGAATGAGTCAAGCAGGCCTTAGAGGAAGAGAGACCTTTGTGGACTCTCAGGGTTGTAACTAAAGATTTATGATACAGGCAGATTCATCTCTGTTGTTCATGGGGCTGACATCCCTGTGAATGAAATGTTTTATATTAGCAGGGGAGGAATTGTTTAGTACAAGCAAAGCAGCCGGCCCCACTTCATTAAAGCTGAGCCAAGAAGAAGAGAGTTTAGGGAGTTATGAGACTGGAGAGGAGGCCAAAAGAACATGTGCTTTGGGACTAGATTGCAAGACTTTACTTGGCACAAGACTCCAAAAATGGTGGGATCTTCTTTGTATGAGAAGGGCACAAATGCATCATGGGAATAAGAGCAGAGTTAGGCAGAATTTCCCATTTGCAGACTGAGGAGCAAGGACTTCCAAGCTTAGACGGCATCTCTACTGTACAGTAATGCTTGTGCTCCCCTAATTTACTTAGGAGACAACCCTTTATGCCTAAATCATTTATGCACTTTGACCCTATCTTAGTATATAACGTGAATGCTGGTTGATGCCTAGTTTCTTCCAAACTGCTTTCCAGTTTTCCCAGAAATTTTTGTCAAATAGTGAGTTCTTGTTCCAAAAGTTTGGATCTAGATTACTATAGTCATTTACTACCGCGTGTTGTATACTTAATCTTTCCACTGATTCACAGATCGAATCTTAGCCAGTACCAGATTGTTTCGAGGATTACCGCTTTGTGATGTAGCTTGAAATCAGGTACTGCAAGGCCACCTTCCTTCACATTTTTTCCATTGATTCCCTTGATATTCTTGACCTTTTTATCTTCCAGATGAATTTTGGTATGTTTTTTCTAGCCATGTAAATTAATTCTTTAGTAGTTTTGTATAGCACTGAATAAATAAATTTAAGTAGAATTGTCATTTTTATTATATTGGTTTGGCCTACCCAGGAGCAATTATTATTTCTCCATTTGTTTAGATCTGTCTTTATGTGAAAAGTGTCTTGCAATTATGTTTGTATAGTTCCTAGATGTGTCTTGGCAGATAGATTCCCTAGTATTTTATATTGTTTGTGGTTATTTTAAATGGAATTTCTGTTCCTATCTCTTCCTGCCGGGTTTTGTTGTTAGTGTATAGAGATACTGATGATTTATATGAGTTTATTTCATATCTTAGAACTGCTAAAGTCGTTTCAACCAGTTTTTCAGTTGATTCTCTAGGGTGCTCTAAGTATATCATCATATTGTCTGTGAAGTTGTTGTTCAGTAGTTTCAGCTGTGTCAGACTTTTCATGATCCCATTTGGGGTTTTGTTGGCAAAGATACTGGAGTGGTTTGCCATTTCCTTCTTCAGCTCATTTTACAGATGAAAAACTGAGGAAAACAGGATTAAGTTACTTGCCCAGAGTCACACAGCTAGTATGCGTTTGAGGTCAGATTTGAACTCAGGAAGAGGAGTCTTCCTGACTCCAGGCATGGCACTCTAGCCACTGTGCCACCTAGCTGCCCATCATCTGTGAAGAGTGATAGCTTTGTTTCTTATTCTTATTTCTTCAAATTTCTTATTTCTTTTTTAGCCTTATCACTATAGCTAGCATTTCTAGAACAATATTGAATAATAGTGGTGATAATGGATATCTTTGCTTCACCCCTGGTCTTATTGGGAAGATTTCAAGCTTATCCCCATGACGGATAATGCTTGCTCTTGGTTTTAGATAGACACTGTTCATCATTTTAAGAAAAGCTCCATTTATTCTTATGTTTTCTAGCACTTTTTTTAAAAATAGCAATGGGTGTTGTATTTTGTCAAAAGCTGGCCCATGGAGCTAGAGTCAATGGAGGCTGCATATCTATGCCATTCCCCATTGGCATCTGTTCTTCCCCCATAACAACTGCCCCATGTGGCAGTGCCGCCTTTCATTCCCCTACAGTAAACAACTTTCCACTCTACTAGTCCCCTACCTCTCTTGTATGAGATGGGTGGTAAACTCCACTATTTGCCCTACAAGACCATCTCTGGTCTTTCAATTGCTAAGTCTGAAAAGCTGACATTTATCTAAATCAACATTTCAGAGTCTTGATATTGTTGAGAGTGTCATTGTAAAGAATACTGTAATTCTATCAGGACATGTAAAAGGCTCCACAAGTAGTGAAGTTTATATCTTTCTATATAGGCCAAATATCTAACCTGAAACAGAGCCTATGGCTTATGGGTTGGGAGGAAAGCAAAGGGGCAATGGCTGGGATAGAAATGATATAGAGGCAGCCAGTTCCCAAACTCTAGAGGAAGATGGGAGTGGGAAAAGATAAGCTAAAATGGCACTAGTACAGAGATTGCCTGCCTCTGGCTCTGTAGTAGTCTTCTATGATGACTCTGGGACAGTAAGCCTGGACCTCTAGGCAGGAGTAGGCTCATGAGGTCAACAGCTGAGCAGTAGAGATTAAGGGCATAGCCAAAGTGGAGCAGCCATCAAAAGCAGAGCAGCGGTCATCAAGGAAAAGTGGCTGGTGGCTGAATCGATATCTGCATTGGCATCGCTGGTGGCTGCCCTCGAGGAGAAGCCAAAGATCAGACAAGTCACCTGAACCATTGCTCCCTTTAAGTGACTAGATCCTGCAGGCTGACAGCACAGCAATATTGAGTTACTCTGGCTTGCCTCCATTGGGAATGATCGGAGGGAACCGGAGTCTAGGTACCTAAATGAAGTTTGTAAATTCTTAGGTTTGAGTCCTATCTAGAGATTGGTTAAGGAATATGTAAGTCTGAGAAGAGCCACCACCATATAATCTGTGTACAAAGTGTTTATTAATCTTTAATTTTATTGCCTTTGTGGGTAAAATTATTAGTGCTGGAGCAAACCACAATCAAACTCAAACACAGATGGGACACTGAGGAGCTAACAAGTGTTTATTGGGTTAACACCCATACTGGTAGAGAATCCTCTCTTCCTTTATTTACATTTACCCGGTGGACTCTGATTAAAGCTCTAAAAGACCACACCTTTCTTGTTTCCATTCATATTCTAATCTTATGTTTCTCTTACTTTTTTCTACTTTCTTAGTTCTTTTAGTCTTTACTTCCCAATTACATCCCAGGCTAACTATTAACTTCACTTCATTGAATTTCTCCTTTGCAAATTAACACAATTTTTATTGTACAATACCAAATGATTGCAATACTTTTATCTTTTTGTATTCTTAAGAGTTTACAAATGCATAGTCCATTCCAATTTCTTTAGGCAATTTTATTTCTTGTTTACTTAAGCAATTACATTCTATCTTCACAGAAGAAAATACAGTGGTAATATAAAACATTCTCCCAAGTGAAATCTTATTTGCTTTTAAGTTGCTCCCTGATTTAAACAAGTTTCTCTCTTCTTATGGTCAAGAAAAGAGTTAATAATAGGCAATTCTTAAGTACTAAATAAATTCAAACTACAAACTGCAAATTCATTTTTCCCGCTTCACTTTGGAGCTTCACTCATACTACTTTTGAGCTAGCTTCAGTTCCTCTTTCTTTAGTCAGTGAAATGACCTTCCTTCCTTGCACTAATACAATAAATCTGTCGCTCTCTAGGGAATTTGATAGAAGATCTTAGCATTGTTTCCATGTAACTTTCATGACATTTTATGCTTATCTTTCTTTAAAATAAATTCTACAGAGTGGTACCCCAAAACTCACGAAGACATTTTAGCATTTGTTTAAAAAAAAAACATTCAGAACCCAGAATGCTACCTAGATTGTTGTGTTAATGTTACCTAAAATTAACCTTTGCAGAAACTTCAGGCTAGATGGTGTTCTCCTTTTCATCCCAGATAAATCACAAATGCCCAACCAAAGTACTGTGTACCATCACGTTCAGATTCAAGTCCAGGAATGCTTCTAATTGCCCTTGTTGAGGGATGGGGGCAATCCAGAGTGGAATTCCAAAAAAGGAATCCAAAATGTCAGAAATGCCATGAACAATCAAGCAATTGGCATTTATTAATCATTTACTGTGTGAAAAGTCCTGGATCATTACACCTCCAACAGCATGATTATTTCCTAAGGATAACCCTATAAAGTTTCATTTCCAGGAATCATTCTTCCCCTAATGGGAAGTAGCTTTTGAAATAAATTATTTGAGATTATCTACAAGAAGATAAAATATGCAATTTCTCCCAAAATTAACTTATGCCCCATGAAAAAATTTGGAACACTGTGTTGTGAATGTTCCCTCCAATGATATAGAATACAACGCCATCCCATTTGTCCATCCCATGCAACTTGTCCAAGATGGAAGAGAACACTGGTTATGTCTCTGGATCTTAATTCTTCCACGTACTTGGCCAGCATTTCACCTGATTGTAGATCATCTAAGGATACTGCTGGCTCAGACAGCATTTGCTCCCATTTCATAGCCCATGCTAGAAGTTGCTCTCTCCACCTTTTCTTGAGACAAAACTCCACCTGAAGTAGCTAAAGTTATTCTTTGTTTCCTGCTAATCTCATAGATCATTGACTCAATAGCATTTCTTTTTGTTTTTAATAGCATTTCTTGGTGATCATACCTGGAATCAGACTCAGAATAATATCAGTTAAAGTCCCTAAGCTGTAACAGCAAGTTCCAATAATCATAGCTTTGGGTGAATTCAGTTACTGAGGATCACCTATCTTTGACGTAGATGAAAAAAGTTCAAGGGTCTATATTGTACCGAAGCCCTATACTGTGCAGTTCTCTCAGCCTGGTTTGTAATTGTATATTGTTGGAATAAACTATGTTCCTGGGTCAGTTCTAAAGGTACTTCTTCCTTCTAGATCTGCTTCTCAGCTTCTGAGACTTAACATAAACTCAATGTAAAATAGAGCTATAAGAAGAATCATTATATTAAGAACACATAATTCACCCGAAACTTCAGGGAATTTCAATTGTTATATCATGAGGGCCTGAACTGGAAAATGAATCTGTATCCCTCTTGATATTATTAGACAGATGTTTCAAACAATGTAAAATTTTTAATCCAATTTTGAAAATTGTGTCACATTTCTCACTAATTCACCCTTATGGGGATATCATTATCATATTAACATAATGAAAGGATGTCATGATCTCTATTATTTGTGATTCAAATGATGATAGTGCTATGCTAGCATATGTTACTTAATCAGAAGTCACCAGTAGGGTTCATCTCTTTTACACTTGCACTTATCAATGGAATTTGCTATGTGAGGAGAAAAGCAAGGATATAGAAGTATTAGTTCTGTTTGATTTCAAGTATGCATCATAGGCTGCCAATTGTAAGACAGGATTGTAAGGCAGGCTCAGAATTAACCAGGTGGGAAAATGTCTTGTTTATCCAGATGGGGACGGGTCAGGAGAATCCTACCTTCACCTTTACAAGGTCATTCTCTCAACTCTCTCAGGGACAGACATCCACCTGTGGCAGTCCTCAGACTGTGGGAGGCACATGACATTTCCCCTGAATGATGAACTAGTTGGTGGTCTTTTGATAGGTCAATCACCTACACCTGAAATCAAAACTTAGAAGAGCAGCAAATTAAAGTCCCAAGACATTCTGCCTCAAATAGCAAAATTTCACTAATTATAGCTTAGGGCTAGATTATGCTTATTTTTCTCCTATCTTCTTTCAAAATTTCATCTAAAAATTCATCTATTCACAACCATCATTCCCTCCCCCTCTTGGTTTGTAGATCAAGCCAAAAGGAGAACATCAGGCCATTTCTAGAATACAATGAAATAAGACCCTTCACCCCATCAGAGTTCATGTAAGCAAGTGGGTCATACCTGGGCACAGTTTCCTCGGTGAAAGTTATGGCACCAGAAGGAGTTATGGCTTTAGAACTATAAAAACAGTTAATGTTAGTCAAGGACTGCCTTGGGCATAATAATAAATTTCTTTTCTGCAAATGCTCAAGATGGGGTGCAAGTTAGCAGATGGTCACTGGTGGTTATGACTTGAATAGTAAGCTGATTAAAACCTACACAAGTTGGACAAGTGGCTGTTATTTAAGTTACTGCTGGGGTGGCACCTGGAGCAAACCACCCTTGCTTAATTAAATCTATTATCCCTTGTGTGCTGCAATGACTCCCTTCCCCCCACCTCCTTATGAACTAAAAAGTGTACCTGGTAATAGAAGCTCTGGGGAAGAGTGGCTTACCTTCCTCAGTCAACCAGACCTAACAGACCTATTTAGCCTTGTACTGCTATTTAAATTTCTTCAGTTCAGCATCCTTGTAGGGGACAGGATGCTATTGTCTTAACAAATGTAGGGAATGATATCCATATACAGTAACACAAGTTCACACACTGAGTAAATAGTTGGATTCAAATAGTTGATTCTCCAAATAATCTTAGCCTGTGTATTTCTCCATTTTGGCTGGGAGAGGTTCTAGTTCCTCAAAATGTAGCACTGCAGAATTGCACAATATCCTGTCTGTTAGCTGTTCAAATTTCATAACTCACAAACAAAGAACTTGGAAGGGTACTCTGCCGCTCACTTCTCCCAACGGTGAGTCATTATTATCTTCTAATTTGTTAAAACAAAATATACTAGGTGATATTAATTTAGTCAAATACATTTCAAATTCATCAATTGATAGAAAGTCTTTTATCTTATGACTCTTGGTATTTTCACAGAATAATAGTTTATATAATGCTTATCACCCACCAGGCTTTTTCCAGGTCGTAAAAAATGCTAACTATTTAAACTAGAGCAGAGAAATAATCTTTTCCATACTAATCAGCTAATTATTATTCATTTGTTATTTTGTGATATATTGACAGGGGGAAGGGAGACATGTAGCAACTGTCAAGGGGGCATTGCTTTAAAGATCCCCAAATCTTTTCTGTTTCAGTGAGATCAACAATTCCTCCTCAAATCTCTTTTTCAGAAATCTAAAAATTTACTTTCAAACCTTGCATTCACGGTATGTCAGTGCAAACAGACCCCAGCTTTCCTTAAACGTTCTACCCATTCTTCTCCCATCCCTACTTGCACTACTATCTTTTCATTCATTTCATATTCCTTCTCGAGTAAAGGCTTCCAAAAGTGGACTTTTCGTGTTTCCTTAGCCAACACTTCTCTTACTTTCCTCTACTTACTCAGTTCACTAGTCTTTACTTCCCAATCATACAGACTTAATCTGTACTCCACTGAATTTCACTTTACACTTAGCCTCATTTTTATTACACAAAACCAATTAGTTGTAATACTGTCACCCTTTTTTGGGGCGGGAGGTTCTTAAAGGCTTATAAATGCATAGTTCATTCCAATATCTTCAAAGCCTATAGTTTGTCTAAGTCATGGTCAGATACACCCAAGTTCAACTTACTGAGTACAAATGCAAAGTTTAAGGTCCCATCTAGTTCCTCATTGATAGCCTTAGGAAAGAAGTCATCTCTCTCCTCCTTAATGCTAGAAAACATTCATCCAGCTACTTCAGGAAGGAGTTCACTTGGCCATGACCAACTATTGGCACAGGAATGTCACAGATATTGGTACCATAAAGGGTCTCTGCTATCCTTCTCACAACAGGAAGTTATCATTGCTGTCTAATTTCCTAATGTTTCAAATGAACAAAAATCCTTACTTCTCTAATTTAACTTTGAGTTCACTTACATGAAAAGTGGTCAAAATTACTAATGATAATAATTTTAAAATCTCTTCTTTTACAAGGGCCATTAACTGCCAAGATTTCAGATTTTAAGGCCCACTGTTATCATTCAGCCTATGCTTTAATTTTTCAAAATTAACCCAGTTTTCAAAGTTTTCAAAATTGAAAAGTGATGGTGAGACTACAACTGTTGGAATGTAGTTGTAGGCATCATATGGTTCTAATGAATAAGTTAAACAGTACTTTTGACATAATGGATTCATGAATTTTTTTGTTTCACCAGACTTTTGCTGTTACACCAAAGGTTTATCAAAATATCTCATAAAACATCCAAATTATAACTTTAGAAATGAAAGAAATTAATTATTCCTTGAAAAAAACAAATTTGATTTCCAATCAGTTTTTGTATCTTTGTTTCAAATTAATTTTTGTATCTGTCTCTCATGTCAGCAATCTCCAACCTGGCTAGTGTTGAGAACAGAGAAAAAAAGAGATTTGTCTTCTGTTTGAAAGTTTACTTTTACAGCCTGTTCCCTTGGTTGGTCACACCAAGAGAAAAGGTATAGGTAAAACACCTGTTGGCTATAAGTTAGCACAAAACACAGAGAGCATAGCACGGACAAAAACAGACAAACAGGCCCTTTAAGGAACAGCAGACATGCAACAAAACATATTGAGGCAAAGCTCTGAGTCAATAGCATTTTATTAAAGGGTCCATGTTCCCTTCTAATGAAGTGGACCTCAGATCTCCCTTATGATCTGAGATGCTCCCTTTCTCCAGATCCTTAGTTTTATAGTGTTTGACGCTAGACAGTACAGATGAAGTAAACGAAAAATACAGAATCTCATTGGTTGATAAATCTTGCCCTTGTCCCTCCAGGAGGGTCTACACAAAATACAGAATCCCAATGGTTGACAAACAGGCTAATGAACAGACCCTGACAGACCTATCTTGACCTTTCAGGAGGTCCTACCAAGTTGACGAGTGACCTATGGGCTGGGCCAGGGGTGGGGAACTTGTGGCCTCGAGGCCACATGTGGCCTTTCAGGTCCTCGCATGTGGCCTTTTGACTAAGTCCAAGTTTTACAGAACAAGTCCTTTTATTAAAGGGAATTGTTCTGTGAAGTTTGGATTCAATCAAAGGGCCATACTTGAGGACCTAGAGGGCCACATGTGGCCTCAAGGCTACATGTTCCCCACCCATGGGCTGGGCTGATAAACAGATGTCAAAACATCTACATGGACTGATGGGCCAATAGACAGACAGGCCACAGGCTGGCAAACAGGGTCACTTGTTGATCAAGCGCTCACAGTCATCTCTTCGTATTGGGCAATAGAGGGATGATGAGGGATGGAGGGGCAACAAAAATAACTGGGGGACTTTCTGTGTAATTGAATCACCTTTGCCACTGTGGGCTTGGTCATCATAATAAAGCAAAAAGAAGGGTGAAAGTCCTCTCCTTAGCTATTTGTGATTAAGCAAATGAACTTATAATCTGCAGTTCAGCTCTAGGGTCTAATATACAGAACTTAAAATTGCCACCCCTATGGAAGCATATCTAACTGATTAATTCTGATTGGAATAAAGTAGGGGTCCAATTAATCATCTATCACAGGCTATGTGATTTTATGCAGGTCACACAGGTAGTGAAAGGGTCAGTTCTGATCATGGAGTGGTTACAGTGCTATGTTTAGGCCAATGCTGCTCTGACATTACCCCTGTGATAAGCACCTGCAACTGCCCCTAAGCCTCTAAACAATTAGTGCCAGGAAACAAGGTGGTGGACTATAGGTGCATAATGATCTCCAGAGTGGGGTTCAGCTGCCTCACCAGGTTCACGCTCTCACAAATGCTTGCTAATCACCCTGCCTGTTGACTGGGAGTGAGCATTGAATCTCCATCTTCCTTCCTGGTGTGTTCAGGAGGGAAGAACCACTTGTCTTTTCTTTTGAAAGATGAAGGAAGACCCACAAAATGTTTAAGTTGGAAGGATTCTCAAAGGGATATCTAGACAGATGCTCTTATGATGTCCCCAACAAATGGCCGCCCAACCTTTGGCTGAAGACCTCTAGAGGGAGACCTTGCTACCTCATGGGACGGCCCATTTATTATGGGACAAGTCCACCAGGAAATTTGTCCTTACATTGGATCTGTCTTTCTTAACTGCTTCTATTTAGTTCTTCCTTCTAGAGTTAAGCAGAAAAGGTCCAGTCCCTGTTCCAGAGGAGAGTTTTTAAATACGGCCACTATGTCTTATATTCTTCTCTTCTCCAGGCATCACTGCCCTAAGAGCAAAGCTGGGCCAGCCTGGGGCACTCCTTGCAGAGTAGATGCTGCCCCCTGCGTGGTGGCAGAGAACGCCAATAGCAGTCACGGCTGTTGACAGCCACTGACCGTGACCTTTGCTGTCCATGTGGCTTTCATATAGGGCAGCCTGATAGCAGACGGCATGGAGCCAACCCCTCCAAGTGAAAGGAAGCCAGGCTGGGGCCTGCTTGACACCGGTTCCCATTTACACCACTGGGGCTTTGGCGGCCAGCCAGCTGCATTTAAAGTGCTGCAGACAGGAGGCCTGTCAAGCCCAAATCAGGAGTGATTTGTCAAGGCAGCCCAGGCTGAGATAGGAGCAGCCATGTGTTCTGGGCAGGGGTGGATAGAGTTCAGAGAAAAAGGGACAACTTGTCTTCCCCTGGATCCTTGAGCTATATGGGAAAGAAGCATCATGGAGCAAAGGGAAGCCCGTGTTTAACCCTCTCCTCCTTGAAACCAGGCCAGATAATTCACTTCCTCCTCCTTCCATCAGTCACTGTTTCTACTCAGAGCAAGCCAACAAGTTTGGTTTTCCCCGAGTCTGACCACAGACCATCTCTTCCTCTCTCCGAGCATTTCCTTCTGCTATACTAAGATTCTTCAAGCCACAGATCTGATTTCAGTTGTGCAAACATTACAAAGAAAACTTGTGATTTTTGCTCCAGAAACTTAGATCAGTGGGAACATCATTGGCTTAGCAGATAGGGAAATAGCGACCTTTTCTCATTGAGGTTGGGGTTCGTGCAGCTTGGTGAGGCCATGAAAACATTTTGAGAAAATGACCATCTCTGCCTTCCTCCAGCAGGTGCAGGGGATAGCAGGTGGGACAAGCTCAGCCAGGGAAGTGTTTGCTGCCCTCTTCTTGCCATCTTGGCTGCTTTTCAGAGTATTGAACATAACCGGGCTTTTGAAGGAGGAAGAACCCTTTGCACACAGGGACAATAGCATCTGGAGCCTAAATGTGGCTCCTGGCAATTAGAGTCCTAGGCAGACAATGTTCTCTTCCTGACTTGGGAAAAGCTGGAGTAATCACAGTATATGAGGGTATCTGATGCTTTCCCTCTAAGATAGAGTTAAAAAGCTAGAAAGTCTGGCAGATGAGATAGGACGCTACACCATAGTTTGGACAGTAGTCAACCCTGCCTTTGGGGACTCAAAGCCAGGTTGCCTCTGAGTGGATCTGGGCTCTCATCTTAGATTCAGTGACAGGGTCTCATCATACATCCACAGGCTACCATAGAAAGATAGAGTGTTAGGGAGAAAGTGAAAAGGGCTGGACTAGATAATTAGATAATCTGTTCTGTTCTGAGGAAGTTATTAGGAGGAAAGCATTTTGCAAATCCAAAGGCATCATTGTATCAATGAGTTATTTGCTGTTATTCATATGATTCTTATTCTTACAGATTAGAAAACTGTTGGGATATATTCTTGGGGACCTCAACCCTGTGAATGACAGGTCTGCTCATGGCAGCAAATATTTCAAGGCAATGAGGGGCTATGGCCCAGGAGTGTGGAAACCTTGGAGCTGTATGGTATTTCAGGAAAGGAAAGCTTATGTGGCCTAGGATTTCAGGGATTTTAGGACTGGGAGTGACTTTGGAGAATGGCTTCTTCACCTTTTTTGTGTTGTGGGCCCCTTTGGCAGTCTAATGAAATCTATGGACTCCCCAGAATAATTTTTTTCTTTAAATTTATAATGAAAAAAATTGCCAAATTTCAGAGATTAATGAAAATAAAAATGTAATTTTTCCCATCCAAATTCACAGATACCCATCCTCCTCCAAAATAAATCTATCCAGGGACCTCAGATTAAAAACACTTATTTTAGAGGTTTGCAACATTATAAATTTAGAGCTGAAAGGGATCTTAGAGCTCATCAAGTCCAACCTCTCTCATTTTACATATAAGGAAACTGAGGGTAAATGATTTGTTGAAGGTCACATGGGTAGTTTGTTACAGAGCTGGGATTTGAATCCAGGTTTTCAGACTCTGACTCTAGTGCTTCTCTTACTGCTGTGCTGCTTGGAGTGACTTTTGTCCCTGGCACTCTGTTAAGGGTGGTTTGGGATGTCTTCTTAGCCCATATCATATCCTTCTACATATATCTGTTTAGCTCTTCCCTCTGTGGGAAATGGAATAGAAATGACATCAACAGATTCAGTATTTTGAGGATTTGGGGGCTGTCTCTTCTCTGGACCCTGAGGGGGTGAAATAGTGGAAAGTTCTGGATTTGGATTCAGAGAACCTGGATTCAAATTCTGGTTCTGCTCTTTACTACCTCTGAGATCTTGGAGAAGTCACTGCATGACTCTGAGCCTCAGTTTTCCTCACCTGGAAAATATGGGAGTTGGATTAGGATAACCCCCAAGGTCTCTTCCATCTCTCAATTCATGATTCTGTGATCCTGTGAACTAGCCTACATGAACAGAGAGCTTGGGAACAGACCTTCTTTCTGTGCCAGAAAGCAGTCTTGTTGGGCTCTTGTTCTCCTCACCAATAGCTTTATCCACTCTCATGTCTTGGAGAGATGGGATCTGGCATCAAATTCTGATTTCAGCTTTTCCTAGCTATGTCACCTCTGAGCCTCAACTTACTCCCCTATAAACTGGGTATGATAACACTTGGCCATCCTATGTTGCAGGACCAGGAGGAAAGTGCTCTGCAAACTTTAGTCTCCATAGAAATGTGAATTCTTCTGAAGATCGTGGTTTCTGTGAGGGACAGGCTCTGGTTCTCTCTGGCTTGTCCTGGGCTCTGAAAGGAGGTGCTCCCCCTCACACTGCATCCTGTGACCATCATTTTGAAAATCCCTGCTGGCTCTAAGTGCTAGGGCCCAGTCTCTGACTCTGTTGGTCAAAATAATTCAATTTAAGATTCACTGAGTGCCTACTGTAAAACATGGCCTCTCCCTTCCAGGAGTTAGATCGTTGGAGACAAACATCGAGTTCCAGGAGGCTAACCAGCTGGATAATTTGCCAGATAACCCATGCTGACATAGCTTGGGTGCTTGTAGAAGGATGGGAAAGCCAGAGCCCACTGGTCTCTACAACTCTACCTTATGCCTGGCGTTATGGGAATTTTCCTGGCCTGTGTTAAAGACACGGGGGCACCATGGCTTCTGTCATATCCTAGAGAAACACCTTTTGGGTTTGTCTGGGCAGTTTCTAAGTAGAAGATAATAATATCTTGAGTTTACATAACATTATTAAAAAATAATGTATTTTTACATGCATTGTTTTCTTTTGAGTCTCACAACCTCATGACATAGGTAGGGCAAGATTTTTTTTTTTTGGCTATTAATGAGGGTGTTTGCAGATCTATTGTTTACTCAGTGTGGGGAATTCCCACTGTAGAAACTCCCTTTTCTGATGTAGATTGACAGCTCATCTGTAAGTTAAAGTCTTAGAGCAGAGGTCCTTAAGCAGATTTTGCTCTATGTACCCATTTGGCAGTATGGTAAAGTCTGTAGGTCCTTTCTCAGAACAATGTTTTTAAATATGTAAAAGAAATACATTCTATTCAAATACAGTAGTAGAAATTTTTTAAAAAATCCATGGAGCTAAGGCCAAGAACTCCTGTCTTAGTTGCTTAGGTCGTGGAGAGGCTAAGTGATTTTTCCAGGGTCACCCAGTCTCCTTGAAGCAGTATTATGACCCCCAGGCTTTTTTACTCCAAAACTAGC